>NW_024412420.1:14601618-14667479 GCF_014898765.1 Herpailurus yagouaroundi | reverse complement strand
GCAGTCGGTTAAGCGTCCGACTTCGGCCAGGTCACGATCTCGCGGTCCGTGAGTTCGAGCCCCGCGTCAGGCTCTGGGCTGATGGCTCGAAGCCTGGAGCCTGTTTCCGATTCTGTGTCTCCCTCTCTCTCTGCCCCTCCCCCGTTCATGCTCTGTCTCTCTCTGTCCCAAAAATAAATAAACGTTGAAAAAAAATTAAAAAAAAAAAAAAAAAGAATTAGAGCTACGGGCACCTGGGGTGTCTCAGTTGGTTGAGCATCAACTCTTGATTTTTATTTAGGTCATGATCTCATGGTTCGTGGGATCAAGCCCCATGTTGGGCTCTGTGCTGTCATCGCATAGCTTGGGATTCTCTCTCTCCTTGTGTCTCTCTGCCCTCCCCCGCTCATGCTCACTCTCTCTCTCTCTCAAAATAAATAAATAAACACTTTATAAAAAGGAAAGGAAAGGAAAGGAAGAAAGAGAGAAAAGAAAAGAAAAGAAGAAAAGAAAAGAAAAGAAAAGAAAAAAGAAATTAGAACCAAATCTTGGAACGACAGAAGCTAAGCTAAGACATGAACAAAAGCACACCATTTTCCTCGGGAAAGGCTGGAAGGGATCACAAGGACTCAATTGCCACAGCCCATAATGCTAACCCGAGGGGTACCCTTGGAACCTGAAAAAGGGTTTTGTCTTTTCTTTGCATTTGCTTTCTTTTCATGACTATAAAGGGAAGCACTACTTTGCACAGTGACACTTGTTCCTCTTGGTAGGCAAGCAGAATGTTCTTAGGTTCGAGAAGTAAGGAAGAGTTTTCTAGCAAGTGGAAGTAGAGAGCCTCCCCCACCCCCCACCCCTGGAAGTGTGGCACATCAGAGTGATAAAGGCCTCAAGAACAAAATGAGATCTGGAGTAGAAATGTAACTGCAACTCGGCATTCCAATGTTGAGTCTCTACAAGTTGAAGTTCACAAATGACTAACACTCGGGGGAGTGTTAATGGATATATGAAATGTTTATCCCTTCCCTTAGGAGGTATCTCTAAGGAGGACAACTGGGTCCGCTCACTGAAACCTGGGGCCGCGCAGGCCATAGGGCAAGGCTGGAAGCGTAGTGTATGCTCTTGTGTGGGTAGGGCCCCATGCCACACTGAGGGGTATTATCTGGAGAAAGCTAAGCAGGCAGCGTGCCTGGACTCCCTCTCCTTGGCTTCCCCACTTTTTTGTTGTTGTTAGGCAAGCTTCTTTTTTTCTTTTTTTGAAGAACTGAAGAGCCCTAGAAGTCTCCAGAACACCCAGACTTGAGTCCAGAGATTCATCAGTGCCATACTTGGACCCCTCTCGCCTGAGACCAGACTACGTCTCCCCACCAAAAGGGCACTCCACAGAGGAGATCAATCCTTCATTAACACCACCATACCAACTCCCAGCTGCTCAGCCAGGTCTGGTCTGGGTCTGTCCCCAGCTTGTGTCTAAGCTCAGAGAAGAACACACCAGATAGGGAGAGTAGTTGCTTCCTTAGTCTCATAGGGACACACCGTATATCCATAGCTGCCCACTCAGACACAGACAGGTCAGGACTTAAGAACCACAAGCATATACAAACAGTCACGTGTCCAGGCACACACGGGTCCCCACGTGCACCCCCACATGCACTCGGGCACTCTGACCCTGCCCTGGGCAGACACAGACCCGGAGCAGGGCACGTTGCCTGCACCATAGCCTGTTGACTTTCCACTTAATCTGTAACTTTTCCTTGCCCAGCCTTGCTTAATAGGCCTACTGAGGATCGACCCCAGGATCTAGCCCTAGGCACTGGGTTTGGGAGGGTGAGGGTTGTAGCCTTGGGTCTCTGAAAATGTTAACCTTCCCATCTCCAAAGCCGGTTACATACTTGCTACTTCCCAGCTTACTCAGGAAATCCAGCCACCTGGTACTGCTCACCCAGGTGGGGCCCTCCGGAAAAACCCCAATCCCTGTGGGATCCCCTCTGAGCAGGAGCCAAAGTCAGACCTAGCCGCCCCTGCCCCAAAAGATTTGACCATCTGACTTCCGGAGGCTTATTTAGGAGGCGGGACTTCCAAGGTAGGCCAGGTCGTCTCCTCCAGCCCCTGCTTGGAGCCAAGCCAACAACACTCAGCCACAGGGGAAACCTTGGTCTTCGCTCCAGCAACTGAAGGAGCCCAGAGAGAGGAAAGACTTCACAGCTTTGGCACCACTGGCTGAAAAGTTCATGGTCAAAGCTACAGGATTTCCTCTTTCTGGCAGCCTGGTTTCATCCCCCTGATTCCTCCTCAATTCCAGCCACGTCCCCTTCAAGACACCCAGGGTGAGGCTGTGAGGTGGGTGGGCCCAGTCACCCCGACACCGGTGTTTCAGCCACAATTTGGAGGATCACCTGCCCTGCAAGAAAGGCCTTTTCCTTCCCCCTGGACTCTGGCTAGAGAAGCCAAGATCACCCATGCCAAGTACCCCGCCCTTTCTTCGAGGTCTGGCCCTCGGGGCATCCCCTCACCGCTGTGCCAGCTGCCAGCCTCAGACTGAAGGAAAGCGGGCCCATCCTTCCCATGTTCACGGCAGCAAAAAGCACCGAAGTTCCTCCCTACCCCTCTCAACTCCTCTGAATGCTCCCCTACTTTGCTCACTTGCCCTACTGTGCCCCCAAAGCCCCAGCATCAGAGAAGGATCTAAGCGTCAACCGAAACCCTCTCAGCCTCTTATTCATTACCACCCTCAGCATGGCTCCAATTGACTGAGCTCTTACGCATGCCAGACACCCCAAGCCTGTGAGGCAAGTCCTGTGTCACCTCCATTTTACAGATGAGGAAATGCAGTAGACTGGGTGGGGGCGAAGGAGGACAGACTTATCCCTGCAGCTCCTATGTCTTTAAATGGAAAGACTCCTGATACCCGAGGCACCAATAATTCCGGCTTTGCCAATACTAAAGAAAAAATGTTAAGCAGCCATGCTCCTCCTCCTACCTCCCCCAAGGCACAGAATTTCTGGGAAGGCCCTGTTCCCATGACATGACTGGATTCCCAGTATTGAAGTAAAGGGGACAATATTTGCTGCGTTGACTAAAAATTAACCCAGTCTGTCTGTTCCCTAACCCTGTCCCAGAGGGACCCAAGAGCACAGTTTAGGAGCTCCCCAGTCCAAACGCTGATCTTCCCACTGTCCACTCCCCCAGATTCCATGAGTCAAGGGTCAGTACACTGATGCAGAATTGTGGACCTCTGACGCACACGTCCCACCCCGCCCCCACCTCTGGGGGCCTGAGCAGTGTTAATCCACAACCTTTTCTGGCTCGGAAAGCTGAGACAGGAGGGCTATGGGGAGCTTAGGGGGGTAGAGGCTTAAAATGGAAGGAGGAGGCCCGCTCCTGGGGCAAATAGTAGGCAGCTGGGCATAGCAGGCCAAGGGAAGGGGTATGCCAAGTGGCTGCCCTCCCCCAGTCACCTGCCGAAGCTTAGCCCCAAGAGGAAAAGGCAGAAAGAGGGGCCTGATGCCCTCTGCCGAACTATTCCCAAGGCAAGAAGGCCCAAGCCTTGGGACATAGGAGGGACAGTGGCCTATTGACAGTGGAAGGCTAGAGAGAATAGTGAGGATCAGTCCCAAGCTCTGGCCATCTTTTCTCACCAGAGACCCTGCAGGGCTGTTGCACAACTCTAGGGGGCGCCTTTCACATGGTGCAGGGGGTCCTTCTGTGATGATTAGGAGGCATGGACACAGCTTGCCAAGTCGGTACCTAGATTCCCCAGGGTCCTCCAGGATTGCCCTTTCCCCTCTCCAGATCTCTGCATCCCCTGCAATGGGTGGAGGACAGGCAAGGAGGGTGGGGGGTGGGGGGAGGGCATTAGAGACCTGGGACCTGTAATCCCAACCGGATGTAAAGGCCGATTTGCATGATGTCCACAGGACAATCACACACTTCATACCATTTCCCCCAGAGCCCCTATCCCAATGGGATTAGAGTTTCCTCCACTACAGGATAGGGAGCTCCTACCCAGCCAGGGGGGAAGGGGTGCTCAAGACCATCTGAGGGCTCTTCTGCCCCATGTTCAAGTCAGCGAGAGAAGAGGAGGCTACCAGCCATCCTAATCTGGTACATATCCACTGGCCAGTGGAGGATGCAGATAGAAAGGGAAAGAGATCCCATTATACTCAGAGAGCCCAGGAGCTCAGCCCTCACTCACAATCTGGTCTGGTACGAGTACCCCTCCTCTCCCACTGGCACCAGCATCTGTGCCCCAGGATCAGTGCCTTACTCCCTCAGGACATCCCCCCACCCCACCCCCGCTTCCCAGATGTGCCGGGTGCCAGGCTGGCATTTCTCCTAGTATGTTTTCTGCTGACCCATCTCTCACTGCCTAGGGACAGGAAGGGCAGAGAGGCCTGAGGGCCAGACCCCTGGGGTCCACCTCCTTCCTGTTTTCCCTGCATCCTGCTTTCCTCCGCTAACAAGCTGCAGAGGATTGAGGAAGTGGAGCGGTCTGGGACCCAGGGCAGGAAGCTTGGGGCCGGAGTCCCAGCATCCGGACTGCAACAATGGAAGCTTCAAGCACCAGGAAAAGAGACAGACACAGACAGAGGCAGAGGGAGAACAAATCAGTCAGAGAGGGAACGAGAAACAGAGGCAGAAATACAGAAAGGCAGACAGAGAGAGAGATTCCAAAAGTAACAGAGAAAGGCAGGAACAAAGAAAGAGAAACAGTGACAGAGACACGGAGAGAAAGCAACAGAAAGGGGCGGAGGACAAAGAGAAGCAGAAAGGGAACAAGACAGAGAAAGAGAAACTGATAACAGGCGGAAGTCATTGAGGAAAGGAGAACTCGGGAATGTTGGTCATGAAACTAGAGACAGAGACAGAGCAGGAGATAACAAAAGAATAAGAGAGAAGGAAAGACTGAGAACGATTATAAGGAGAAACTGAGAGAGGCTCACTAAGAAACGGAAAAGGAGAAAGTATAAGAATGAGTTTAGGGCAAAGGGCCCTCTAAACCTCTCTCCCTCTCTCTCTCTCCCGCTCTTCCTCCCGGCCCCCCCGCCCCCGGGGGGGGCGGGCCCTTCTCTCTGCTCCCTATCCCACACCGTTAGGTTTCTACAGCTCTGGGCTGGGAGCCAAGACTCGCTTCTCTTCTGCTACCTCAGACGACACCTGCCAGGAGAGAGGAACGGGGTGCCTGTGTACCAGAGCAAGATGAGGTGCCCAGGCCTGGCAGAGAGACCTCTGTCTTCCCAATACCTCTCAAACAGCAAGGTGAGCTGCCCAGGGGCGTTAGGGAGGGGCAACTCTGATGCCCCTCACCACCAAAGCCCCTCTAATTTGGATGTCCCACTCCACCCCACCTGGATGTCAAAAGGCCACGCCCTGTCTTCTTAGACCCCTGGGCTTTCACCTGTGGCCAGGATGAGGGAAGTCCCTGGATCAGGAACAGAAAGCCACCACCACCGCCCAACCCATCCTCTAGTTACCTGGCCCTAGGCCGCTCACTTGCAGGCTGGGTGGCTGGACCGAGTCACATAATGTTCCACTGTTACCCCAGCAGCTGGGACAACCATTGAGACCTCTCCTCCCAAATAGGCACCCTTGAGGAGGTTGGAGATGAAGGGCTGGGACAGAGTCTTCTTTGCTGGGGGCGACAGCCTGCTAGGGACTCAACAGCAGTTTCCTTAGGTGAGCCTGTCCTATGCCAGCCCAGCCCTGCCAGGTACCCGCCTTCTTAACTCACTGGAGATTTTCAAGGGCTTTCCAGGCCAGCCCGAATGGGGAAAGGGCTTCTAGGAGCGGAGCACACCGAGGAGGGCATGCAAGGGCAGGGGCACCTTACCAGAGGGCTGCAGGCTTTCCTGGATGGCCTCGATCTCCGCCAGCTCCATGCACACGCCTTGCCCGTGCATCAGCGTGTGCAGGGGCTTCTCCACACCCCGGGGCGGGTAGCAGCGCAGGCCCGAGCCGCAGCGGGGGGTATACACCCCGCAGGGCATCCCCTTGCCCAGGGCGCAAGTGGCGCAACAGCCGCAGCCCGGCTCCCGCACCAGCTCCTCGCAGCCCACGGGGGGGCGGCAGCGCGCCAGCTTCTCCTCGGAGCAGGGCGGGCAGTGGATGGCTTCGTCGCCAAGGCTCGGCCCGGGCCCGGCGGCCAGCAGCAGCGCGGCCACGAGGCAGAGGGGCAGCATGACCGGGCTAGGACGGGGCGCGGGCGCGGGGCGTGGGAGGGAAGAACCGGCGCGCAGACTGGCAGCAGGGACACGGGGCGACAGCGCCCGGCGCTCCTGGAGGACCCGACCCGGAGGGCGCGGGGAGACGGGGCGGCCCCGCGGGCGGACAGGGACGGAGCCAGGGAAGTTAGCAAGCGGGCTGGAGGGGAGCGAGCCTGGCCGCCGAGGCGCTGCGCCGCATCCTCGGCCCGGCCCAGGCGGCGGGCGGCGGGCGGCGGGCGGCGGGCGGCGGGGGGGTGGGGGGCAGGGGGCTGAGCGGCTGCCCGGGACCGGCTCCCCCGGACTTTATACCGGCCCCTGGCCACACCCCCAGCGCCTTCCCAGAGGTGGGGGAGCGGGGGCGCCGGGGGGGAGAGGGAGAGGCGGCCGTTAGGGGGAGGGGGCGCTGTCCTGAGTCGCTGCCGCCGCCGCTGCCGCCGCCGCCGCTACAACATCTGAAAGTCCTTTTCTGCCGCAGAAGGAAGCGGCGCAGTTTGGAAGCCGTGTCAGGCGCCGAGAGCGCCTCTGAACCCGAGCCTGGGAGGGGAGAGAGAGAAGAGGAGACGCAAAGGGGCTGCTCTTTGGCCCCATTCCCCGACCTTGGAGGATTCCTCCCCTCCCCCCCCCCCCAGGCGGCTGCAGTCCCCCCCACTGAGAACGCGACCTCCTCGCCTGGACTCCCGGCTCCGCGGATTCGGTCTCCCTGACCAGAGCCCTTTCCACCCCACCCTAGCGCTTCCAGTCCCAACCACTGGAGACCTAGTCGAGCGAAGTGGGGAAAGGGCACCCAACGAGGGACCCAGAAGAGCCTGATGGCCCTAAGAAGTTAGTAGACTTTCTTCCCACTTGTCCTTCCAGCTCCCCCACCCCCCCCCCCCACACACACACACACACCCTATCCCCAGGGCTCATCTGGGCCCTGGTCCACTCTGCCTTCCAGAGAACTGTATCAACCGAACTCCTGGGGAAGGAGGTGCTAAGCCCCTTCTTCCTTCCTGGATGCTTGTTTCCACTGCCCGACTCCCTCCCCAGAGGAAGATTGACCAGGGAGATTGCCACCCGTCGTTGTGCAAATTGTGCATCGCACAACTCCTATTTCTCTCGTAGCCCCTTGTAGATTTGTGTAGCTGTTATGACAGTTTTCCAGCAGGTGGCAGACAAGCATTTCCAGGTAGGGGTGTCTTTTCCTAATTCGACCAGCTTTGCTATTTGGGCTAGCTAGGGGCTAGCTAGGTCCTCTGTGAGATCCTGCTGGTGCCTGTTTCCCCCACGCTCGCCTCAGTCCTGCTGGGATTGGGAGGGACCCTACAGTAACATTTGAGTAGGGACCTGTCTCCTGGGTTCTCTCTCTGGTCCCCAGTTCCCTAGGTACCCATCTATCCTCCCCCACAAAGCTTTCTGCTGTCCTGGAGCTGGTTTCAGGATGCCTGAGGGGTAAGGGTGCCTGTCAGGGCATAATAGGTGACCTACCATGGATTTTTTTTTTTTTTTTTTTTTGGCTTGGCCTATAAAGCTACAAGGCAGCCAAGCCAAAGTACAGATCAGAGACCATCTTCCAGACTCCCAGGACAGCGATCTTTCAGTCTCCCAGCAAGTAGGCCCCCTTCCACTTTCTCCAAGTGTAAACTGTCCAGGTGATAGGAAGAAGAGAGGGGCTGGAAGCTGAACTTGTAGGGACAGAACACAAAAGTTGCAAACTGACGGCACCTACTGGCAACTATCAAGACTGCAGAAGATCTGGAGAGTTCTGACGGGGCAGGAGGGCCCGGGGACAAGATTCTGGGATTCTCTCCCTGCTATCTCACAGACAAACTGGGGTCTTTTCTGTCTTGGATAAGGGCAAACAGAGCCAGGCTCTTTACGTCCCCGGGGGAAGCCCAGCCTGCACCTGATTCAGAAAACTTCCCCTAGCTCTATCCCCCTATCCCCCTCCATCATCACTGAGGCGCCAACGTATTGTATGAACTTGGACCCCACCCCTTGGAGCTGGAATTGTCCCTAACTATAAAATGGAGGTACATCATCTCCACCTATTCTGCCTCTTGAAGCGCTTGTGGGAATAAAATGGGAACTGAAAGGATGGGTTCCAACCACAAAGCCAGACTTGCCCCCTTGACAGCAAACCTGAGAGAGCTAAAGGTGCTGGGACATGGAGGAAGGAGTTGCAGGAGAGGCTGGACTGAAGCCAAAAGAAGGACCTGGAAGTGAAGCATGAGTGCAGGTGAGTATGGGAAATCCAGAAAGGCTTCCAGGTAAGACAGGTGCCCAGACCCCTATCCATCCACTGTGTTCACCACCCTCACCGCCAAACATCAGTGTCTGAGATAATTCCAAAGAGGCAGGAAAATAGACATAAGTAGATCATCGAAGCACCTCCCCACCATTCATGCAGCACATATTTACTGGACACTGTGCACAGGCTTTGTGCTACATTCGAGGACCCAGAGCTGGCTGAGATCACTCCCTGCCCACAAGGAGCTCACTGCCTAGTGAGGGGAGACAGGCATACAAATAAAACGAGTCTAAGAAGTGTACAGGTGCCCTGGGAGACATCCACATGGGGTGCTGTGGGGACCCAGACACACAAGTGGTCAGTTCTACATCTGGCGCCTGGAAAGGCTTCATGGAGAAGGTAACTCTTGAGACAACCATCTTCCATGCTAGGGGAAAGAGCATCAGGCCGACCTGGATTCTAATCCCCGCTTTGCCACTGGACTTGAAAAAAGTTACTCTGAGCTTCACTGTCCTTACCTGGAAAATAGGGCTTTGTGATAAGAAAGAAAGAAGGATGGGGAGGGGACAGACAGAAACAGAGGCTTGTGCAAATTGCCCAGCATACAGTGAGCACTGTGTGTTTGCTTCTTCCTCTCCTTCTTCTGGAGGCAGGGCCTGTGTTTCCCCAGGCAGACTGGAGGTTCTCAGAGGACTGGGTTTAGTGTCTCCCCCCTGCCTCCCACGGCTTGCTGGTGTCTGGGAGAGGCTACATAAAGGGCATAGGATTTGGAGTCAGAGGACCTGGATTCAAACTGCAGCACAGCCACTGAAGAGCTGTGTGACCGTGGACACACTTAAGGTCTTGAAGGGTCATTTTCATCCTCTTTTTATTTTAATCTTTATTTATTTTTGACAAAGCACAAACAGGGGAGGGGCCGAGAGAAAGCGGGAGACAGAGAATCCAATGCAGGCTCCACACCATCAGCGCAGAGCCTGATGTGGGGATCGAACTCACGAACCATGAAATCATGACCTGAGCCAAAGTTGGGCACTTAACCGACTGAGCCACCCAGGCGCCCCTTATCCTCTATTTTAAAAGGAAAGAAAGAAAGAGAGATAATTGGGCTTACCCCACAGGATGGGTTGCAAGAGAAAACGAGATAACGGCCAAGAAAGGGCTTTGGAACCCAAGGAGTGGGCGCCCAGGGCTCTACCAGAAAAAGAACCACTGTGGGGCACCTGGCTGGCTCAGTCAGAAGAGCATGCGACTCTTGATCTCAGGGTTGTGAGTTCCAGCCCTACACTGGATTCTAAAAGATAAGATAAACTTTAAAAAAAAAGAAAGAAAGAAAAGAAAAACAACCTATGCCTCCCCCTCAGCATCCTTCTCTGTCCCTAAGCTTCTAGACACCCAGGGCACCAGGAAGATGCTCCTGATGGAAGAGTGAGAAAAATCCCCACTCCCTGCCCACTTCTCCCAGCCCATACCCTTCCTGGCTTGTTGCTTAGAGTCTCATTAGCTCCCTTGTTAGTTCAGTTGCAAACTTCTACTGGGTTCAGGCTGGCTTCTTCGAGAATTGATAGTCCTGCCCTCAGGGAAACCCCAATCTCATGGGCTTGTTCTAGAGAGTATCTGATGGAGTAGACAAAATACATATAATATGAGGCGCCTGGGTGGCTCAGTTGGTTAAACATCCAACTCCATTTCCGCTCAGGTTGTGATCTCAAGGTCATTGAGTCCTGAGTGTCTGTGCTGAGCACTGAGCATGGATACTTAAGATTCTCCCCCTCCCTCTTTTTCTGCCCCTCCCCTGCTCGCATGCATTCTCTCATATTCCCACCCCCCTCCCTCTCTCAAAAAAAAATTTTTTAAGTACTCATAATAGGGGTGCCTGGGTGACTCAGTTGATTAGGCATCTGACTCTTGATTTCAGCTCAAGTCATGATCTCACAGTTTCATGAGTTCAAGCCCCATGTTGGGCTCTGCGCTGACAGAAGATCCCCTGAGGGAGATTCTCCTTCTCTCTCTGCCCCTCCCCTGCTCACACTCTATCTTGCTCAAAAATAAATAATAAATTTTTTAAAAACTTTTTAAAAAATACACATAATAATGAAAGCTAACACTTAACACGAGCCATATGGTTCTAAGTGCTTCACTCATGTAGTTCACAACAATCTCATGAAGTGCGAGTTATCATTATCCCCCTGTTAAGATAGGGAAGGGAAACTAAAGCACAGAAAGGTATGTAACATACTCAAGGTCACACAACAAGTAAGTAGGAAAACAGGGGTCTGACCCCATGCAGTCTGGCTCCAGAGTCTGTATGATTAACTCTCATGTTTTACAGCCTTCCAAACAGCTGTCAGAAGTACTCTAAACAATTGCTGAGGGAAAAAGACTATGGTACAGAGTGCAAGATGGGTGCAGAGAAGGAGAGTGGAAGTGGCATTGGCATGGAAATGGATCCCAGAACTCCCCAGAGCTTTGGCTTCCCAACCCCTCCCTGGCGCCCTGGACTTCCCACTGTGCCTGCCCGGAATAGGGGGGCTCAACTCCCTTCCAGGTTGGCTGATGTCCAGACCCCAGGTAGAGCATCCTCCAGGGGGCGCTGCAGGTGTGCTCTGAGCAATGGCACATCAGTACAGCTGCCTCCTTGTGCACCGGGGCCCCATACTTGGAGAGAACAGATCAGGAGAGCTAGGATCTCCATAGAGACCCCATAGTACAGAAGGAAGTCTGGTTCAGAGGCTAGAGCCTCGGTCCTTCCCTCAGGACACGTAGCTCGAGAAAAGGACACCCAGACAGAGGATGGGGAGTGGAGAGGAGAGCCCATCTGCAGTTGAGCTGGCCAGGATCTGGTTTCATATCTCCAGTCCAACCAGCTTGGCCACTTGCCAGCTTTGTGGCCACTTCTCCTTCCTCAGCTTCAGTTTTATCATCTGTAAAATGGGGGAGGGGAACTCCTTGAATTGTGAGCCCCCTTCCCAGCTTGGGCAGTCTAGGAATCTAGAATCTCTGGAGTCTTTTTGCCTGGCCCCAGGCCCTATGCCGGCATGGCTCCCAACCCCCCAGAGTTTGCAGTTTCCAAGCCAACTGACACCCATGGAATCACTTTCTCATTGGTCAAAAAATGTGTAGGAGACAAGCCAAGTGAATGCTGTTGAGTCCTATGAGAGTTCTGTCACTGCCCAGAAAGGTGACGAGGCTCACTCAAGGGCATACAGCTAGTAATTAATACAGCCAAGACTTAAGCCAAATATATTTACTACCTGCTACAGACATAGTGCCCCGAGCCATGCTTTCTCTGTTGCCAGAGCACCACCAGTGAGCTAAGGGCTAAGGATTCAAGGAAGGTTGGGGTAGGAGGAGACGAAGGAGGTACAACCTGGGAGAATCCATGCAGATTACGCTTGCAAAAATACAGACACAGAGGGGACTCTGGGAGGAGAGCGACACATGTGAGGAAGGGGAAATTATTTGCCCTGCCTCCCCTGACACTTGTTGTGTCAAAGAGCAGAGTATCTGCCTGCCAGGGTGCCTCTTGGCCTGATAGATCAGAAGCCCAGAATCAGAGCAGACCCCGTGTCCTTCTCCCACAGGACCTCCAGGCCTCTAGGCCCTGCCTCCTACTCCCCCAAGCCTGGGGAACAGAATGCTACCTTCCTCTTAGAAAACTCCAGAGAGACTCTACCAAGGGGCTGTTGAACCCAGACTGACCCTTCAAACAGGTTCTAGCTTAGAGAGACCCCACAGAGGAGTCCTCAGACTTCGCAAAACCCCAGAAAGAGGCCCTGGGATCCAGAGAAATCCCCAATACCCATATTTACAGTCACTCTCATTCCCTGGCTGCACACTTCCTCTTTCCACACTAGCACTGGGAGTTCACAAATATCCCCAGTCATGCCTTCTCTATATTCCCAGACGTCCCTGCCGGCCCTCTCATCCCATGCCAAGGGCCAGAATCTCTGCACACCCACCTTTATGCCTCATCCTTTCTGCCTCCGCACCCCTGTCGACTTCACCCCAGCCCTTCCTCTTTGCTTACCCAGAAGAACATTCTGGCCCAAGGGGCCCCCAAAACTTGGTGGTAACCAGGCATCCTAACCCCACCGGGAAAAGTGGGGAAGGGGCTTCCAGGAAAGATGAGTGTATTGTAAGTGAGGAAGGGGAAAGGGAGCAACTGTGGCCTCCATTTCCTCATCTGCAAAATGGGAATGATACCACACATACCTCGTAGGGTTGTTATGACAAGCTGTACAGACTGCTTGCTTTTACCTCATTTAGTAAATAGATATGGAAAAACATACTGAGATACCACTCTATTCCCACCAGATTGGTGAAAAAAATTTAATGTTTATGTATTTATTTTGAGAGAGAGAGCGTGCACGCCTCATGCACACAGAGAGAGCAGGGGAAAGGCAGAGAGCAAGGAAGAGAGAGAGAATCCCAAGCATGCTCTGCCCTCTCGGCACAGAGCCCGACGTGGGACTCTATCTCACGAACCATGAGATCATAACCTGAGCCGAAATCAAGAGTTGCATGCTCAACCGACTGAGTCACCCAAGTGCCCCAGATCAGTAAGAATTTTAAAGACTGAGTACCAAGTGTGGAGTAAGGGACTGTCATCTAATATCAGTAAGAAAACAAATGTGTACAACCAACAATTCTACTCGAGATATGTACCCACTAGAAGTGTGTGTGTGTGTGTGTGTATTCCAGAATACATATATGAGTGTTCATAGCAGCATTATTCAGAATAGCCAAACACTGGCATCAGTAGTAGAATGGATAAATCTATGGTTGAATGAACTATTGCTATACCAACAACATAGATGAATCACAAAGTGAGCAAGAGATTACTATTGTAGGATTCTATTTATAAAGAATTCAAAAAGAGGCAAAACTAATCTATGGTGTTAGAAATCACGATAGGAGTTACTTTTGGGGAGAATGGTGTAAGTAGTTACTAGAAAGGGCCTCACGGGGTACAGGTGATGTTTATTATTTAGTTACATGGTGTATGCACTTTATGAACATCCATTGAGCTAAACATTTCTTATTTCTGCACTTTTCTGTATGTGCGTTGTACTTTAATTTTTTTAAGAAACAACTTTTTCGTTTGTTTTTTTTAAGAGACTGCTGGCTCTCAAGTAGGCTGCTTGGACTGGATTCTTTTTTTTTTTTTTTTAACATTTATTTATTATTGAGAGACAGAGAGCATGACCAGGGGAGGGGCCAAGAGATGGAGAGACACAGAATCTGAAGCAGGCTCCAGGCTCTGAGCTGTCAGCACAGAGCCCGACACGGGGCTCGAACTCACAAACCATGAGATCATGACCTGAACCGAAGTCAGACGCTTAACAGACTGAGCCACCCAGGCACCCCTGCCTGGACTGGATTCTTGGCAGTAGGTTTCGGATAAGTGAGCACACCTCTCTACGCCTCAGCATCCTCATCTTTTGCATTAAGTGACCCTTATGTAGGGTGGCTATCGTGATTAAATGAGTGAGAATGTGTAAAATGCTTACAACAGTGCCTGCTACATATTAAGTACCCAGTGAGTGTTGGTCATTAGCCATGACCAGTCAAGTGAGTGAGATTAAGAGCCTGGAGCCAAAATGCCTGCACTAAAACCTGGATTTGCCATTTACTTGCTTTGTGACTTTGGCCAAGTGACATCCTCCCTCTTATCCTTAAATACCCTCAGTTGTAAAGGAGGGCTAATGGCAGCGCAGTCTGATAGGGTTGTTTGAGAACCTACAGAAACATTACACAGAGGCACTTAGCACAGTGCCCAGAGTAAGGCTCAATACGTGTCAGCTGTTATTATTATTGATCACCATGGTAACCTTATTAACCCATTTTATAGATGGTGTTCCAGGTAGTAAAAAGACTGGCTTAAGGTCACATGCAACTAAATGTGATTTAAACCCAGCTGTGTGATAATGGAACCCAGGCTCCTACTGACATGCCTATACCACCTCCAGAGGCGCCATAGCCTTGGAGACGTTTGCCCAAACCCAAACAGCACCTCTTCCTCCTGCCAGGCTGCCCTCTGCAACTGAAGCTCTTGTCTCCAGTAGCTCCAGCTGTCAGGGTTCTGGGCGACCCAGAGGCTGTTGTGCCTTCCCTGCCTGGCAGGATCTAGCACCCATCTGACAATTCTGGTGCCCTCATTTGGGGTGCTGGGGATGTAGCCCAGAGCCTAGATCTAGCCCTGGCTGTGGGAAGAGAGAGTCTCAGAGAGAAGCCACGTTGGCCCCCAGGGTTTCTGGTTGCCAGCGGCCTCTTCTACTGCAGTCTTTGATTTTCTTTGTCCTGAGAGAGGTAGGGGTAGTCCTAAAGATGGCTGATGAGGACTGGAGACAACTGGAGGGCAAAGGGATAGGACTGAGGGGGCCCAGAAAGAAGGGCCAACCTGCCTGGAACCCCTAATCCACATAGCCCCCACCTTCTCCTCTCCTGAAACCTGGATCCCTCCCAGCCTCACCCCCTCAGTCCTCCCGGTGTCCAGAGGCTTGATGCTTGGAGCCAGTAATCCTCAAGATCTGTGCAGTCTGTTCCTCACCCCCACCCAGTCTTGATGATCTAAAAAGCAGCAGAAGTTGGGCCCCAAGCCAGGGAAAGCCAGACAGCCCAGAGTGGAGAAAAATTTGGCCTCAGGTTGAAGTACACAGGCTGTGGGGCAGGGAGCTCTGGTCTTGCAGTCATAAGCCATGTACTGTGGGCTTGTCACTTCACCACAATGATCCTCAATTTCTTCATCTGTAAAATGGGGATGTCAGTCCCTACTCACTCCGCAGGGCTGCTAAGGAAGATCAGATGAGGCTACCTATATAAGTGTAAGGACATAGATATCTGAAAGCCGGTCACCAATTAGTGGTGTCATTATTGTGACCTTTTTTGATTCTAAGATTCTATGACGCTTTGAAGTAGAAGGATAGAAAGAAGGGGAAAGGGGCGCCTGGGTGGCGCAGTCGGTTAGGCGTCCGACTTCAGCCAGGTCACGATCTCGCGGTCCGTGAGTTCGAGCCCCGCGTCGGGCTCTGGGCTGATGGCTCAGGGCCTGGAGCCTGTTTCCGATTCTGTGTCTCCCTCTCTCTCTGCCCGTCCCCCGTTCATGCTCTGTCTCTCTCTGTCCCAAAAATAAATAAACATTGGGAAAAAAAAATTAAAAAAAAAAAGAAAGAAAGAAGGGGAAAGGGTACTAAAAAGAGGAAGGCCACGAGACGGTGGGGCTGAATCTGGAGTAGGACACAGAGATGGAAGGCAGAGAAAGATGAATAGATGTGACAAAATGAAGAACTTGGGAGGGAGGGGGGAGATTTATAGATAGATATGAAACCAAAGATCCCAGTCCAGAATCCCCCTCTCCATTCGTTCATTCATTCATTCACTCATTCATTCTTCAGATGGAGACTGAGGCAGTAGCTGCCAAACTGGACCAGGTCTCAGAGCCTGCATCTGGCCAGAGGCCTGCTCCCAGCAGCACCCAAGGGCTCTTGGAGGGTGATAGGCTGGGGGGGAGGGGGGGGAAGGGCATGTCTCTGCAGCTCCAGGTGATCTTTCTCAGATCAGACCCCCAGGTTCACAAACCAAAGTCAGAGGGGGAGCAACTAGCTCCTAGGAATACCTGTCTCCTCCCTTACTCCCACCCTGATTCTCATTAAGGAATGGGAGGGGAACCCAATAGGGCAGTGTTCAGAGAACTAGCTGTTTGATGATAGTGGAAAACCCACACATCAGAATTGGTGTCAGAATCATAGGAACCATGGGTGGGACCCAGAAAGAGAGGAGGAGCCCCATCTTTTATGGAGGCTTCGTTACAGAGGCACGATTAATTAAATCATTGGCCAATGGTGATTGAACTCAATCTCCTGCACCTCTCCCCTCCCCAGAGGTTGGGGGTTGGAACAGTTCCCACCCTCTAACCACTGGGGTGGCTCCCTGGCAACTGGCCCCCAGCCTCGGGTTACCTAGGGGCTTTCCAAAAGTCGTCTCATTAACATAACAAAAGACACCTTGAAGGCTCTCTTAGGAAATTCCAAGGGTTTTAGAAGCTCTGTGCCAAGAACAAAGAAAGACCGATATATATTTCTTATCAAAACATCACACCTCCCAAGGACCTTCTCTAGGATTTCTGCCAATTTCAGAACTGGGTAGAAAGTGACAAGTCCAAGTGACCCCATTCCCCACCACATTAGGAGACATACTGGCTTTCTCACCCTATCCTCCAGGCCAGCTCTCTGCCTGTTATACCTCTCTCTGAGCCTCAGTTTTCCCATCTGTACAATGAGGAGGTTGAACTTGGTAATCTAAGAACCAGCCTAGTTTTAATCTTCTCTCTTCTAAGGAAATCCAACCCTGCTCCTGTCATACCTTCTAGGTGTGCCTGTCCTGTTTGGCCTCCTGAATGTCAGGTAAGTGCCTATCTGGGTGAGGAATTTCAAGAACTTTGGGACCTCTGGGATGGCAGTGGAGGTAGGACAGAGGAACAGAAGGAAGATTGAGGAACAATTTTAACTTGGTCCCCACCTCTCTGCTGAGCTCAGGTGAGACATGTTGATGTAAGAGCGCCTCATCTATCCACACCCCCAGCTCACCCTAGCCTTAGAAGCGATCTGGGAATAGAACACCTGGGTGGCTCAGTTGGTTAAGTGCCTGCTGTTGGCTCAGGTCATGATCTCACGGTTCATGGGTTCGAGTCCTACATCCGGGCTCTCTACTGTCTGCTGGGAGCCTGCTATGGATCCTCTGTCCCCTCTCTCTCTGCCCCTCCCCTCCTCAATAATTAATTAGTTAATTTTTAAAAAGTGATCTGGAAAGAACAGAAAATCTAAGGGAAGGATTGGAGGTCAGGGTCTTGTGAATGAGATTGCTTGGGCTTTCTCTTTACCTACTCCAGTTGGAACCAGGGTTCATTCACCCTAGTGCAGAATTCTCCCCCCTTTTCACTTCATGGGGATGCAGCCTTACTCAGGAAAAGTCTCCTCTAGGACTCTTGCAGCTGACCCCTTCTGCCCCTTCCGGGTTTTCATTCCATCAGTTCCCTCACTGAATCTTTGAGTTCAAGTTACAAAAGCCCTGGGACAGCCCCAGTGTCCCCAAAGGCAGCACAGCCAATGTCAGCAATGGGTACTGAGTCTTCCACTGAATCCCAAGAGTATGGAGCAAACTGTTGGTACAGTGGGTCCCAGCTTCCAGGGGGTAGTAAACAGAGGCATGTGAGGATCTTTCCTTTCACTCTGAGTTTGACTGGCTGTCCCTCCAGAGTTGGCACTCCAGCACAAGAGGGCCTGCCGCTGGGTATGCTGCCCCCAGGTGGACAATGATAGTACTGATAGCATTCACCGTGGGTCTCCTGGGGAGTGGGTATTGTACCAGGTGTTGAAGGTTCCAAAAGAGCAGGCCTTCAGAAGAGCTTGTGGCCAGAAGAGGGAGACCTGCAGCTAAACACACAATGATCAGTGCTATGTAACGAAGAGAAATGTACTGGATGCCAAGAAAGCACAGAGGAGCCCGGAGTGCGTGATTAGAGAGAACTTCAAAGGGAAGTGATGTGAGATCTTGTCTTAAAAGATAAGTAGAAATTTACAATCTAGAGGGAATTACCTAACCCCCTTAATCTTCCGTTTCCTCAGTATAAAGGGTTGGTGTAAAGATTAGGGGGAAAATTATGTACAGGGCTGGTTACTATGTCTAGTACATAATTGGCACTCAGAAAACTTATATGGTTTTTAGGAAATGGCTCCGATGGTGGGGGCTGACAGGTCTGCAATTTGTAGGCAGACTGGCAGCTGGAGACTCTTGTGGAATTTCTGTTCCAGTCCTGAGACAGAATTCTGAGAAACCTCCATTTTTTGCTCCTAAGGCCTTCAACTGATTGGATGAGGCCCACCAGCATTACAAAGGCATTACAATCCTTTTTTTCAAAGTCATCTGATTGTAAGTGCTAATTACATCTACAGACTACCTTCACAGCAACATCTAGGTTAGTGTTTGACCCAACTGGATGCCATAATCTAACCAAGTTGACACAGAAAATTAACCATCACAGAGGTCATTCGAGGCAGAGGCTACTCCAGACAGGGACTATGTTATATTTTTCTAGTTGATTATGCTTTCTGAGAAGTTGCTCTTTGTTAAATGGGACTATGTTTGAATACTATAAACAATTTAGAGCACAATTTACAGAAACAAACTCCTGTGTAAAATCACCATAACATCTTAAAGTTAGAAGGGATCTTATAGATCACTAGATATAACCCTCACTTTGGAGAGATCTCTCTTACAACATACTCAGAAAATGGCCATCTAGACTCCAACATTCCAGTGGTAAGAAAAGTCCCTAGATCCTAAGAATGTCTATTCTTGACCAGCTCTAATTGGAAACTTTTTCTTTACATGGTACTTTCTTACATCAGTACCTCTCATTAATTATTCTTTTTTACTTATCAAAGACAAATCTTATCCTGAATTTTTCCCATCCTTGAATAGAATACTTCCTTACTTGCCCTAAATGTTTATTGATCAGGTCAAAATTCTTTTTTGTTTTTTTAATTCTTTTTAATTCTAGTATAATTTATATACAGTGTTATATTAGTTTCAAGTGTACAATATAGAGATTCAATAGTTCGATACATTATTCAATGCTCATCACGAGAAGTGTACGCTTAGTCCCCTTCACCTGTTTTACCCATCTTCCCACCCACCTCCCTCTGCGGTATTTGTTCTCTATATTTAAGAGTTTGGGGGTTTTGTTTGTCTCTTTTTTTCTTTGATTGTTTGTCTTGTTTATTAAATTCCACATATGAGTGAAATCATAAGGTATTTGTCTTTCTCTGGACAACTTATTTCACTTAGCATTATCCCCTCTAGATTCATCCATGTTGTTGCAAATGGAAGACTTCATTCTTTTTATGGCTGAGTAGTATTCCAGTGTGTGTGTGTGTGTGTGTGTGTGTGTGTGTGTGTGTGTGTGTGTACCACATCTTCTTTATCCATTCCTCTATAGATGGACACTAGGGTTGCTTCCATATTTTGGCTATCATAAATAATGCTGCAGTAAACATAGGGGTACATATACCTTTTTGTATTCTTTGGGTAAATACTCAGTGGTGGAATTACTGAATCTAATGGTAATTCTATTTTCAATTTTTTGAGGAATTCTGTAGCTGCACCAGTTTGTATTCTTACCAACAGTGCACAAGGGTTCCTTTTTCTTCACATCCTTGCCAACACTTATTTCTTTTTCATTTTAGCCATTCTGACAGGTGTGAGATGATATCTCATTGTGGTTTTAATTTACATTTCCCTGATGATTAGTGATGTTGAGCATCTTTTCATGCTCAACGTGTATGTTTGCCATCTATGTCTTCTTTGGAGAAATGTCTCTTCATGTCTTCTGACGCTCATTTTTAAATTGGATTATTCATTTTCTTAGTGTTGAGTTGTACAAGTTCTTTACATATTTTGGATACTAACCCCTTATCGGATATATCATTTGCAAATATCTTCTCCCATTCAGTAGGTTGTCTTTTTGTTTTGTTGTTTCCTTTGCTATGCAGAAACTTTTTTTTTTTTTTTTTTTTTAGTTTTATTTACTTATTTTGAGACAGAGAGTGCCAGCACAAGCAGGAGAGGGGCAGAGAGAAAGGGAGAGAAAATCCCAAGCAGGCTCCCCATTGAAAGCATGGAGCGTGACATGGGGCTGGAACCCATGAACCTCAAGATTATGACCTGAACTGAGATCAAGAGTCAGACGCTTAACTGAGCCAGCCAGGCACTCGTGTGCAGAAACTTTTAATTTTGATTGGGTCCCAATAAATAGTTTATTTTTACTTTTGTTTCCCTTTCCTTAGGAGACATCTAGAAAAATGTTGCTATAGCCAACGTCAGAGAAATTACTGCCTGTGCTCTCTTCTAGGATTTTTATGTCTCAGGTCTCATATTTAGATCTTTAATCCATTTTGAGTTTATTTTTGTGCATAGTGTAAGAAACCATTTGTTGATGAGACTTTCTTTTTCCCATTGCATATTCTTGTCTTCTTTGTTGTAGATTAATTGACCCTATAATTGTGGGTTTATTTCTGGGCTTTCTATTCTCTTCCATCGATCCGTGTGTTATTTTTATCTTATTTGGTTACTACAGCTTAGTAGTATATCTTGAAATCTGGGATTGTGATACCAAAATTTCTTTCTTAAATATTCAAAGGGCTTCAAGACAGCTTCATTTTATTTTTTTTTTAATTTTTTTCCAATGTTTATTTATTTTTGGGACAGAGAGAGACAGAGCATGAACGGGGGAGGGGCAGAGAGAGAGGGAGACACAGAATCGGAAACAGGCTCCAGGCTCTGAGCCATCAGCGCAGAGCCTGACGCGGGGCTCGAACTTACGGACCGCGAGATCGTGACCTGGCTGAAGTCGGACGCTTAACCGACTGTGCCACCCAGGCGCCCCAAGACAGCTTCATTTTAAAAGCCCACATAGGCTTTCTCCTATTGTGTCTTCTGGTTCTTCTAGTAAGAAAAGGACTAACTGCCTGCTCCAACTGACAGTCTTTTCTGTGCTCTGTAAAATTCCCACCATTCTGCTTCTGTAGCTTCTTTCTTTTCATGATCAAAAGGGAGGAGAAACATGTAAGCAGCATTTAGTTGCAGGCCTTTGATTTTCTTCAATCTCAAGCAGATTGAGGGATGCCTGCATGGCTCAGTCAGTTGAGTGTCTGACTCTTGATTTCAGCTCAGGTCATGATCTCATGGTTTGTGGAATCAAGCCCCATGTCAGGCTCTGCAATGATAGCACAGAGCCTGCTTGGGATTCTCTCCCTCTCTTTCTGCCCCTCCCCTGCTCGTCCTCTCTTTTTTTCAAAATAGATAAATAAACATTAGGGGCACCTGAGTGGCTCAGTCAGTTAAGCATCTGATTTCGGCTCAGGTCATGATCTCACTGCTCATGAGTTCGAGCCCCATGTTGGGCTCTGTGCTGGCAGTGTGGAGTCTGCTTGGGATTCTCTCTCTCTCTCTCTCTCTCTCTCTGCCCCTCCTCCTCTCTCGCTCTCTAAAATAAATAAACTGTAAAAAAATTTTTTAAAATAAAATAAACCCAACTGATTGAAAACAACTCAGTGCACAAAAAGTCATATTTGGAATTACACAGTGTTAGAATTAGAAGGGCCCTTAACAATCATTTACCCAGTGTTGGTTGGTTTGTTTAATGTGATTAGTCAATCCTCATTTTCAAATGAAATCTTACACAGAACTAAACTCTTACACAGGACATAAAAAGACAAAAGTGGAGCTCCTCTGGGCTAGAGAACCCTGGCCTCACTTCCACTAACTGCCCTCCCCAACCCCACCATTACCTCTCTAATACTCTGTGGAAGGCATTTTGCTGGGCTACCTAGACTTCAGTTCACAGGTAGAGAAGCAGACCTATAGAAAGGAAGGGATTTACTCAAGGCCATGCAACTAGTGACAAAAGAGCTGGGCTACAACTTACCACCACAACACACTGTCCCTGTCCCTCAATTTGACCCAAAGTTTGGTTTTTCTGTAGGGAGTCTCCCCACCAGATCCACATATATTGAAAATCTATATGTACAAAACTTACATTCTCACACAAGCTTGTATAGACAAGTATGCCTTGCCTTTAGTGAGGTGGGAAAAAAGGAACAGGAGTGAAAAGGGCAGAGGGCAGGGAAGAAAACAAACCCGTAGAAAGTCACATGGCGGGGTGCCTGGGTGGCTCAGTCAGTTAAGCATCCGAATTCAGCTCAGGTCATGATCTCACAGTTCATGAGTTCGAGCCCTGTGTTGGCTTCTGGGCTGACAGCTCCGAGCCTGGAGCCGGCTTCAGATTCTGTGTCTCCCTCTCTCTCTGCCCCTCCTCCTCTCACGCCATCTCTCTCTCTCAAAAATAAATAAATATTTTAAAACTAAAAAAAAAAAAAAATAGTCATCTGGCAAAAGATAAGGAACACACAGGATTATCAAGATCCACAATTACTGAGGGAAATTTTTTAAATTGTGCTTATTTGAGCTAAATTTTCACATTATAAAAATAATAAATGTTTATAATGTTTTTAAGTTTATTTATTTATCTTGAGAGAGAGAGGAGGGGCGAGGGCGTGCACACCAGTGTTGGGGAGGAGCAGAGAGGGAGAGGGAGAGAGAATCCCAAGCAGGCTCTATGCTGTCAGTGTGGAGCTCAACACGGGGCTCGATCCCACGATTGAGAGCCAAAATCAAGAGTCAGACGCTTAACTGACTGAGCTCCCCAGGTGCCCTTCTATAATTTTTAATTTTCAAATGGGATAGAATGGAAAATATGAGGAGTTTTCCTCCCCTTCCACCATTTATAATTCCTTCCAGAGTTTTTCTTTTTTTTTTTTTTTAAATTTTTTTTAAACGTTTATTTATTTTTGAGACAGAGAGAGACAGAGCATGAACAGGGGAGGGTCAGAGAGAGAGGAAGACACAGAATCCGAAGCAGGCTCCAGGCTCTGAGCTGTCAGCACAGAGCCCGACACGGGGCTCGAACTCACAGACCGTGAGATCATGACCTGAGCCGAAGTCGGATGCTTAACCGACTGAGCCACCCAGGCGCCCCCCCTTCCAGAGTTTTTCAATGCACATTTACCCAAATGGATTCTGTTCTACATACTATTCTTCACTTCATTTAAAAATTTTTATTTTAATTTTTTAATGTTTATTTATTTGAGAGAGAGAGAGAGAGAGCATGAGCAGGGGAGGGGCAGAGAGAGAGAGAGAGAGACACACACAGAATCCGAAGCAGACTGCAGCCTCCAACCTGTCAGCACAGAGCCAGACTCAGGGTTGGAACCCACAAACTGTGAGATCATGACCTGAGCCAAAGTCGGATTTCTAACCGACTGAGCCACCCAGAGCCCCACTTTTTAAATGTTTAATATATCTTAGTGATGTTTCCATATCAGTGCACCTAGGCCAACTTCATTCTCTTTCATAGCTGCATATTGTTAACCTTAAAAATAAAACCATCAGTTATTTTACCAGCAAAACTGGGTTTATTTGGGAATAGCAGAGAACTGCAATTCAGGACAAGCAAGCTACAGCAAAACCATAGGCAAGTCCAAGGAACAGAGGAGAGGGGCACCTGGGTGGCTCCGTCGATTAAGCCTCTGACCCTTGGTTTCAGCTCAGGTCGTGATCTCATGGTTTATGAATTCGAGTCCCACATCCAGCTCCACACAGACGGTGTGGGGCCTGCTTGGGATTTCTTGCTCTCCCTCTCTCTCTGCCCTTCCCCTGCTTGCTTTCTCTGTATCTCTCAAAAAACAAATAGATAAAATTAAAAAAAAAAAAAAGAACAAAGGAGAGGACCACTTCTTTATGGGGGGGGGGAGTAGGGAGGGCCATTAGAAACAAAAAGTCCATTGGAGCAAAATGGGGTTCCTAGTGGCTTTTCTTTGGCTCAGTTGTGGGAATCTCTCATTGGCTAGGCTGTTGCTGGAGGAGGAGGAAATCTTTCTCCCTCCAGCTGGGGTAGTAATGAAGTAGCTATAGTATGGATTTGCAAGGTACGTCTCTTCCTGTTGGGGTCTGCAATTGATGAGGAATGGTAGGGTGTGAGAGTTCTCCCTTCTGGCTTCCTAGCTCCATTTTAGTGAGATTTTCCTTTATAAATTTTCACCTATCATTCTATTCCATGCTGCCAGTCCTTTGCTAATAAAAATAATATCGCAATGACTTTATATATACACACAATTGTGGGAATGTATCAGTATTCCTAGAAGATAAATTACTGAGTCAAAAGGTGTGTACACTTTTAAATTTTCGATAGACACTGGATTGCCAGACTGCAGAAGGAAACCTCTGTGTGAACTTATTGGGGACTAATCTCTCATCTTGAGCTGCTCCCCACCGGAGCTTCCCTTGTTCTCCTGCCAGGTCTGTTTGGTGGCCCTCATTGCCCCATTGTCTGAAACCCCTAATTGTCCAAGGACCAGACCTGCAGCGCCACCAGAAGGGAGAGGCTGAGCTCCATGGAATGTTTTAGGCTCTCCTGGCCTCCTCCATCCCAAGACTGGTATCCCTGGTAAAAAGCACTGATCTGACCCTATCAGTCATTAACCTCAAGGTAAAGAGGGTCTGTTGGCCCAGCCCTAACCACCCCAGACCCTGGACCAGTCCAGCCTCATTCAGGAATTCCCAGTGAACCCTAGCCTAGCCAGCTCCATCCCCGAAATCCAGAGCCACATTTTCAGTCCAACCCCCTTCACTCAGCCAGCCAGCTAGAGGGAAGAAATAATGCACTTTCAAGAGGAACTCCCTGGTGGAGGATGGAGACACAGCTCCTTTAGGACCCCTTCCCCCTGCTGCTGAGTGGAGAGACAGAAAATGCAAAATACCCATAAGAAAACAACGAAAAAATATTTATCAAAGGAATTCATCCGCATATGCAAATGTACTCCAAACAACTGGAGGAAGCCTTGCAGAAAGGGTCTAAGAAGATTCCCTGAACAAGGGAAATTTTGAATTGGTTTTGGAGGAGAGGACTTGGAGAATTGGCAGGGGAGAGGGAGGAAGGTCTTGAAAAGGAGTAGAGGTAATAACTGCTAACATGTTTGGAGCATTTATTATTTGCCAAGCAATGCATTAAGCACTGTATACATGTGTTATATCCCTTATGTGGAGGTACTCTCGTTATCCCCATTTTAGGTGAAGAAATGGAGACACAATGAAACTGAATGACTCGCCAAGGTCATACACCCAGCCAAGTACTGTAGCCAGGAATCTGACTCCGGTACTTAATGTTGACCCAGGGCAGAAGTAGGGATGGGGCAAGGCACTGAGTAGCTAGTTTGAGCTCCCTGTAAAGATGAGGGAGGCGGGCAGTAATGAGGATGTGGTAGCTGCCCCCTCTCCCCACCAAAGCCCCTGGAACTGACTCCCTACCCCTTCTTGCCTCCCAAGCCCACCCATCCCAGACTTCCTTCAGTGGCCCCCAACACATCCTGTAGGACACCCTGTGATAGGCTCTGGAAAGGAGGCGAGACTGACAAAGAAACAGCCTGTGTCCTAAAGAGAAGCCCCAACCCTACCCCAACCCATAACAAGATGATCCCACTAGAGGGCTGGAAAATTGTTCTAAGTGCTTCCATATCTCATTTATCCCTCTGCACTTTTGATAAAGGATAATGACATGGGAAAACTGAGGCTCACGGAGAATTTTTTGACTCAAGCCTGTGTGACTCAAGTCCTTTTGACTCCACAGTTCTGCTTCTGGGTTTTTGGAACAGAGCCTCACAGAATCAGGATCAAACTAAACTGCAGGGTCCTAGAAAATAGGGCGAGAGCTGCTTATTAAATTCCTGTTGCCTCATCCCCAGCGGGGTCTCATATGGTACTGCAGGCTGGGATGACCTACAAGGCAGAGGCCAAGAAAGGCAGAGGCTGGGCTGCCGTCCTTGGGAAAGCATGTCCACTGACCACTACCTCGTGGGGCCTCTGTGCTCCAGGAAGTAGAAAGCAGCATGGCAGTTCTCTGTCAGGGCCAGCCTCTGTTCTGGGGAGGCTGCAGAGAATCAATGGCTGGCCCTGGAGCCCAAGGCCTGGTCAGCCCTTTGGATGAGCACAAGTTACTGGATTGGATGGGCTTCCCTACAACTGCTCTGAGACCCTGGTGGTGCTGTGCTCTGGAAGTTGACTACTGGTATCAACACATGTAGTGAGGAGAGTGGAATGAAACACTTGGAATTACTGGAGGCCAGGAGACCAGTGGACACGGGCCAGAGCCATGCCAAAGCTCCATTCCTTTGGCTTTTCCAATCACCCTAGCCCTAGCCCATAGGCTACCTCCATCCTTGACTTCCGGTGACAAACCTCCCCCCCCCTCCCCGCCCCCCATCACCAGCCCTGCTTGGGGCTTTGCTAGCCCAGCAGGTATTAGATATGCTGGGGTGATTTAACAATTTGTCTTGACCTCTGATTTCTTTTAGAAGGTGGGGTGGGGGAAGAATTAAAGCCACAAATCGTCAAGCCAGCCTAAGGAAGATTCTTGCTTCCTGATTCTGATAGTTAGTCTACTATTCTAAACATCTTACATTTATCTTGTGTAATCCTCACACAGCTGAGGTAACACGGTTATTCTTTCTCAGCAGAGAAAACAAAAGCACCAAAAAGCTGCCTCCATCCAGACCGCACGACTGGCAAATTGCCCAGCAGGGATAGAATCTCAGTTTAAGAATGATTGGAAGGAAGTGGTTCAGACGACAGAATTAGTAGTCATTCAAATTGTGCAGTTATTCTATTCTGGCATCTTGTAAGGGGAATAAAAAAAAAAAATACGTTCTTTTGTCATTTTAACATTGTGGATTGACAAGGGCAGAATAAACCCACTCAAACGTTTACACCGAAGAGTTAAAAAAAAAAAAAAAAAACCAACAACTTCAGTCTTTGGCTTGGCATTTCCTCCTCAAATGTGAACAGCTTGTCTGCATAGCAGAATTCAGGGAACTTAACACAGAGGAAAGCAAAAGCAACAAGCAGCAGGGCATCCTACTGGCTTTCTGAGGAAAAAGTTTCTGTCCTCGAATGACCCCTAAACACCGTCCTCGGCTCCGGAAGCGGTAACCACAAACTATTCTTTTGGATTGACCAGCTTGCAGCCCAACGCCGCTCTACTGGGGGACTTGAATGCTGCTCTCCATTTTGCGTGGCCTCTCCTCACCCTCTATTCTACCCCAAAACCACCACTGTGGCACTTCGGTTTCTTCGAAAAGAAATTCTTGGGAGGGGAGGTTGAGGCAGACGCCAGAATCTGCCCAGAAGGCCGGCTCTCGGTTTCCTCAGGAAAATGAAGCTAGGACTCCCGTGCCTCTCGCTAAAAAGCCTCAGGACGGGAGATGGTTTTTAGATTTCAGGGATCTGAAAGAAATTAGCAGCTCGCGAGGAACCCTTCTCCTTCCTCCTTTTGCCCCAGCCTGCACCTCACAAAACCACGGTGGCCCCGCGAGTCTCTTCGGGGTAGTCTGCACCGAGAGAACAAATAGACTCCTCCTCATTCGCCAGATTCCCTGTCCGTCTCTCCGCTAAGACGCCGAATGGTGCCTTTTGAAAACCCTCTAGTCCCGCCTCCCTTGTCTAATTGGCTTGTTCAAACAGGCCCCCGGCCAACTCAGGCGTTCATTGGTGGATATAAAAAACAAGCTATGATTGGTTTCTCAAGACGGAGCCTGTGAGAGCGAGTCAGGGATTGGTTCATCTGGTTTGGGCGGGCTCCAGGAAGGTTCAAATGCGACTGGAAGAACTTTTCTAACCGACGAGCGTCTGTGGAGAAGCGGCTGGTTCCGTGGTGGCCTCGTGGGTCCCGCTGGTTTAGTCGCTTGCACGACCCCCTTCACGACCGTCACCATGGAGGTGTCACCACTGCAGGTATAGCTCGTGAAAGGGGCGGGTCGTGGAGGTTCAGCGCGGCCCGGCATCTCTCTGGCTTCAGGCGAAGGGTTAGGCTCTGGGGCTGTGGTCCGATCGCTGCCGGCTGGGAGCCGGTATTCCGCGTCGACCGGGTCTCCTGGGCTCGGCGGGATCGTGAAGAGGATAACACCACTTTATGGTGCTAGTATTGAAGTATTATCGGCTACTCTGGCTTCTGGGGTGTTGGGTTCTGTTTTACTGTCTCTAGGGTCAGTATTACACTGGCCTGTATTATAATGGTCCGCGTGTGACTTTAAGCCGCACAGACAGATGCTTTCCTTTCCTTCCCTCCCGTTGAAAATGAGATTGATTGCCCCTGACCCTGGAAGGTGCAGAGCATTGCACGACGTTCCTATTGACGAGACGGCAGGCCCGAGTTGCTTGGAATATGTCCCTTCTGTATTCAAAACGTTAACTTGGCCAAAGGATCGAATCGATGGCCTTCCCAAACTGATACTGAGCAGAATCTGTTATGTGCCTGGGACATAGCGGGCACTCAGCAAATATTTGTGAAATGTATGAGAAAAGTGGGTGTATTTTATTGATGACATCTAAAACATTCAAGGAAACTATTTTCACGTCACGTGCACTTAATGTATGTTTATTCAATCCGACCCCTGGGAGCTTTGCTGCAAATTAACTTAAATTGC
Source organism: Herpailurus yagouaroundi (assembly GCF_014898765.1). Lineage (NCBI taxonomy): Eukaryota > Metazoa > Chordata > Mammalia > Carnivora > Felidae > Herpailurus > Herpailurus yagouaroundi. The sequence continues at coordinate 14,638,977 of NW_024412420.1, read as the reverse complement.
TGCGTTTGTACAAAACGATGTCAGCTCTACCAATACCTGGTAAGAGATTGTGATTTGTTACAGTGGGTGAATCATTACGGTGGGTGTTTTGTTTTTGTTTTAATAAACCTCTGATTAAAAAACCCTTTTCTACAATTTTCTAAAATTGCTAGCCTGTAAATGAAAATATGCTAATCAACAAAACAAAGAAAAATGAAGATGCCAAGAAAAGACTGTCTATTGAAAGGATCTATCAAAAGAAAACCCAACTGGAACATATTTTGCTCCGCCCAGACACCTATATTGGCTCCGTGGAATTAGTGACCCAGGTAAAACCACGTAATGAAATGCAGTTACCAAGTAGTTAAGATGTATACTTTTCCAGGTTAATTTGCTATATACTTCAGGTATTTTTAGTGTCACTAGAACCAGCCTGAGCTATCCTATGTATATTGTAGTATTTAATCCAGAAGACTTTACAGTAATCATAATGATAAGACAGAATAAATGTAGGGTAAAAGTAACTATATTTCTTTGCCTTATTTCTAGCAAATGTGGGTTTACGATGAAGATATTGGCATTAACTATAGGGAAGTCACCTTTGTCCCTGGGTTGTACAAAATCTTTGATGAGATTCTAGGTAAGTACATTCTTTCACATAAAGATCAACCGGTCAAATCCTTCATAAGAAGTATCATTTCTAGCAAACCATGTAGCTGGCAAAAGTGGGGCAGTTTACTGGAGTCTAGCGATTTGAATTCTTTCCTAGAAGCAGCACTATGAATAAATGTTAAATTAATACCTGGGTAATATTACTCCTGTGCTGTTTTAGATTTTTTTTCTTTCTACATCTTAATGTTTTTAAAAAATACTTTAATTTCTTACAAATGTGTATTTTCTTCCAGTCAATGCTGCAGACAACAAACAAAGGGACCCAAAAATGTCTTGTATTAGAGTCACAATTGACCCGTAAGTCTCTTGCATGGTCTTTTGTTTTGTTATAGCTCATTGTTACTGTTAGTTGCATTTGCTTTGCCTTATACTAACATTGGCTTTCCCACCCCCCCCCCTTACTTGCAAAAGTACAGAAAAGCAGAATGTTACAATGAACAATCTGTGATAACTACCACCCAGATCCAACAGTTATCAATACTTTGCTATATTTGCTTCATCTGTATTTTTTCTAAGTCATTTCAAAATAAATTACAGACATTATGACACTTCATCCCTAAGTATTTCAGTAAGCATCTCCAATAAATGCTCTGTCTAAGCATTCTGGAATCTAGAGCTTTTTCTTCTCATGATGCTATTTAAGTAGGAAACCAGCAGGTGGTGATAGAGAATAATTGGATCTAATGTTTCTGGTTATAAATGCTGGGTGTCCCTTTATGGATACACGGGTGCATGTTTCACCTTTTTATTAGCCTGCTCAGTTATGGCTATATTTTAGGTTCTTTGGAGGAAGTGTGTTAATGATGTATTTGACTGCTCCGAAGGACTTGATGTCATAGTCTTTAAAAAAATGAGCTAGTTTTAGTCTTTTGTAGATAATATTAAGCACTACTCGGAATAAGATCCATAGTGTGTGTCTGGTTATACCTAAAATTGTACTATCTTCTGAGAATTAACATTAAGTAGCTAAGAGAGAAATAAGTCCAAATAAATTTTTACCATTTTATTGGCCAGCAGGGAAGTTTACAATTGCTAATGTTTTTCCCTTTCATATTTGTTTTGCAATGTGCTTTGTTGGGTGGGAAAGCTAAGCTAGCTAGGGACAGTACAGATGATCCTCTTCAAAACAGTATAATAGGGGTGCCTGGGTGAGTCGGTTAAGCCACAGACTCTTGATTTTGGCTCAGGTCATGATCTGACAGTGGTAAGACAGATTGGGATATTCTCTCTCTGCCTGTCTCCCACTTATGCGTGCGCTCTCTCTCTCTCTCTCTCTCTCTCTCAAAATAAAAAAATAAATAATTTTTAAAAAGCAAGCACTATAATAATATTGTTCCTGAATTTTGTCCTTTCCATTGGGCATAAATCATTTCCCTTTGTTTATCCTAACATTTTAAAATTTCATATTTTTTTAGCATTATCACTGTCTGCCCAGGTGTTGGAAAAGGATTCATTCTTTTTTCCTCTTGGCTCCTATTACAGGAGTGTCAGGAACTAAGCATGATGGGAAAGGTAGTTCATGCTGAATTTCAGAAGATATATACATGAAGAAGAGTCAATGAAATTGAGACTTGTCAATTTATATATTTTAGAAATAATGATATTTAAATATGAAAATATTAAGCACTAGTTTACATCTGTTTTACAATAAAAGTTTCTTCTTTTCTTAGGGAAAACAATTTAATTAGTATATGGAATAATGGGAAAGGTATTCCTGTTGTTGAACACAAAGTTGAGAAGATGTATGTCCCAGCTCTCATCTTTGGACAGCTCCTAACTTCTAGTAACTATGATGATGATGAAAAGAAAGTAACAGGTAGAGTATTGAGGAAAATAAAGAACATATTGGTTGCTGAAAAAACACATCTTTTAAATGACTGTGGCATAAAAGTTAGAAATATTGGAATAAATCTCTATAATTGATTAACATTGACACTGATGGCAAAGTATTTTACATTTATTTTCTCAGGTGGTCGAAATGGCTATGGGGCCAAATTGTGTAACATATTCAGTACCAAATTTACTGTGGAAACAGCCAGTAGAGAATACAAGAAAATGTTCAAACAGGCAAGTAAAGAAGTATTTTGTGCCTCCATTATAAATTGTACTTCAGTGGGGTGCCTGGGTGGCTCAGTTGGTTAAGTATCTGACTTAGGCTCAAGTCATGATCTTCTGGTTCATGAGTTTGAGCCTGGCATCGGGCTCCGTGCTAACAGCACAGAGCCTGCTTAGTATCCTCTCTCTCTGCCCCTCCCCTGCTTATTCTATCTCTTTCTCTCTCAAAAATAAATAAATAAACATTTAAAATAGATGAATAATACTTTAGCAATGTATAACAGCATTAATGGTTAGTTTAACTTAACAAAATTTATAAGCTATTAAATCATGGAAAATTATTCATGAACATATATTAGGTTATTTTTTAGGACTTATAAATTTGTGTTTAGTTCTAGTTTGTTGTGAAAAGACTTGAATTTTTTCCTCTTTCCTATTTTTTACTTGACAGACGTGGATGGATAACATGGGAAGGGCTGGTGAGATGGAACTCAAGCCCTTCAATGGGGAAGATTATACATGTATTACCTTCCAGCCTGATTTGTCCAAGTTTAAAATGCAAAGCCTAGACAAAGATATTGTTGCACTAATGGTCAGAAGAGCATATGATATTGCCGGATCCACTAAAGATGTCAAAGTGTTTCTCAATGGAAATAAGCTGCCAGTAAGTATTTTCTGGGGTATTAAGGACAATGAAAGACTTTATATAGTCATCATCAGAGGCAACACTGATTTTTTTTCTCATTTTATATATATATATATATATATAGATAGATATAGATATAGATATATATATATATATACATTTTTTTTTTCTCTCATCGCTTCTTGGATACACTCCTGAAAAGAAAACAGTATGCCACATCTTTTTACCTAGCTCTTTTAAACTCACTAAAGGAAATGTCATTCTCAAACGGTCTCCTAAATAAATCCTTTTGTGCCCTTTAAGACCACTCTCTTATGCCCATTAGTGAACATTATTTCACTGGTTTTGAAAAATCCTCATGGTCTATCATTGAATACTTTTTACAACTTTTTTCTAATACCATAACTTTTAATTCCTGTGCAGGTAAAAGGATTCCGTAGCTATGTAGATATGTATTTGAAGGATAAGGTAGATGAAACTGGCAATCCGTTGAAAATTATCCATGAACAAGTAAACCCCAGGTGGGAAGTATGCTTAACAATGAGTGAAAAAGGCTTTCAGCAAATTAGCTTTGTCAACAGCATTGCTACTTCCAAGGTAATTTTATTTTTGTATTAATCATGATTTATCTTTACACAGAAGTGTTACTCTTTTATATAAAATGAATTTGAATATTTGGCTACCTTGGCGTAAAGAGAGCTAAATTAAATTGTTTTCAATATTTGGTCATTATTATAATTTTGAGGATCCTAAGCTTTACAATTTGGTATTTTTCCCCATTAGGGTGGCAGACATGTTGATTATATAGCTGATCAGATTGTGACTAAACTTGTTGAGGTTGTTAAAAAGAAGAACAAGGGTGGTGTTGCAGTAAAAGCACATCAGGTATGGTATTTTAGCCTGTTTTTTTTTTTTTTGTTGGTTTTTTTTTTCTTCTTCTAAAGACAAGGAAGAAGAGAAGGGCTGTAACTAAAACCTAAGTTTTTAGTGATGTAATGTCAACTTTTCCTGCAGGTGAAAAATCACATGTGGATTTTTGTGAATGCCTTAATTGAAAACCCAACCTTTGATTCTCAGACAAAAGAGAACATGACTTTACAAGTCAAGAGCTTTGGATCAACCTGCCATTTAAGTGAAAAATTCATCAAAGCTGTGAGTACTTAGATGGATATAAGAAATAGAAGCACCTTGCTTTATTGTCCATTGCCCTTCCCAGCCCTGCAAAAACAAAGATTCCTCCCACAGGTCTTCTGCCTCTGAAAAGGAAATAAAAAATAGCTTTCACCTCACTGGTCTTACTACAGCCTTAGTTACCATCCATATGCTTAAATTTCCCCATTACATACCACCATTTTGTTTAGATCACTTCTGAATTCAGCCCATTTAACTGCTTACCAAACATCAAATGCCTAAAGTTGCCTCTCAGTTGACACCTACAAAATTGACTCCGTTTTCTTTATACTCACTGACCTCTATACAAAGAGCTTCCCCCAAAACAAAACTATTTCCTGTTTTAGTAAAAGGCTCCAACTAAACACTAGGTTGCATAAACAAAGGTGGGAGCTTTCTCTTTACCCCCCTGCCTTGTCTCTAATCCAACCAGTAAGGTATCCATCTTTTGGGTACCTCAATAGCTTCTCACTATCATCTCTTTTCTGTATTACTATAATAGATTTTTGATGTTTATAACATTTCAGTCCTTTTTTTGTAGTGCTCTTGAGTAATCAAATAAAAACAGTTCAAATTCTTTAATGTGGCCTATAAGACCCTGACATCTCCAACCTCACCTCAGTTCACCTTTTTCCTATGTTACCTAAGCTGCATCCTACTGGCTTCAAATTACTCAGAAGCTTTAGTACTCTTCCTTCCTTACAGCTTTTTCACATGGTAATCCTGCCTGGAATGCTTTTACTTAGCTAACTACTTTAGATCTTCAATGTCATTTCCTTAGGAAAGCCTTTACTTTCTACCCTTCTCCCCAGCTAAGTTGGTTCCATTATAACAGTGGACATACATTATTAGATATAGCACACTTTTCACTTATCCATAACACTCATCACTCTTATAATTTCTCATTTTATTTCCATCTTCCTTGTTGTATCTTAAAGTCCATGAGGACAAGGACCATGACCAATTTATTTTAACCGCTAGATCTCCAACATGGATCTCAGTGCCTAGCACAATGTTAAGTGTGTAGTCAGTATATATTTATGGAATGAATGAGCCCAAAGGAACCAGTTCCCTCAGTTATGATAACCTAAGACAGGAAGACCTGTCATCCTCTGTCTGGAAATTATTTTTTTGCCTCTTTTTAAATGTTGAATTATTTTTATTTTTATTTTTATTTTTATTTTTATAGGAGCTTGTATTCTAGAGTTCTGACAGAACTCTTCTTCCCTAACATGAATCTTCTCATTTTCAGGCAATTGGTTGTGGTATTGTAGAAAGTATACTAAACTGGGTGAAGTTTAAGGCCCAAGTCCAGTTAAACAAGAAGTGTTCAGCTGTAAAACATAACAGGATCAAGGGAATTCCCAAACTCGATGATGCCAATGATGCAGGTACACAACTAATAATGTTTCCAAACTTCAAAACTTTTGGTTCAGTTATTTGTTTTACTCATTAACAGCATTCCCTCTGACATGTAATATTCAATGGAATATTTTTACTTGGTTAAAAATCAACCAATTTGGGGCGCCTGACTGGCTCAGTCAGAAGAGCATGTGACTTTTGATCTCAGGGTCATAAGTTTGAGCCCCACACTGGGTGGAGATCTACTTATTAAATAAATAAATTAACTAACTTTATAAAAAGGCATCACTTTAAAAAAAAATCAGCCAATTCCCTGTTATTGAACATTTAGATCATTTCTAATTTTTGGCTATTACAGTAATGTTGACATGACTATTAAGAGTATAAAATAAGAATATATAGTGATCTATACCTAATGTAGAGGAGGAAAAAGTTTTCCTCAGCTCCCTTAAGTCTCTGGCTGGGTCTGAAAATTAAACTGATAAAGACAGGTTAATAGATGAAAAGCATACAAATTTATTTAATATAAATTGTACTGGACACAGGAGCTTTGGGTCTTCGTAGGAAAATGAAGACCCAAAGAAATGGTTAAACCTGAGGGGTTTTTTTACGTTAGGTTTGAGGAAGAGTGAAAAGATATGATAAGGGCAAAGAGTATGAACTAAGTATAGTAAATGGGGAGGAAGCTCCGTGAGGCCTGTTCGTTCAGATTCTTTTCAGTGTCACTCTGGGAGATAAGAATGTTCCCTTCAACTCTGGTATATGGAGGGCACCTCTCACATGAGGGTTTCATGATCTGTTTCAATTCAGCTTAAAATATTCAATATGCCACGTGCCCTATTTTGGGGTATTATGTTCTGAACCCCATCACTAACATTTTTTAACATAATATATCAAATGAATGTTCTATAACAGTATAAATATCATGAGAAATGAGTCTAAGAGGGATGCCTGACTGACTCACTCAGTGGAGTGTGTGACTCTTGGTCTCAGGGTTGTGAGTTCAGGCCCCATGTTGGGTGTGGAGATTACTTTAAAATCTTTTTTAAATTTTTTTTTTCAACGTTTTTATTTATTTTTGGGACAGAGAGAGAGCATGAACGGGGGAGGGGCAGAGAGAGAGGGAGACACAGAATCGGAAACAGGCTCCAGGCTCCGAGCCATCAGCCCAGAGCCTGACGCGGGGCTCAAACTCACGGACCGCGAGATTGTGACCTGGCTGAAGTCGGACGCTTAACCAACTGCACCACCCAGGCGCCCCTAAAATCTTTTTTAAAAAGAAAAAGAAATTAGTCTAAGAAACTAGGACTTTTTTTTTTATTATGAACTTTAGTTCTAATATATATCTACTTATTAGTGTTTTATCATAAAACTATTAATAGCACATCTGAGTTAGTATATTTGAGGTTCAACTAAATGTGCCAAGAATTTAATTTGTGTATTTTTATTTTAGGGGGTCGAAACTCCAATGAGTGTACACTTATCCTGACTGAGGGAGACTCAGCTAAAACTTTGGCTGTTTCGGGCCTTGGTGTGGTTGGGAGAGACAAATATGGGGTTTTCCCGCTTAGAGGAAAAATACTCAATGTTCGAGAAGCTTCTCATAAACAGGTAGAACCATCTTTAGAATCTAAATCCAGTTTTATAATGCAGGATTTTATGCTCATATTTCATTCCTTCACTGGCATTTTGAAATATATTTCAGATAGTTTATTATTATTTTAAGAAATTGGGTACATTGTAGCATATCTTAACAGATCTTTCTGACTTTACCTAATGTATAGGCTAATAACTGAAAATACTGAAGCTCAAGAAAACCCAAACAATATATAGTGTCCTATTTCTTTGTTCTTTTCAAATTTATAAACAAAACATTACCTTTTTTTGGTATATGTCTATTTCAGATCATGGAAAATGCTGAAATTAACAATATCATCAAGATTGTGGGTCTTCAGTATAAGAAAAACTATGAAGATGAAGATTCATTGAAGACTCTTCGTTATGGGAAGATAATGATTATGACAGATCAGGTCAGAATTGCTTTCAAATATTTTAGATTGTTAACACTAAATTAAACATGTGTTACGGTTATTGCTTTCCTCCTATGTAAGGAAATTACTTAATTTGGAGCTATAATCATCACATATATATATTACATACTAAGTGAGCAGATTTTCTTTTTTTTAATCCCAATAGAAAAATTTTTGAGAAATTACCAGTAGGTCGATCATTTGTTTTTGTCTCAAAATAATTCTTTTGTGTTTTGGCTTTCCAAATATTTCTAGGACCAAGATGGTTCCCATATCAAAGGCTTGCTGATTAATTTTATCCATCACAACTGGCCCTCTCTTCTGCGGCACCGTTTTCTGGAAGAATTTATCACTCCTATTGTAAAGGTATATTAACTTCTAAATTACTATAATGGATATTTTAAAGCCCTAGTCAACCCTTTATACGCTTATAAGCCCAGTGGTGGACAGTATACAGGGGACCTAGGAGTATACAAAACCATAGCAATATCTTCTTTACCACAGGTGTCTAAAAACAAGCAAGAAATGGCATTCTATAGCCTTCCTGAATTTGAAGAATGGAAGAGTTCTACACCAAATCATAAAAAATGGAAAGTCAAGTACTACAAAGGTTTGTAAGAAAACCCGTATAGAACTTCTTATTTTGTTATATACCATTGTACAAGATTATATGGAGTAACTTAGTATTCTTGGCTGTATAGGTTTGGGCACGAGCACATCAAAAGAGGCTAAGGAATACTTTGCAGATATGAAAAGACATCGTATTCAATTCAAATATTCCGGTCCTGAAGATGATGCCGCCATCAGCCTGGTCAGTTTGAGTTCTGTTTCATACATACATTCTGGTTTTGTAAATCACTACTTTAGCTAGTCAATTGAAACATAAATTTTTATATAATAGAATATTTTATAGAATATGGAATGTTTTTGGTAAGCATATCTTAGAGAAAGGGACCATATGTTTACTTAGTTTGTATACAAGAGATATTTTAGAACCTATTCGTATCAGTTTTTTCTAATTTGTAGGCCTTTAGCAAGAAACAGATAGATGATCGAAAGGAATGGTTAACTCATTTCATGGAGGACAGAAGGCAACGGAAGTTACTTGGCCTTCCTGAGGTAAAAAAAATCTTACATATCCTACAAAATGATGACTAGTTATTTCAGTAAAAAATTTAATAATGGATAACTATATAAATGTGATTGTTTAGACTACTACATAAATGTTTGGGGCCTGAAAGAAATTGCAAAAGCAATGCACTTTTTCCTAATTGTGTAGCAATTACATTGGCTTTATCTTTAAAACCTGTAAAATATGTCTGCATAATTCTGTATCTTTGAGAGACTTAAGAATTATCATAGAAATAATATGCTGACAATAGCCAAATTATGGAAAGAGCCTAAATGTCCATCAACTGATGAATGGATAAAGAAATTGTGGTTTATATACACAATGGAGTACTACATGGCAATGAGAAAGAATGAAATATGGCCCTTTGTAGCAACGTGGATGGAACTGGAGAGTGTTATGCTAAGTGAAATAAGCCATATAGAGAAAGACAGATACCATATGTTTTCACTCTTAATGTGGATCCTGAGAAACTTAACAGAAACCCATGGGGGAGGGGAAGAAAAAAAAAAAAAGGTTAGAGTGGGAGAGAGCCAAAGCATAAGAGACTCTTAAAAACTGAGAACAGGGGCGCCTGGGTGGCGCAGTTGGTTAAGCATCCGACTTCAGCCAGGTCACGATCTCACGGTCCGTGAGTTCGAGCCCCGCGTCAGGCTCTGGGCTGATGGCTCAGAGCCTGGAGCCTGTTTCTGATTCTGTGTCTCCCTCTCTCTCTGCCCCTCCCCCATTCATGCTCTGTCTCTCTCTGTCCCAAAAAATAAATAAACGTTGAAAAAAAAAAATTAAAAAAAATAATTAAAAAAAATAAAAACTGAGAACAAACTGAGGGTTGATGGGGGGTGGGAGGGAGGGGAGGGTGGGTGATGGGTATTGAGGAGGGCACCTTTTGGGATGAGCACTGGGTGTTGTATGGAAACCAATTTGACAATAAATTTCATATATTGAAAAAAAAATAATATGCTGAAAGATTTTTTTTGGTGTTAAATATTGTTAAGACCAGTGATCTTTTTTTTTTTAATCTTTTTTATTTTAAACTAGATCATTTAATACTCTCTTTGGTCCCTCAGGATTACTTGTATGGGCAAACTACCACATATCTGACATACAATGACTTCATAAACAAGGAACTTATCCTGTTCTCAAATTCTGATAACGAGAGATCTATTCCATCTATGGTGGATGGTGAGTTCCAATTTGTTAGCCTGTTTCTATCATACACAGAGATCAATGTCCAGAAATGGCTAAACTGAGGATACTAATATTTGCACTTCTTTCATTTTGAAGGTTTGAAACCAGGTCAAAGAAAGGTTTTGTTTACCTGTTTCAAACGGAATGACAAGCGAGAGGTGAAGGTTGCTCAGTTAGCTGGATCAGTGGCTGAGATGTCCTCTTATCATCATGGTGAGGTAAACACACAATCCATAATGTTTCCAGAAAGCATTATAACAGTAATACCTGTAATATCATTTTCCAAACACTTAATGAGAGTACTTAGTGATATGAACACTGGTTCATCCACAGTAGAGGACAATTTGCTGAAATCTGTCAAATTATGAATGTGTTTACCCTTGGACCTAACAAATCTATTTCTAAAAATAATATCCTGATAGGTTACTCATAAATCTGCAAGGATCAATATTCAAAGATATTTAGTGATGTTTAATATAACTGATTCTAAAATTTAGACATCGAGGGGCGCCTGGGTGGCTCGGTCGGTTAAGCGTCCGACTTTGGCTTAGGTCATGATCTCACAGTCTGTGAGTTCGAGCCCCGCGTCGGGCTCTGTGCTGACAGCTCAGAGCCTGGAGCCTGTTTCAGATTCTGTGTCTCCCTCTCTCTGACCCTCCCCCGTTCATGCTCTGTCTCTCTCTGTCTCAAAAATAAATAAACGTTAAAAAAAAATTTTTTTTTTTTAAATTTAGACATCGAAAATGGCTATCAATTGGCAAATTGTTTTAGATTGTGACACATCTATGCCTGGGGTCAATGATATAACTGAAGTAAATCTGTGTGTACTAACGCTGAGAATATCCAGCCCATTGTCTGTGCAGAGAAAAAGCCAAAACAATACCTTAAGCAAAATGTCTACAAGGGTGTCCTCCCAGTTGTTAACTTTGGTTATCCCTGTCAATTGAAAAGGACAACTGTTCAATTTTTTATATGTCTGAATTGTTTGACTTTACACAAACATATTCCTTTTTATAGATTTTGTGATTAAATTCCATTTTTGCATTCACCATATGTATATATATTTTTAATGTTAGTTTTTGAGAGAGCAAGCAGGTGAGCGGCAGGGTGGTAGGGGAAAGCCATGGAAAGAGGATCCGAAGCCCTCTCTACACTGACAGCAGCGAGCCTAATGCAGGGCTGGAACTCAGAAGCCATGAGATCATGACCTCTCCTGAAGTTGGACACTCAACCCAGGCACCCATGCATTCAATGTTTTATTTATTCTTTTTTTTTTTTTTTTTTTAATTTTTTTTTTTCAACGTTTATTTTTGGGACAGAGAGAGACAGAGCATGAACGGGGGAGGGGCAGCGAGAGAGGGAGACACAGAATCGGAAACAGGCTCCAGGCTCAGCCATCAGCCCACAGCCCGACGCGGGGCTCGAACTCACCGACCGCGAGATCGTGACCTGGCCGAAGTCGGACGCTTAACCGACTGCGCCACCCAGGCGCCCCCATGTTTTATTTATTCTTGAGAGAGAAACAGAGGCAGAGCATGAGTGGGGGAGGGGCAGACAGAAAGGGAGGCACAGAATCCGAAAGCAGCCTCCAAGCTCTGAGCTGTCAGCACAGAGCATGATGCGGGGCTCAAACTAACGAGCCGCAAGACCATGACCTGAGCTGAAGTCAGATGCTTAACCAACTGAGCTACCCACGTGCCACAGTTTCTAGTACTTTAAAATGTAATGATTGTCTTGCTTGTCACTTTCAATCAAAATGTTCACACAACAAACATTTGTTGAATGCTTACCATGCACCAGGTATATATTTAAAAATCAAATATGTTCTTCAAAGTATAATCACAATTTAACCAGAGGGCCAACACGCATTCATGCAACTATAGAATAAAGTGATGCATGCTAGAATAGAAATGAGCAAAGTGTTGTAACACAAAGGTGGAAATATTTCATTCTGCTGAGGGTGAAGAGAAGAGCTATGCCTTCAAGGTTAAGTAGGACTTGATAAAAACTATTAGAAGGCAAGAGCCCTCAACTTGGAGCCGGAAGTCTTAGGTTTAGGTACGTCTGCCATGTATTTATCTGGGAAGAATCAATAAACATCTATGCCTCATAAAACCGTACACAATTATAGTGAGGTTTAGTTATGATATTTTTATTATTAAGAGCCTACAGATCAGATTAATGAATCTTTTTCCACCTCCAGATGTCACTAATGATGACCATTATCAATTTGGCTCAGAATTTTGTGGGTAGCAATAATCTGAACCTCTTGCAACCCATTGGTCAGTTTGGTACCAGGCTGCATGGTGGTAAGGATTCTGCTAGTCCTCGATACATCTTCACAATGCTCAGGTGGGTATGCTTTCAATTTCTAGTGAATTGCCATTTCTAATTTTGAAATGTTAATCAGAAAATGTGCTTTTGATGTAAATGCTTAGAGTATTAATTTTTTTTAACTAGCTCATTAAAGTTTATGCTACTCTTTATGATCAGTAGAAAGTCTAAATTCTATTTCAGTTTGACAGCCATGCCTTTGAATTTCTTAGTTGTTTCCTTGCCAAACTAAATGTTTTTACTTCCGTCTCTTATGTTTTCTTCTCTTTCATCCTATTGAGCAGTGGTTCTCAACCAGGATAGATTTTTGCACTGCCACCCCATCTCCCAGAAGACATAGTAGTGTCTGGAGACATTTTTGATTGTCATGACTAGGGCAGCTGTGCCATCTAGAAGGCAGTGGCCAGAGATACACCCTATGATGCATAGGACAGTCCCCCACAGCAAAAAATAATCTGACCCATAATGTCAATGCTCAGGTTGAGAAACCGTGCTGTGGACTTGGGGTCAGAGTAAAGAGTTTAATTCCTCTGAAATACCACAGCTGAAATCTTACTTCCTTTCTAAGTCTATGGAAAGTACACTATGAATGGTCGATTTTCAGCTGTCACCTTATTTAACCTTTCAGCAGCATTGGATACTTAATCACTTCATCCTCCTTGAAACTCTTCTTTATTTGGACTCTGAGACACTAGACTGTTGGCTTTCCTCATTCATCTTCTTGGCTGGGTCTTTCTCATCTTCCCAGGCTCTAACTTCTGGCCTGCCCCCAAAGCTCCTTCATTAGCTCTCTTTCCACTAGCTACACTCAACTTCCTATCCATGGATGATATCCCATCCATCTAGACTCACAGTCCCAACCTGAATCTCGTAGAGCTGCCTACCCTCTCAAAATTTACTTCTTGGATGTCTTATAAGCATCTCAAACCGAAGTCCAAAACAAAATTCTTAGCCTTCCTGTCTCAGCAAATTGGATGCTATTGTTCTAATTCTCAGACTAAAACCTTGTAGTCACCTTTTTTCACATTGGTATCCAATTCATCAGCAAATCCTATGGGTTTTGCATTAGAAAAATACTAAGGCATTCTGTTTACCTAAAGTATTTTAATATAGTCTACCATCCTTCTTTCATTCTTTATCCTTCATTCTTCATCCTTATAGTAGCCAGTTGGTTTTTTTTAAGTAGGCCACTCTGGTTCAGAACCTTCCAACTGCTTCGTTTAGAGCAAAATCTAAAGGACCTACATGATCTATGTGCCCACTCCCCATATGGTTTGATTCCATCTCATACTATTGCTGTTCCGAACACACCTGGCCTCTGCCTATACACAAATGTGCCAAGCACACCTTTCAGGGCCTTTAACTTACTGGTCCCTCTGCTTACACTACTCCTTCTCCAGATAACCGCATGATGGCTCATTCTCTCAATTTCTTCTCTGCTCTAATATTATCCTTTCAGAACGTGTGACCGTTCCTTAGCACACTCAATCACTTTTACCTACTTTTTCTTTGTTCTTAGCATTTACCCCACCACCTGACAAAATGTATGTGCATTGTCTATCTCCCTGTAGTAGACTGTGAGCTCCTTAGAGACTTTATGTCTGCAGTGCCTAGCACATACAAAGTGCTCAATAAATACTGTTAAACAATTACTAGTCAGCAATTAAAGCCAAGGTAATATGGAAGGTTTTATGCATAGATATGAGACAATACTTGTCCTTCACAAGTTAAGTATCAAAGCCAGTATTTTTATAAAATAACATTCTTTGATTGTTTTCTTTAGCCCTTTGGCTCGGTTGTTATTTCCACCAAAAGATGATCATACATTAAAGTTTTTATATGATGACAATCAACGTGTTGAACCTGAATGGTACATTCCTATTATACCCATGGTGCTGATAAATGGTGCTGAAGGAATCGGTACTGGGTGGTCCTGCAAAATCCCGAACTTTGATATTCGTGAAGTTGTAAATAATATCAGGCGTCTGATGGATGGAGAAGAACCTTTGCCAATGGTAACTATTCTGTGTGTATCAGGATCCTTCGTTTTCACCTGGTTTCAATTCATCAGGCTATATGGTTAAAGAGGACACATCAAATTTATTTCATACTTTAATATTCATTAGATTTATTGTTTAATGCTGTGGGGATTTCTGTTTTTAGTGTCACATTTAGAAAACCTGTTCTTCTTTAAAATACCAATTTAGCTTCCGAGTTACAAGAACTTCAGGGGTACGATTGAAGAGCTGGCTCCAAATCAATATGTGATTAGTGGTGAAGTGGCTATTCTTAATTCCACAACCATTGAAATCTCAGAACTTCCCATCAGAACATGGACCCAGGTACGTAACTGTGGGGTTTTTTTCTTTGATTTTTATGATCAAGGAAACACTTTGTACTATAGCTTGTTAAATACTCATAAGCCTGTGTTTTACACACTTAACAAAAAGATTATTCTATCTTTCTTTAGACATATAAAGAACAGGTTCTAGAACCCATGTTGAATGGCACTGAGAAGACACCACCTCTCATAACCGATTATAGGGAATACCATACAGACACCACTGTGAAGTTTGTTGTGAAGATGACTGAAGAGAAATTGGCAGAGGCAGAGAGAGTGGGACTGCACAAAGTCTTCAAACTCCAAACTAGTCTCACATGCAACTCTATGGTATGTCTTATTTTATGAGAGATCCATATGTTTCGATTTGTATTAAAGATCCACCAGTTTTAAAAGGATATCCTAGAATACTTTTATATTTCCGAAGAATAAATTCATTTCTCTAAAACCATTAAAGTTTAGCCAATTTATCTGTTCTTGTCTCTAATCTTGTTTTTCTTTTCTAGGTGCTTTTTGACCATGTAGGATGTTTAAAGAAATATGACACAGTGTTGGATATTCTAAGAGACTTCTTTGAACTCAGGCTTAAATATTATGGATTAAGAAAAGAATGGCTACTAGGAATGCTTGGTGCTGAATCTGCTAAACTGAACAATCAGGCTCGCTTTATCTTAGAGAAAATAGATGGCAAAATAATCATTGGTATGTTTTTGGAATAATAACTGTCTATACAATTATGCCAAACTTTAAACATTTTTAGAGAGAATAATAGTGGGGAGGGAGGGCAAAATCCATTTAGTTCAGCTGGTTACTTATACAAGCATTTATTTTAAATACCTAGGCATTTATAGTTTGAAAAAGATAGCTTTCTTAGACTATCTTGAGAAATCAATATTTAGTTCACATTTAGACAGAACAGAGAGCTAGAAAAAGTACCTGTGTAAAGAGAAGTTAGGTCTGTCTGATAGGGAAAAAAAGACTGGAAGGAAGATTATAAATGGCTTCTATTACAAGTAAATTGTGTACTGAAGACTGAGTTATGTCTCAGAAATTTTTTTTTTTTTTAAAGACCTTCTAGAAGCACCTAAGTCAGGGTTTAAGTAACCAGGAAGTAAATAGTTTTGATAAAAGCTGGAGTATAAGGAAGATTAAAAGAAATAGCTCAACCCTGTCCAAGGCTAAGTAGGAAAGCTAGGTAACTAACTTATGGGTTATAGGAGCAAGTCCCAAAACATGGCAACTTGAGTTCCTTGTGATCACAGAATAATTTTCTGGTGGTACACAAAAATGTTTAACTTCATAGTTAAATGTTCAATTTCATGAATGTTTTTAAAACTAATAACACTAACTGTCAGCTCCCTGATTTCATAAGACTGTTGCTTAAGGCAAGGCTAAAATGAGTAATATTGGACATGACTCAAAGAAAACTAAAAGTAAAGGTTGTATTTAGATGAAATAATGTGACTTTCCAGTCTTCTTGAGTATAAAAATGTGGAGGGCCTAAACATGTAATCTGTATCAAATTAATTAATAAAAGATGGCACTCAGAAATTCATTCTGAAATATCAGTAGCTAGTAATTCAATATCCCTCAAAGTGTAATAAATTGGCTGCAGTAGTCCTTGGAAGAGAAAAAGGAAATGGATGCAGCATGGAGAAACCAATGGTTGGGTTGGTGGCACTAAAAACTTGCCCAATGAAATGTTGAAACATTAATAAGGGAGTATAATTGAGGTAGAGACATCAGAAATAAAGGTATGATTGTCTTCTATTCTTTTAAGAGTTATGATTAGGTCAGCAGTCTCATACATGATTTGACTGCCTGCCTTGTGGTAATTTACATCCACAGTGGTTTGGGGAGAAGACTTCTCTCTATACCAGGATATACAAATTTATGTAAGACAAAGACCATTTAATTTTTAGTTTTAATCTTTTGAATTAATATGGTACAACTCATGCTCAAACCCATTATCTATGTTTACTTTTATTTTAATAGAAAATAAGCCAAAGAAGGAATTAATTAAAGTTCTGATTCAGAGGGGTTATGATTCTGATCCTGTGAAGGCTTGGAAAGAAGCCCAGCAAAAGGTAATCTCTTGGTTAGCATTTTTCTATGTTATTAAAGACTATGTATAATCTGTCTCTGTTTCATATGTCCTGTTAAAGCTACATTTTAATTCCTCCTTTAGGTACCAGATGAAGAAGAAAATGAAGAGAGTGACAATGAAAATGAAGCTGAAAAGGGTGACTCTGTAAAAGATTCTGGACCAACCTTCAACTACCTTCTTGATATGCCTCTTTGGTATCTCACCAAGGAAAAGAAGGATGAACTGTGCAAGCTGAGAAATGAAAAAGTGAGTTATTGGTAGAGGGTACATGCCGCTTAGTTGTTTTAGTAGTGAAAGTAAAAACTGCTTCATGAAAATTATGTGCTATTTATTTATGCCCATAAATTAACTCTTAATTTTCTGACTATCTTATGAAGGAACAAGAGCTAGAAACATTAAAGAGAAAGAGTCCATCAGATTTGTGGAAAGAAGACCTAGCTGCTTTTATTGAAGAGCTGGAGGTGTGTCATTTATAATGTCTGCATTAGAGTTTTTATTTTATTTAATTATTTTTAAGGTTATTTATTTATTTTTGAGAGAGCGAGAGCAAGCATGGGAGAGGGGCAGAGAGAGGCGGGGAGAGAGAGAATCCCAAACAGGCTTTGCACTGTCAGCACAGAGCCCGATGTGGGGCTCAAACTCACAAACTGCGAGATCTTGACCTGAGCCGAATCAAGAGTCAGACGCTTAACAGATTGAGCCACCCAGGTGCCCCAAGAGTTATTATTAATGAAATAGTACACTCCAGCAGTATACCTCTTTGTCAAGAAATTTCACAATTGGCAAATAGAAAGGATATAAGAGGCAAAAGGAAACATTCCAAGATAACACATAAAAGAACGGATTGTTAGGATAAAGTAAATGATACTGGGAAGCATACTACCTAGAAGGTTTTGGACAAAGAGAGCAAAGGGCAAGAGCTGACTTCTGACTTATTGAGACTGAGAAGATAAAGAATTTAAATGTGTAAGAAGACCAACCCAGCCCCCCAAGTCAACCTAAAAGGACAAAGATATTTACCTTCAGGACTAGCTAATCAGTTTCAGAAGATACTTTGTTACCTAAATCTCACTAATTTGCTTTGTTTTCCAATATTATTTTAAGATAAGAAAAGCATTTCATAAACTAAGTTATAATGCTTACCGTGCAGTTTTCTATTATTACACTTAGGTATGGATGTACAAGTAGAGTTCCACCCTTTCTCACTTCTTATTTAAGTTTATAAATATGTATATATGTACCTATGTATTTTATCCCTAACCCAGTTTCCCCTTTTTATCTTCAGCAGTTTAAATGGTGGAATCAAGAATAGAACCCAATCTTCTGTCTCCACACTTGTCAAAGTGGGCCTTAGTTATATATTCACTATTATTGGTGATATACTTAGTTGTACAGTTTACCACAAATTTACCTTAAGATGTGGGGTGCCTGGCTGGCTCAGTCAGAAGAACATATGACTCTTGATCTTGAGGTCCTGAGTTCAAGCCCCACACTGGATTTAGAGATTGCATACATACATAAATTTTTAAAAAATTTTTATATTAAGATGTACAGATTGAAATCAGTTTGACTGTTGCCTTTTATTCTATTCCTATAACTAGCCTAGATTTTGTATTGTCTTTGTTGGCTTATAAACTTGCTTTCTTTTACCCCTTTGTAGGCTGTTGAAACAAAGGAAAAACAAGAAGAACAAATAGGACTCCCTGGGAAAGGGGGTAAAGCAAAGGGGAAAAAAATACAGATGGCTGAAGTTTTGCCTTCGCCATGTGGGAAAAGAGTCATCCCCCGAGTGACCATAGAGATGAAAGCAGAGGCAGAAAAGAAAATTAAAAAGAAAATTAAGGTAATACTCTTGAAAAGTTATACACTAAAATACTTGAAACATATTTCAACTTAAAATTGAATAAATGATATTATAAAATTTCTAAGCCCATAATTTGTAAGTTATCCTATATTTAATCAAAACTTGTCTTTCCTGTGAACCTAATTTTTTTTTTTTGGTGTTTAAGTATCTTGAAAAAGTCATGCCCATACCTTTTTTTATAGCTCTTAACCAAAACTTAAAGAAAAAAATCACTCTTTGACTAGATATATATTTGTATATTTGACCTTACATTATTCCAAATAATAAGTTGACAGAACTTGACCATCTTTGTCTTGCTCTCTTTTATTAGAGTGAAAACACTGAAGGGAGCCCTCAAGAGGATGGTATGGAACTAGAAGGTCTGAAACAAAGGTTGGAGAAGAAACAGAAAAGAGAACCAGGTATTAAAACATTTTAAGTAAAATGTATAGAGTTGAGATTAAATTTTGTCTGTTACCTAGTATATTCCGCATACATGTTCAGTACTAACATGATGGAGGACTATGTCTGAAGTTTACTTGAACCCCCTAACACTGTCCTTGGATTTGATTTATTTTAGAAGAGATCATTTTGAAATAATTCATTAATTTGGCAACTTGAATTCCTTAGTTGGGAATCTAAAGAAAACACACTCAGTTTATTAGATTTCACTTTCTAGCCAGTTAAAAGGCCCTGATATATATTATATAAAGCTTCTTGAGAACAGTGAGCACATCTTAGTCATGTTTGTATTACCCCTATAGTTGAATACCATATAACCACGTCTGGGTTATAAGTAGCACCCAGCAAATTAAATTTAAGAATTTTACTACACAGGGACGCCTGGGTGGCTCAGTTGGTTAAGCGTCCAGCTTAGGCTCAGGTCATGTCACAGTTTGTGGGTTCGAGCCCCACATTGGGCCCTGTGCTGACAGTGCAGACCCTGTGTCTTCCACCCGCCCCCCACCCCTCTCTCTGCCCCTTCCCAGCTTGTGCGCTCTCTCTCTCGCGCTCTCTCTCTCTCTCTCTCTCTCTCTCTCTCAAAAATATACATTTTTTAAAAAAGAATTTTACTAGCCATTTGATTATGCCCTCACTGAGTATCTACTTTTTTTAACTTCTTCATTAAGATATTCACATATCAGGGGCGCCTGGTGGCTCAGTCGGTTAAGTGACCGACTTCAGCTCAGGTCATGATCTCACAGTTTGTGGGTTCGAGCCCCGCATCGGGCTCTGTGCTGACAGCTTGGAGCCTGGAGCCTGCTTCGGATTCTGTGTCTCCCTCTCTCTCTGTTCCTCCCCCGCTCACACTCTCTCTCTCTCTCTCTCTCTCTCTCAAAAATAAATAAAGATTAAAAAAAATTAAGAAAAAAAAATTCACATATCAAATTCATCCATTTAAAGTATACCTTCAATCATTTCAGTATACTCAACAGTTTTAAAACACTTTTTTGTCCCAAAAAGAAACACTTTACCCATTAATGGTCACTCTCTCTGTTTCCTCCCAATTTCCCCTCCCCCTATACAATCATTAATCTACTTTCTGTCTCTAGATTTACTTACTCTGGACATTTCATATGAATGGAATCATATAATATGTGGTCTATTGTGCCTGGCTTTTTTCACTTAGCATACTTTCAAGGGTGGTCCATGTAGTAACATGTATCAATACTTCATTCTTTTTTATTGTCAAATAGTATTTCATAGTATGGATATACATTTTATTTGTTCATTGGTTGATAGGTATCTGGCTTGTTTCTACTTTTTGGGTATTGTGAACACTGCTATGAACATTCATATATAAGTATTTATGTGGACTTCATGGGTTTGTTTGTTTTTAAGTAGGCTCCACGCTGGGTGTGGAGCCCAACCCAGGGGTTTGTACTCAAGACTGTGACATCAAGAACTGAGCTGAGATCAGGAGTCAGGTGCTTAACTGACTGAGCCACCCAGGTGCCCCCGTGGACTTAATGTTTTGATTTCTTTTGGATAGATACGTAGGAGTGGAATCGTGTGGGGTGATAGGATTTTTTATGTTTAACATTTTAAAGAACCCTCTGCACTGTTTTTCAGAGCAGCTGCACCATTTTACATTCCTTCCAGCAATGTAGAAGGGTTCCAGTTTCTCCACATCTTCACCAACACTGTTAATTAATTCATTGTCACTCTTTTTCATTCTAGCCATGCTAGTGGATATGAAGTGGTTATCTCACTGTGGTTTTGGTTTGCATTTCCCTATTAGCTAATGATTGAGTTGAGTATCTTTTCATGTTGCTTGTTGGCCTTTTATATTTCTTTGGAAAAATACCTATTCAGACCCTTGGCCCATTTTTTTAAAATCTTTTTTCTTAATGTTTATTGAGAGAGAGAGAGAATATGAGCGGGGAAGGGGCAGAGAGAGAGGGAGACCCAGAATCTGAAATAGGCTCCAGGCTCTGAGCTGTCAGCACAGAGCCCACCTAGGGGCTCAAACTCCCCGCAAGATCATGACCTGGGCCGAAGTCAGATACCCAACCAACTGAACCACCTAAGTGCCCCTTTATTTTTATTAAAAAAAAAATTTTTTTTTAATGTTTATTTATTTTTGAGAGAGACAGAGCACAAGCAGGGGAGGGGCAGAGAGAGAAAGGGAGGCACAGAATCTGAAGCAGGCTCCAGGCTTTGAGCTGTCAGCACAGAGCCCAACGCAGGGCTTGAACTCACGAACTACAAGAACATGACCTGAGCCCGAAGTCAGTTGCTTAACTGACTGAACCACCCAGGCACCCACCCCCCCCAAAATTTTTTTAATGTTTATTTATTTTTGAGAGAGAGAGAGTGCGACAGAGTGTGGGGGTGGGGTGGGGGGCAGAGTGAGAGAGAGACACAGAATCTGAAGCAGGCTCAAGGCTCTGTGCTGTCAGCACAGAGCCCGATGTGGGGCTCAAACTCACGAACTGCCATATCATGACCTGAGCTAAAGTTCAACACTTAACTGACTGAGCCACCCAGGCAGCCCGCCCATTTTTTTAATTGAGTTGTCTTTTGTTGTTGTTGAGTTTATTGTAAGATTTCTTTATGTATTCTAGATGCCAGTCCTTTATCAGATACATAATTCTCAAATATTTTCTCCTATAGATTATTTTTTTTATTTTCTTGATGATGTCCTTTGAAGCACAAGTTTTGTTTTTTTTTTAACTTTTCAACCTCTAAGAACAGTTTATTCTAGTTTTTTTAATTTATTTTTTTAATTTACATACAAGTTAGTTGGCATAGAGCGCAACAATGATTTCAGGAGTAGATTCCTTAATGCCTCTTACCCATTTAGCCTATCCCCCCTCCCACAACCCCTCCAGTAACCCTCTGTTTGTTCTCCATATTTAAGAGTCTCTTATGTTTTGTCCCCCTCCCTGTTTTTATATTAGTTTTGCTTCCCTTCCCTTATGTTCATCTGTTTTGTATCTTAAAGTCCTCATATGATATTTGTCTTTTTTCAACTAATTTCACTTAGCATAATACCTTCTCATTCCATCCTCATAGTTGCAAATGGCAAGATTTCATTCTTTTTGATTGCCAAGTAAGACTCGGTGTGTGTGTGTGTGTGTGTGTGTGTGTGTGTGTGTGTGTGTGCTTTATCCATTCATCCAGCGATGGACATTTGGGCTCTTTCCATACTTTGCCTATTGCTGATAGGAAGCACAAGTTTTTAATTGTGATGAAATCTAAGTTATCTTCTTTTTTTCCTTTTGTTGCTTGTGTTTTTGGTATCATATCTAATCTTTTGCCAAGTCCAAGGTCATGAATATTCACCCCTATGTTTTCTTCTAAGAGTTTTAGTTTTAGCTCTTACATTTAAGTCTCTGATGAATTGTGAATTAATTTTTGTATGTGGCGTTAGGAAGGAGTCCAACTTCATTCTTTTGCATGTGGATATCCAGTTGTCCCAGCACCATATTGAAAAACCTTTTTTCCCTATTAAATTGTCTTCACCCTTGTCAAAAATCAGTCATAAATATTAAGGTTTATTTATGGATTCTCAACTCAATTCCATTGATCTGTAAATCTAACCTTGACTATCTACTTTTTATTTACTTTGAGATAGCATGTGCGAGAGGGGGAGAGAGGCAGAGGGAGAGAGAATCTCAAGCAGGCTCCATGCTCAGTGTGGAGCCCGATATGGGGTTCAATCCCACAACCTGAGCATGACCTGAGCCAAAATCAAGATTCAGATGCTCAACCAACTAAGCCACCCAGGCGCCCCAAATATCTACTTTTAATAGATAATGTGTGCGCAGTTCTGTGGGGAATGAAAAGATGAATAAAACAGATGAAAACATCTTAGTATTAAACTAAAGAAGTAATAAAAGTATGCCAAATTGTGCAAAATTATATTAACTTTAAACCTAGCTAGCAGTCGGTTAGCATATAAAACCAACGAATCAGTTGAATGTTTTGAGCATTCATGTTCCCATTACTCTCAAATAATGTGAGGGCACAAGAAGTGGGAGAGCATGGTGTTTACCTTCAAGAGGTTTATCAAGAAAGTTAAAGCAATATATACTAGCCATTGTAGGAACTGAGAGAAAGGCGAGATCAGTGTGGGTGCATGTACATTGTAGAGGCTTTGTGAGAGAGGTAAAACTTGGATTACAGTCCTGAAGACTGGATAAGATTTAGGTATTCTAGATTAGGAAAAGAAAAATGGGCATATAATATGCATGGGACAATGAGAAGACCTCAACGGGGGCCGAGGGGCACGCTTATATTGGGAAATAGTAAAAAAAAAAAACAGAACAAAAAAACTTAAACTAGATGACAGAGAGATAGAAAACCAGGTTGTTGGAGGATGCTGGATAAGATTAGATTCAACTAGGAAATCTGACGTAGATAGGTATACTGACAAGAATATGAAGGATGGGGGCGCCTGGGTGGCGCAGTCGGTTAAGCGTCCGACTTCAGCCAGGTCACGATCTCGCGGTCCGTGAGTTCGAGCCCCGCGTCCGGCTCTGGGCTGATGGCTCAGAGCCTGGAGCCTGTTTCCGATTCTGTGTCTCCCTCTCTCTCTGCCCCTCCCCCGTTCATGCTCTGTCTCTCTCTGTCCCAAAAATAAATAAACGTTGAAAAAAATAAATAAATAAAAAAGAATATGAAGGATGGTATAAGATCAGTGAGGGTGCTGCCCTTCTCCTCTTTGGGCCAGGACTAGTGACTTTAAACCTCCTTACTCAGCCATTAAACACCCTCAAGGTTTCATCCTAGCCATTCTTTTCTGTTTGAATTGTCTCCCTTGCCTTGACTTCAACAATAACCTCTGTTGATCTTGCATCTATTCTTGCCCCTTTCCAATCACTATCCTGCAACCTGAGAGAACTTTTTAAAATTCAAATCTGGTTATATCGGTTCCCTGTTTAAAACAAAATCCTCCCCCGTTCATGCTCTGTCTCTCTCTGTCCCAAAAATAAATAAACGTTGAAAAAAAAAAAATTCAACAAAAAAAATAAATAAATAAAACAAAATCCTTGGGGTTCCTGAATGGCTTAATCCGTAGAGCATGCAGCTCTTGATCTTGAGGTCATGGGTTCAAGCCCCACATTGGATGTACAGCTTACTTAAATAAGTAATAAATAAAAATTTAAAAATTTAGGGGCGCCTGGGTGGCGCAGTCGGTTGAGTGTCCGACTTCAACCAGGTCACGATCTCGCGGTCTGTGAGTTCGAGCCCCACGTCGGGCTCTGGGCTGATGGCTCAGAGCCTGGAGCCTGTTTCCAATTCTGTGTCTCCCTCTCTCTCTGCCCCTCCCCCGTTCATGCTCTGTCTCTCTCTGTCCCAAAAATAAATAAACGTTGAAAAAAAAAATAAATAAATAAATAAAATTTAAAAATGTAAAGGCTTAAGACCAGCCTCTCTCCCTGCAACTTCTGTTTTCTAGCCATAATGGATTTCTCTCATTTTCCTAAATGTACTGTTTTCCCCACAGGTCCTTTGTACATGGTAGTTTCTGCGCTGTAATATTTCATTATCCACTTGCCTTCAACTAGTTCATTCTAAACTTGAGGTCTCAGCTCAAGCATTTCTTGGAACAGTCTTCTTATTTAAATACATACACACATGCCTCATACCCTACATAGACACATTATATTTATTTATGGGATTAGATGACCAAGCTATATAAGCTCAATAGGAAGAGGGACTATATCCGTTTCCATTCACCATTGTATTCTCAATACTAGCACAGAGCTCAATAAATACTTGAAAGATGGATGGATGGTAGATGGAGAAAAGTGTGGCTAAGAATATATGAAAGTGGTTAATTCCTATCTCCCTTCTAGGTACCAAGACAAAGAAGCAAACTACGTTGCCATTTAAACCAGTCAAAAAAGGAAAGAAGAGAAACCCCTGGTCTGATTCAGAATCAGATATGAGCAGTAATGAAAGTGACTTTGATGTTCCCCCACGAGAGATAGAGCCACGGAGAGCGGCAAGTAAGCACAAGTGAACAACATGCTAGATATGTTGCAAGATCTGGGCCAGTGTATTTCAGGGCACAAATCCCAGAAATTATTATATACTAGAGCGGTAATTACTAAGTTTTTAAAAAACTACAGCATCTTTTAGGATATTAAACTAAAGCTTAAATTTTCGTGAATTGTTATAGCAATCTGTGAATTACATATTTCTGTTCCCCTCTTTTATTCTTTGATGTATGTTTTTTATAGCAAAAACCAAATTTACAGTGGATTTGGATTCAGATGATGATTTCTCAGATTTTGATGAAAAAACTCAAGATGAGGATTTTGTCCCATCAGATGTTAGCCCAGTTAAGACCAAAACTTCCCCACCAGTGTAAGTATCTTCTCTAACATGGATCTTACAATCGTGATTGTTGTCAATAATCAATGATACATTCTTTGACACATGTAGAATTGGTTGTCAGGATGTTGATGGTTTCTTCTTTATTCTAGACCTACTAACAAAGAACTGAAGCCACAGAAGAGTGCCACATCAGGTATGTATTTAATTAAAAGTAGTAAGATGTCTGCTTCACTGGGGCACTTGGGTCTAGTGGGTTCTAATCTGGACTACGTTATCCGAGTCCTGCCTTGGAAGATAAATGTGGGTTCTTGTTAGCATTGCGTTGATGTTGTTCATTAGGGTTAGTTTTGCACAGAAACAGGTTCTATACTTAATATACTGAAAGTCATCACATGCTTGCTGGGTGCTAGAGGTACAAAAAATATCTGCTGATGAAGAATCCAGAAATTAGAACAAAGTTATAAGAGTATGTTTTAAATATTCTAGAAAAGTCACAGACTTGGTATTTAAATGGAAACTCAGAGAAGGAAATGGATTTTTGTGTGTTGCTTATATGTGCTATTTTCCTTTCCATTTGCAGTAATGGACCTTGATGCTGGTGGTGCCAAGGACAGTGTACCACCTTCTCTAGATTCTCCGGCTGCTGATTTCTCAGCTGAAACTGAAGTCATAAACCCTGTTTCTAAAAAGAAGGTAGCGGTGAAGAAGACAGCAGCAAAAAGTGAGCCTCAGTCTTTCAAAAGGATTAATGTTATGATTAAGAAGCTGGCTACCACAAATGAATTCAATTTTTTATTCCCAAAAATTACTAGTAATATTGAAATTAAACCTTTCCCAAGTGAAAGCAAATATTTAGATCTTTGTAATCAAAACTGGTGGTCAGAAGGTCTAAAATCAGCATATATCTCAAAATGCCAGGTGTTATCTATCTCATTATCTATGACAGGGATAAGGTTTATAAACAGTTGCAAAGGTTTAATGTAAAACATACACCTATAAAAAAATTAGATGCTGAGGCTCCTAGATGGCTCAGTTGGTTAAGTGTTCCACTCTTGATCTCAGCTCAGGTCTTGATCTCAGGGTCATGAGTTCAAGCCCCGCCTAGTAAAATAGGAGCCTACTTAAAAATAGTTAAGAATAGTTTTGATTCTCTAATGTATTTTCAGCTCTATTAGATTTTTTCCTATGTTAAATGTAAGCATTCAACAGCTTGCTAAAGAAAGTCCACAGTAGAATAATCCATCTAGCATGGACATGATGAATGCCTGTGTTGACTTGCAGGTCAGTCTTCCACCTCCACTGCAGGTGCCAAAAAAAGGGCTGCACCAAAAGGAACCAAAAAGGAGCCAGGCTTGAATTCTGATGTCTCTCAAAAGCCTGATCCTCCCAAAACCAAAAATCGCCGCAAAAGGAAGCCATCCACTTCTGATGATTCTGACTCTAATTTTGAGAAAATGATTTCTAAGACAGTCACAAGCAAGGTGAGTATTTATCCTAGTTCGTCTGTTTGCTATAGCTGTTTTAAAATGCGTAATTAAGATTTGTTCTTAATCTGACACATTTTTAAGAAAATAAATTTAAATATCCTAATCCATTTAGCTTTTACTTACTGTATCACAGCTACATTTAAAAATGTGCCACTTATGGGGCGCCTGGGTGGCGCAGTCGGTTAAGCGTCCGACTTCAGCCAGGTCACGATCTCGCGGTCCATGAGTTCGAGCCCCGCGTCAGGCTCTGGGCTGATGGCTCGGAGCCTGGAGCCTGTTTCTGATTCTGTGTCTCCCTCTCTCTCTGCCCCTCCCCCGTTCATGCTCTGTCTCTCTCTGTTCCAAAAATAAATAAACGTTGAAAAATAAAAATGTGCCACTTAGTCAATGAGAGACTAGCCTTAGATCTATTTCTTACTACTTATTAGAAGGTGGGAAACTTCTTGAATTATAGTCTGTTGATACAGTTTTTCCAGTGAAATGTTCCTGTCAGACTAACATTGTGCAAATTACATGGACTTCCTCTTGTAGAAATCCAAGGGGGAGAGTGAGGATTTCCATCTGGACTTAGACTCAGCTGTGGTTCCTCGGGCCAAATCTGGACGGGCAAAGAAACCTATAAAGTACCTCGAAGAATCAGATGAAGATGATCTGTTCTAAAATGTGATTATTTTAAGTAATGGTCTTATTGAGCCCAAGACTGATTTTAGAGTTACCTGAATCCCTTAATTTCCTCCCTTCTGAATTTCATTTGGGGAAGGTAGTTTTAATGCCGAATCATCAAAGTGAAGTGTGTAAAGCCCAAGTATCCCTTCCCTTTTTATAATACTGTCTAAATAGTGACCACCTCATGGGCATTGTTTTCTTCTCTGCTTTGTCTATGTTTTGACTGTCTTTTCTTTTGTCTTTAGAA
Organism: Herpailurus yagouaroundi; assembly: GCF_014898765.1. Taxonomy (NCBI): domain Eukaryota; kingdom Metazoa; phylum Chordata; class Mammalia; order Carnivora; family Felidae; genus Herpailurus; species Herpailurus yagouaroundi. The sequence continues at coordinate 14,610,929 of NW_024412420.1, read as the reverse complement.
TCTGATTTTAAATTCTTCTGGACTCTAGAGATAGTTGTGTGGTCACTTCAGCATAATACAGTTTACTGACCATTCATTCAGCTAAAATTGTTATAAAGTGTCTATTCTGCCTCCTTTCAATTTCCTACTTTCCGTAAATATGAGATAGAGCATGATTAATTCTGTTTTACCTTAAAATTTAGGTAATTTTCCATCAGATAGAACTTTATAGTTCTAATACAAATACTCCCCACTCAGCCTTTTATGTGCTGAATTTCTGCTCAAGCAATAAGAAAATTACTCATATTCTTTATATCCTTTTGAATATTAGCAGAGGCTGAAGAAAACACCTTGGCTGTGTCTGTATAACCTCAACACAGTCAATAGGATGAAGAAAATTAGACCATAAGCTATGTGACTATCTCAGCTCTTGACTTGTCCCCTTGGGCTGTCTCCAAGTCCAAATCTCCCAAAGAACAAATATCTAGGGAGCACTGGATTGCAGAAAAGTGGAGGACAGCATTCAAAGATCTTCTATGAGTGCCATACTCAGGAGCAGTTATATCCACTTTGGGAAATCTCTATAATTTTCAACTTACAAACTTTTTAAGGCCTTTCTGCATTTTTACATGTTGTGTGACTTGAGTGGTGTTATCAATGTTTTTGTAAATATTTACTATGTTTTTCTATTTCACTTAATTTCAACAATTTTGTACTTTAATAAAATGTTCTAAACATTGCAACCCGTTGATTGATTGCCCCTTTTGGTGGGGGGGGGGGGGGCGCCTTGCAATATACCCTTTACTTTACTCTAAAATATATCCCTCTTCACTTCCTTTTGAGAACTATTCTGATCATGTGCTGATGTACCGACCTAACAGCCCCTGGCCGTGTGGTAACAGGTCTAAGAGATAGGCATCATGACCTAACCAAAGCCAATCAGGTTTTTTCCTGGGATTTTATACATGGGTACAAAGTTCTTCCATCTCCTTCATACTCAAAAGGCCTTGGCCCTACATCAGTAAGTAGTTTCAAATATGCATGTCTTTTTTTTTAATTCCTTTACAACTACTCTGATAATCGGGACAACTATTTGATGATCTCAATAAGGGCAACTGGCTAACCATTTAGAAAAAAGAGAAATGTTAGATAAATCCAATTCCTTCCTCACATCTTATACCAAAGTTAAGTTCAAACAGACAATATTTATTTAAATGTCAAAAGCAAAACCATTTAGAAATGTACCAGAAGAAAAGTAATCTTGAGTTACAGAGGGATATCCAAAACATATCTCCAAGGGTAGTGTTGACAAAGATCTGGAAAAATGATCCCTTTCATCAGAATCTGGGCAAAGAGGCCAAACTCTGTCTCAAAAACTCTCACTTTAAGAAATTTAGTTCAAAGGGCACCTGGTGGTTCAGTTGGTTAAGTGTCCAACTCTTGAATTCAGCTCAGGTTGTGATCTCACGGTTGTGGGTTCAATCCCCACATCAGGCTCTGCACTGACAGCATTGAATCTGCTTGGGATTCTCATCTCCCTCTCCCTCTGCCCTTCTGCTCAAGCGCACTCTCAAAAATAAACATTAAAAAAGTTAGTACAAGAGAAGAATTGAAACATGCAAAACCATGTAAACACAGAAATACAGGAAATCTCAATATCCTAGTTACATAATGTTACAAATGCTACCATTAGGGGAGAGTGGGGCAAAGTACACAAGGGATTTCTGTTTCTCAAAACTACATATAAATCTACAATTACCTCAAGAAAAGCCACATGCAAAGATGTTTTTTAAAAAAGATGCTTATTGGGGCACCTGAGTGGCTCAGTCGGTTAAGCGGCTGACTTCAGCTCAGGTCATTATCTTGCGGTCGTGAGTTTGAGCCCTGCATCAGGCTCTGTGCTGACAGCTTTGGAGCCTGGAGTTGCTTCAGATTCTGTGTCTCCTCTCTCTCTTTGCCGCGCCCCTGCTCACACTCTGTCTCTCTCTCTCAAAAATAAATAATAAACAAAAAAAAGAATCTATAGATTCTGGTTTTTTTTTAAAGATGCTTATTAAAGTTTATGTAATAAAATTAAAAGTAACCTAAACGTCCAACGAACAGGAGACTTCAGATAAAACAATTGGTTTAAACAAATTATGGTACAATGAGGAATACCAGGTACTCACTAACAATGATATATTTGGGGGGGAAAGAAAAATATCGATTGACATGAAAAGACACCCAAGACCTTACTGAGTGAAGAAAGCAAGCAGATTACAAATCAGAGGTGAAGTCCCTGTCTGGTAAGTATGCATTTGTTTATAAAATAAATCAAAGAAAGCATATAAAGCCTCTTTAGAAAGAAAAAGTCAGAAACCTTTACCTTTTAAAAGTGGAAGTTTGTTCCCAGCAAAGCACTTGCTTTGCTAACTAACTAACTAAAAGACTGAGTAAATACATCTCTTGACTGTTCATTCTAGACATTTGAGAAGATAAAAATTCTAGTGCTAATAAACTTGTTCGTACACATTTAAACCCTTTATAGAATGTAATTATTTCTCCTACACAGGAAACATTGCTTAATAAATACATATTACATCAATTAGAATTACAAAAGAATACTTGGAAAATAAGGGATTCAAAACTTGCATTAGTTGATATATAATACAATAAGCTTACTAAGGCTTTTTGTTCTTTTATTATATTTTTTTAGAGACAGAAAAAAAAATCCCACTCAACCGAGCCACCCAGGTGCCCTATCCTTTTTGTTTTTTTTTTAAATACATTGCATCCCACTGTTTTGCTGAAGGGGAATTTTTTAAGTGATTCCTAGCCATTTTTCCTAAAACCCAAAGACAAAATTTTTGCATGCATTTTTTACTTCTAGAGTGAGGGATATCTGTTCTGACCTATCCAGCACCTCTTTCCTCAGTAATTCCACTTTTGGAAGATTATTCTGGAGTCCGAAAAACAAAAAGTTTGTGTCCAAAAGCATTCATCGTGGCATTATTTACACTGGTGAAAAATGGAACAGAATAGGTGTACTGCAATGGAAGAATTGGTTAAACTGGTACACCCTTATCATGTATTACCAAGTCATTAAAAGTCATATTTTCCCAAAACATTTAATAACACAGGAAAGTCATTGTGTTGGGTAGAGGGGGAAAAAAGATACAAAAACTATCCTGTATAATGCATCAAAACTCATTAAGTTATATTATAAAATGGTGCATTTCGCTGCATGTAAACAAAATAGGAAAAGCTATCTTTTAGATAGTATGAGGCTCAAATATAAACCAGAGCTTCTCAAACTTGCACTTACAAATCCACTAGAGATCTTGTTAAACTGCGGATTCTGATTCAGTAGGCCTGGAGTGAGGTCTGAAGTTGTGTTACTAGTAATTTCCCCAAGTGATGTCAGTGCTGCTGTTTGGAGAGCCTACTTGGAAAAGCAAAGGTGTAGAGTACATATCAGTGCTCCTCCGTGTGTGTGTGCTCCCTAGACCAGCAGGATTAGCATGACCTGAGAGCTTGCTAGAAATTCAAATTATCAGGCCCACTCCAGAACCGGGTGATTTAAAAGCGCCTGTTTTAAAAAGCGCTCCGTTAATTCTGATGCAAACTGAAGTTTGAGACCAAATGCTATGTGCACTGAAAGGCCAACTGCAAGTTGCAGCAAACCGTCATCTGCTTTTCTTTGGATAATGAGATCTGGGTGATCTCATTTTCTTCTTTGCATCTTCCTATAGTTTACAAAAATAGTCAGTGTTACATGGTTTTATTCGAAATGAAAGTATAATTTTTTTCAGGTTTTTAAAGTAATAAATGGGTTCCAGTTCTAAAATGATGCTGAACTTGTACCACGCCAGGAATCGATCTCAGGTGTTTCTTACCGATGGGCCGCCCGCACCATTGCAAATCTGAGGAAGATGTCCGCAAGCTGTGTTGAAAAACTGTGTGGCGGTTAATTGTAGTTGTCAACTTGACTGGGTTAAGGATGCCCAGATAGCCTGTAAAATATTACTGAGTGTGTCTCTTAGGGTGTCTCCAGAACAAATTAGCATTTGAATCAGTAGACTGGGTAAAGATCACCATTACCAATGCGGATGGGCACCATTACCAATGCGGCTGGGCACCATCCAATCCGCTGAGAACCTAAATAGAACTGTTCAGCGGGTGGGGGCAGACCTGGGGGAACTAGTTTCTCTGAATCCCCACCTCCGCGGAGAAAGCCATTAAGTGGTGCAGCTTTGCGACAATGAGGGTTAAATTCCCCTTTACTGGATGTAAGGCCACCTACCGGGGAGAAAAGACTACATTTCCCAGCCTTCCTTGCGGAAGGTCATCCTGGCCAATGATAAGTGAGCAGTCGGTCACATGGCAGCCGTTTTTGCAAATTTGTCCCGCCTTCGTCCCTTCCTCCATCTGCTGCCTGGAATGCGGCGGAGGAGGAATGGTGGAGGACGAGGACCACACCCAGGGAGGAGTTTGGAAGGAGCCTGCACCCCCAAGGACTTTGAGGCACAGAGCTGCCCCTCCTCCCTGAACAGCCCATCGCCCTCCTCCTTTTGTGTGAGAGGGAAACCAGCTTCTCTTGTTTAAGCCACGGTTTAGTAGCTGTGCTGTTACAGCCGAACCTAATCTTAAATAATTATAGAGCCAAGGGAGGAGGGAAGGCCTGAAGGGGAAGCAGGTCCCCGTGAGTGATAAAACCGCAGAGCATGAGGGGTCTATTGGGAACCACAGGCTGAGGGCGGGGAGAAGAGAGAGGAGCGGGGACAACCTGTGAACCGAAGATCACCTGTCCAGAGGATTTGCAGGCCTGGAAAGAGTTTGAAGGGTCAGACACTGTGCAGCGGAGGGGGGAGGGGGGAGGGGGGACGGGGGACGGGGAATGCTCCAGAGTAATCAGAAGCCAACACAACCACGCATCTGACTCCCTCACCTTTCCCACCCAGGCCGAGGGGGGAGGTGAGGGAGGAATTTTACCGTTAACCCGTTTGGGGGTTTTCATTTCTACCCAGGACTAGACATTCTGATTACCGATCTCAGACCAAATCGGCCACTTAAGTGATCACTAGCTTTAGAGGAGACCAGAGTTAGCAAATGAGGCAGAGTGAGCTCACCGTCTTGGGGCAGAGATGGTCTGCCCCGTCCGCAACCCTCCCACCCCAACCTTCACCCACCCAGCCTCTACCACGTGCCAGGAACTGTTCTAGGTGCTGACACGGGACAGTGAGCAGGGCACCTCGTGGAGCATACATGCTAATGGAGGAGATGGGTGCTACACGGGATACAATTTTTAAATAACCAAGTATGTTATGTAGTGATCAGTGCAAAGGAAATAAAGCTGAGAAAGGGGATAGGAAGTAGGGGGTCAAATTCCCGTTAGGAAGGTTAGGGAAGGCCTCACTAAAAGGCAACATTTCTGTAAAGACTAAAAATGTTAGAGGGGTTGGGATGCCTGGGTGACTCAATTGGTTGGGCGCCTCTTGATTTCAGCTCGGCTCATGATCTCACAGTTCGTGAATTCAAGCCCTGAGTCAGTGGGAGCCTGCTTGGGATTCTCTCGTTCTCTCTCTCTCTCTCTCTCTCTCTCTGTCCCTCATGCTCAGTCTCTCAAAATATATAAATGAACTTTAAGAAAAAAATGTTAGAGGGGCACGGGGAGAGAAAAGACAGCCATGTGTTGATGATGTCACTTACTGGGTACAACCATGTAGTGCCTGCATATGTGTGTCTATGTGTGACAGAATGGGAATTGGCTCCCCAGCCCCCACAGGGTAGAGTGAAGTGTCTGGGACAGAGATTGAATATGAAACTGGGCAGGATGGGCCTCTCAGCCCAGCTCCAGACCTTAAGTATGGCCAAGAATGGGGCCATGTGTCACCAGCCCTGGGCAGCATCAGTGACACCTCCTCTCAGTCTGGACAGCGCTATCTGGGAAGGAGGACGGGCCCCGGAGATTGTACAGTCCCCTGTGTCTGGCCTGTGGCATCAGGGATTGTGGACAGCATGTGACCATGCTCCTGCCTCACCCTAGCCCACTACCTCTGCCATTTTCCATTCCCCAAAAGCAGACAGATCTGATGGGGTTTTTCCAGGCTGGGCCAGTGTCCTCACCCAGCAGGGGCTGTGAGGACAGGGCAGGGACCATTCCTGGACAGTCAGGAGAGATGAGGTGTGTCCCTGAGCCCCCATGGCTGGGGCTGGGGGTCGGGGGTCGGGGAGCAGCTTTGCCAGGAGCAGGCAGAGGTGAGGGTTGGGAAAGTCAGCCATACCCCCACCCCACATCCTGTTTTTGGAATGTGGGGCCCCAGCATGTGCTTTCCTTTGGACTTTGTCCAAGGCAGTGTCTCCCCACCCAGGTCCACTCCCAAGGGAACCCTGCATGACAGTGCGGAGGGTTCCCCACCACATCCATCATTAACCGAGGGTTTTTCCAGGCTGGGCAGGACCCCTGAGCCAGTGTAGGTGAAGGGCACATTTCCCACCCCTCCCTGAAATCAGGCCAGGAGGTCCCTGTCAACACATGGAAAACTATACAGGCCCCCATGGCTGACGGGGAAAGGAAATGTCATGGAGGGGGAGGTTCTTGGCCTCCCCACTCAGAGAGGGGCAGGCGTGTCTGGGCCCACCAGACCCAACCAAAGCCCTGGGGATGGTCAGGCCCCGGAACACCACCTGGGAAGCCCAGCCAAGCTAGAGTGAGAACAGTTCCATGAGGGGCTTAAGCACATGGGCTCCCAACCCATCAAGCCAGGCATGAGACGGGAACTGGCTATTTACTTGCTGTGTGGGCAAGTGGCTTAGACCCTCCCAGTCTCAGCTTCCCTCCTGCCAGGGTCATCAAGAGGATGCAATGAGCTGATTTGTGTGATCGGCTCGGCGCGAGGCCTGGTCCAGAGTGGGTGTACAGGGGAAGGGGAATGGTGTGCGGGTAGGGCAGATTCCTAGAAAGGCCTAGAGGGGATAAACAAGATGTCTCAACCTGAGGGTGTCCCCTCCTCAGCCACTCAGATCACCACGCATCATCCTAACTCTTCCCCTAAGGGATAGCTTCTCCTGCCACCTAGAGTTGTAGAATGTGATTCCGAGCCTTACGAGGGCAGAGAAGTCCTTCTATTCATTTTTCACATTATAAAATAACATGCTTATTAGAACAAATCTGGAAATTATAGAAAAGCAGGAAGAAAGCAAAAGCTTTTATTTAACCACCAGTGCCGAACACTCTTGATGCCTTAATGGTTTCCATGTGGGATTCTTTCCTGGGCACAGGTTGGCTTTGTTCTCCATAATATGGTTGGGACCTTAGCATTAAGACAAGGAAACTTGGGGGTCAGACAGCGCAGCCTCCTCAGCTGACAAGCCAGGAGACTGGGCCCAGAAGAGCTCAGTGACTTGCCTAAGGCCAGTAGTGGCAGAGGTGGAACCAGATCTACTGAGATCTGCTGCCCCCAACGCTAGCACCAAACCCTCCTCCAGCCCTGAAGACTGCCTTCGAAGGTGACAGTCAGTTGCTAGTGGATCTAGGCCTTCCAGTTTGGGGGAGTCTGTTCCATGGGCTTCCGTAGAGTCCCCCTCCCTCAAAAGGGGTGTGGCTCTGGTTAACCCCCACCCCCATTTCCAGAAGGAGACACAGCAGGTGGGATGGGGGAAGGGTGGGTAAGGGATAGAAAGGGAGGGCTGCAAAGCCCAGCAAGGGGCATGGCCTTGTGTACGTTCCCAAGGGTGGAGCCAACCGACAGGGCCACCCTGTCCCTTTAAGAGAAGGGGGAGAGCAAGCCCCTCTTGGCTATTCTGTCCTGTCATCTATCCTGGCCAAACCCAAAAGGGAAAATGAAAGAGGGCCCGGGAGAGTAACAGGTCCCAGCCATCTCCCAGGATCCGTCCCTCAGCTCTAACACCTCAGCTCCAGCCACAGGGTGAGTGGGGTCAGGCTGGGGTCCGGTGGCACGGGGAGCCTGTGGGGCCTGCGTGAGTGTGTTGGGGAGGTTCTCCGGAGATGTGGGAGGCTGGAAGCAGAGGGACACCATGGAGGAGATCGGAGATGGCTGGGCCGCTCAGGAGTGGGATGGCAGGGGACCCCTAGAACAAGGGATAATGACAGAGTTATGGAACTCCCCATTCTGAGAGGAGTTCACTGCAGTAAGAAGAGCAGGAGAAATGGTGGGCAGAGAAGGAAGGAGGTGAGGTCCCTCTGGGTCTGCTGGCTCCCACCTCTCCCAGGTTAAGTTGGGTCTGGACTCCCCGGTTGGAGGTACCACGGTTGCCCATGGAAAGCATCCTTGGGCACGTAAGGGCACCACTGGGCTTCTGGTTCTACAATGCAGTCGGTCTGGCCCTGCCGATGTCAAGTTGATTCCCTACGGATATAGACCCTGGAGGAGCATGGGGTCCAACCAAGCAGGCCCGTGGGGGTCTGGCTAGAGCACCAGGGTGGGGCTCCTCCCCAGCACCTTCTCAGCAAGGAGAAAGGCACCCACAGTTGAGAATCTCCTAACCCCTCCTGCCCCCGCCCCCTTGCTGACTCCCTCGTTCCCACAAAATCCCAGCTAAACCCAGGCCTGAGCCCCTGCCTCACCCCAAGTTAGAGGAGGGCTAGCTAACCTCACCCCATGGGCTAGGGGGCTGGGGGGGGGGCGCTGATCGGTAGCCTCTGACACCGGTCCCCCCCAACCCCCGCGTCCCCAGCGCCATGGGGGAGTGGGCGTTCCTGGGCTCGCTGCTGGACGCCGTGCAGCTGCAGTCGCCGCTCGTGGGCCGCCTGTGGCTGGTGGTCATGCTGATCTTCCGCATCCTGGTGCTGGCCACGGTGGGCGGTGCCGTGTTCGAGGACGAGCAGGAGGAGTTCGTGTGCAACACGCTGCAGCCCGGCTGCCGCCAGACCTGCTACGACCGCGCCTTCCCGGTCTCCCACTACCGCTTCTGGCTCTTCCACATCCTGCTGCTCTCGGCGCCCCCCGTGCTCTTCGTCATCTACTCGGTGCACCGCGCCGGCAAGCAGGCGGGCGGCGCGGACGATGGGCCCGGGCCGCCCCCGCGCCGCCGCTGCTACCTGCTGAGCGTGGCGCTGCGCCTGCTGGCCGAGCTCGCCTTCCTGGCGGGCCAGGCGCTGCTCTACGGCTTCCGCGTGGCCCCGCACTTCGCGTGCGCGGGCCCGCCGTGCCCGCACACCGTGGACTGCTTCGTGAGCCGGCCCACCGAGAAGACCGTCTTCGTGCTCTTCTACTTCGCCGTGGGGCTGCTCTCGGCGCTGCTCAGCGTGGCCGAGCTGGGCCACCTGCTCTGGAAGGGCCGCCCGCGCGCCGGGCGCCGTCGCCAGGCGGCAGAGCGCGACGGCCGCCGCC
>NW_024412420.1:14595216-14601218 GCF_014898765.1 Herpailurus yagouaroundi | reverse complement strand
GCCGCCGCCACCGCGCGCGCCCCGACACCGCGCGCGCCCCCGCCTACCCGCACCCGGCGCCGGCCAGCGACAGCGAGGGCGGCAGCGGCCACAGCAAGGCGTCCCTGGCCACGGTCCGCCAGGACCTGGCCATCTAGAGGCGGGCCGCGGGTGCTTCCCGGAGAACTGTCCCCGGGACCCTGCCCTGCAGCGTCCGCAGCACTTCCCGAGTGCGCTCGGTTGCGTGGGGGCCCCGTAGATTGAACTGTGGCAGGTCCTTGTTGCCCTGATCCAGGTGGCAGGGGGGAGGCCTGGGGCTGAGAGAACGTGCACAGGAGGAGGGCACCGCAGAGCCGGAAGGGGAGGTGCAGGTGGTGCCCAGAAAAAGTATTTGTGATACCAGCCTCCCGAGGGCCTCTCCTTGTTGGGGCTGAGGCCTGGCCTCTGTGTGAGCTCCCTGTTTGTGGCCACACACCGCACATATGTGTGGTATGAGCTGCGTGTGCACATGCACATGTAAAACCTGTGTGAGCTCTTTGCGTGCGTGCACGTGAGCCGTGTGTGTACGTGTGTGTGTACATCCTATGTGGGCTCTCTGTGTGTGCGTGTGTATTCCCTGTAGGTCTGCGTCTGTGCAGGCATCTGCATGCCCTGTGTGAGCCGCGTGTGCATGTGTGTATGAGAGACAGAGAGAGATCTCTGATATGTACCGGGTGGGTGGTCAGGACTCAGTGCCGGCAGCAGCCACACTGGCTCCCTCCCTACCTGCAGGGGCGTTGCAGGAAGGTCCCCCTCTTGACCGAGCCCACAGGGAGAGGAGGCAGGCGCCCCTTCACGCTGGGCAGGCCTCAGTGCGGTAGGGCTTGTGGATACCACCCACACTCAGCCTTGTGGCCTGGGCAGTGGCCAAACCCTCCCTTTGGTGGAGGTAGAGTAGGGGTTGGCCGTAGGGTCAGAGGGCAGGACTCTTTTCTAGATTCACCCCCCCCCCCCGCGGGGGTGCCCCCCCCCCCCCCCCAGTCCATAAACTCGGCTAAGTCCCTGCCGACCTCAAAAGAAAGCTGCCCTGAAACGTGCCCTGGCCCTGCATTTCCTTGTAGCCACCACCCTCTTCTCTCCTCTGAGAGTATAAAGAGCCACCTACATGGCCACCTCTGGTCCTGCTCCTGTCTCTTCTCTGTCCCCATCTGTCTTCCTCCCTCTCCACCCCAGTGGGGCTGCTCTCTGTAAGATCACCCAGGCCCTAAGTGACATCCAGGGGCCACCATGTGACTGCACCCTGGACTTCGTTCAACCCCCCTGAGCAGGCTGCTGCGACCCGCTCTGCCTGATTTCCTCCTGCGTCCTTGGCCCTTCCCTCTTTGTCCTCCTTTCCTTGCGCTCTTCTTCCTGGAAACCCCTGCCTGCACTGCACACAGCAGCCAGAGGGGTCTTTCTAAATAGTCCTCCTACTTAGGCCCCCAGGGGCTCCCTGTCATCAGGGTAAGTCAAGCACCTGAATGAGCCTTCTGAAGTCTTGCCCTCTCCTGGCCCTGCTTCACCCCTGCTGCACGGGCTTCCTAACCATACTGACTTTTCTCTTCCTACACAGTGACCAATTTCCTTCCAGATGTTTGAACGTGCTGTTTCTTTGCCTGGAGCAGCCTCTTTCTGCAGCACCCCCCTCCCCACCCTAGCTAATACCTACCTGCCTTTCAGTCTCATTTGGAAATAAATAGATCCTTTTCCTAATGGCCCCCACCCCCAAGTCAGAGCTAGATGACCACGGCACCCTTGCTTCTCCAGACAGAGCACTTCTGCTGATTGGCATTACTTGCTCCTCCACCAATGGACCCAGAGTCGTGCTTAGTAAAATATGTTGATAAGGAACCCAAGGCTTCCCAGAGGCCCAAGCACTTATCCTTGCTCACGGTGTGCAATAGTGTCTCTCTGATGTTGATCAGTCAGGTGTGCAAAGCCTGGATCTCCAACAAACTCAAATGTGGATACACAGCTGTTCTCCGGATGTATTCGTTCAAGAAATATTTGTTGAGCACATACTATATGCCAGACTACGTTCGAGATCAGCACCGTTCAATAGAAATAGGATGTGAGCCACATGTGTAATTTCAGATATTCCATTAGCCACATTAAAAAGTAAAAGGAAACACATGAAATTAATTTTAATAATATATTTTATTTAACCCAGCATATCCAAAATACTATTTCAACACGTCATCAATATGAAAAAAGCATTAAGGAGATATTTTATATTCTTTTTTTTTTTTTTTTTTTTTTTACTAAGTCTTTGAAATCTGTGTATATTTTATGCTTGGAGCACATCTGGATTTGGACCAGCCACATTTCTGGACTCAGTCACCATGTACGGCTAGTGACTGCTGTACTGAACAGAGCAGACCCAGATGTTGGGCTCCAGTGGGCAACAAAACCTGCCCTCATGAAGCTTACAAAGCAGGCAATAAATATAGCACATACCGCCAGATATCGCTCAGAGTAAGGGCAGACAGTGACTATCCCTGAGGAGTGACACTGGAACAGAATGTAGCAAAGAGCTAGCCATGAAGCTGGCTCTGGGAAGAGCATTCCTGGTGGAGGGGCTGGCAAGTGCAAAGGCCCTGAGGCAGGAATATGCTGGGGTGTTTGAGGCCAGCAAGGAGGCCATTGTGGCTGGAGTGGAATGAGGGATGGGAGTGTGGTCACCAACACCTCAAATGCAACCCAACTGCCTTAGTTCCCCTCTAAGTACTGGTATCTCCATCCACCCAGGCCACCTGCACCCACTACTGCCGAAGGCTGTCTTCTGCCCACCTCCCATGTCCTGTCAACCACCTAGTCCCATTTTACCACCGAAGCATTTCCTCCCTCTACCACTCTCATCCCTCCAGGCACTGACCAGGGTCAGCCTTGTCACCAGTGGCCGGAATTGCTCCCACAGCTTCTCTGCTCCCTGCAATTCCAGTCCAAATGGTTCACTCGCTGGCTTGAGATCCTTCACTCCCATTGCCTTCTCGGTCAAGTCCAGCTCCTGAACCGGCCCTAGCCTGAGCCCATCCCAGCCTCTCCAACTCATTTCTTCCAACATTCCAACCAAAATGGTTAAAGCACAGAGCTGGTGACAGTTTCTGGTCACATGAAGCTATTTATCACCTCTGTGTCCCAGCTGGCTAACTCCTTCCCTTACACCTAATTTAGCTGGGACCTGGGACACCTCTTCCAGGAAGCCTTCTGAAATTTGTCCCAGGCCTGGTTAAATGCCCTGAGCTCCCATAGACCCAAGACTTAGTCACAGCTTTTCCCAGCTTGTACCCCAGTCAGCATCCTTCAGTCAGTCTCCCTGACGGTGCAAAGCACATGTCAGCAAGGATCAGACCCCACAGCAGGGGTTCTCACCTGGGGGCAGTTTCTCCCCCCAGGGGACATTTGGCAATGTCTGCAGACATATTAGTTTGTCACAGCTGGGGGGAAGGTGCAACTAGCATCTAGGGGCAGAAGCCAAGGATGCTACTAAAACCCTACAATGCACAGGACAGCCCCTCACGACAAAAGAATCCCTGGGCCCAAAATGTCACTTGTGCCATAGCTGAACTGTGAGCCCCTGAGGACAACCTCAAGCCCCAGCATCAAAGATACAACTCCAAGCGGGCATTTTATAAATGTGGGGCCACTGCTACAGTTGTCAAAATGAAGGCAATCCTGTTGGCATTTGGTAGTCAGGGGCTAGAAATGCCAAGATGCCCTCCTACAACACGCACCACACGTGGGGGCACCTGGCTGCCTCAGTTAGAGCATGTGACTCTTGATTTGGGTTTTTTTTTTTTAATGTTCATTTATTTTTGAGAGAGAGCTTGCTCGTGTGCACAAGTGGGGGAAGGGGAGAGAGAGAGGGAGAGAGAGCATGGGGGAGGTGCAGAGAGATCGGTGCTGACAGCAGAGAACCTGAGGCAAAGCTTGAACTCACGAACTGTGAGATGATGACCTGTGCCAAAGTCGGACGCTCAACCAACGAAACCACCCAGTCACCCCTGATTTCAAGATTGTGACTTGGAGGTTGTGACTTAGAGCCCCAAGTTGGGTGTAGAGATTACTTTTTAAAAAAAGGGAGAGAGAAAAGAAATTTCACACATGACTTTAGAATGACCCACTGGATGGTCACATAGTGAAAAGCCTCTCCATAACTACCTGAGCCCAAAACCTGATTCTGTTTCACAAGTAAAACCTTAGGGTTGTGGTTGGGGATTTTGTGTGTGTGTGTGTGTGTGTGTGTGGTTTTATTATACATTGGCAGCTTTTATTTCAACATTACTCATACTCTTTAAGTTTCCTGGGCTTCTTAGGGCGCTTGGGTGGCTCAGTTAAGCATCTGACTTTGGCTCAGGTCATGATCTCACGGTTCGTGAGTTCAAGCTCTGCTTCCGGCTCTGCATTGGCACCGTGGAGCCTGCTTGGGATTCTGTCTTCCACGTTCTTTGCCCTTCCCCCGCTTGCTATCTCTGTCTCAAAATAAATAAAAACTTTACAGAAGAAAAAAAAGTAGAAGGAATCGAAGGACAATGTTCTACCTGCTATGCAGTTGTGTCCAAGTATTAACGTACTGAAATTCATAGTCCTTCCCCTTCATTTCTCCTTTACAATACAGCGTGATAGCATAGTGATTTTTGTAAATCACGTGGATAGGTATGTTATGTTAAACTTCTGTCAGATTCATGAAGAAAATGTTAGAAAATATTTGCTGGAGGAAGAGAACCTTGGCCTCCACGTGCACGGTGACGGCCCAGATGGCCAGATAAGTAGGGGGCTGCCGCCACCTGGTGGCTAAAGTAGAAATGGCAGGCAGACTCCCACGGAAGGAACTCTTTCTGCCCAGGAATCTCTTCCTGTCCAGGGGCCCTAACCCACCCCAGACACAGCTTCCACTGCCACCTCCCTGGAACCCTCAGACCTCAGTGCTCGATGCTTCTTTGGGGGCAAGATTCCAGGAAAGACCTCTGGGTGAGAGGTGGGAGCCCTGAGTACTGGTCCCCCATCAGCCGTGAATTCGCTGTGATCCTGGGCAAGGGCACTGCTCTCTCTGGGCCTTGATGTGCAGAGTGTGAAGCGTGGACAAACTTGGTCTCTGATGATCCTACAGGACTGCCACACTTGATCCTCTCAACCAGGAGCATCCATGGTCTCTTGCAACCTGTCCTCTGTGCCTCCTGCCTACAGAGTGACTTTAGGGGTAGGCAGGGGAGGGCAGGACAGTCCTTCTTGGACACACAGGGATGGATGGACTAGTTTTCTAATCTTCCATCCGAATCTATGTTCTTGTTAGCTTGCCAGGAGCTCCTGACCCAAGTGCCCATGCCAACTGCCACCTCTGAAGGTCAAGTGCAAATTAGAGCTCCTCTGCCACTTACCCTCAGACCCAACCTCTGGCTTCCAGGGGCTCAGGACTCTGCAGGCAGGAGCTGGCTTCCTCCTTCAGACTGAGATTGCCAGAGAACTGGGGCTGGCTTCCTCCCTCAAACTGGGGACTCCCTGCAGGTGGGAACCGTCTCTCCTCTGCCCTCCCCACCTTCAGACTGGAGCTCCCTGACACGGGCTGTGTGGACCCCTAGACAGAGGGCTTCCCAAGGGCAGGCCTATCTTGCTCCACCAAAGACCCCAGCACAGCAAGGCAGGCTCCGAAGGCAGCTTGCCCCCTGGTGCTCCTACCTGGCCCCCATCCCCAGTCCCTGCCCACACACCAAGAGAAGGCAGCGAGGCAGTGAGACTCTGAGGCATGTGTAGAATAAATATAACTTTATTCTTTATCCAGTAGATCTCAGTGGAAAGTCCAACAGTAACAGGTGCACCAGCGGGCTCTGGGGGGATGAGACCCCAACCCCGGGGCAAGGAGGGCAGGGCAGAGCCAGCTCCCCCAGCCGGGGGGTGCAGGGGGTGAGGGGAGGGGACCCCCTGTAGGCCCGTCCTGCGGGGCAAGGAGGGGGCACGGGTATGGGTGAGGGTGGGGCAGGCCAGGGAAACGGAGGAACTCGGGCCAA
>NW_024412420.1:14552298-14595206 GCF_014898765.1 Herpailurus yagouaroundi | reverse complement strand
AGGCAGCTCTGCCAAGGCCACAGGGTGGAGACACACACACGTGGATGTTCTGAGGACCACCCCCCCCCCCCTTGCTTTGCCCCTGCCCTGTCTCTCCTGGTGAGCCCCCTCCTTCTAGGGGCTGCCGGAAACGGTCCACGCCCAGTGGTTAGGCAGAGGGAGAAGGGGAGGGCAGATCTTGGAAAGTTAGTACTTCACAGTTTTAAAGAGAAAACTGAGGAGAAAATGGCTGGGGAGGAGGGCTAGGGGGTGCAGGGACATGGAGAGAGAGTGGGAGCCCCTTCTGAGCCGCTCCCCTCTCCCAGGACCCACCCCCCTCCAGCTCTGGATCCAGCTCCCCCCAATACACAGCACAGATTCCTTCAGTATAAATGTGCTTAAAATGAAAATTCTTATTAAAAAAATCAAAACCAAAAAAAATTTAAAATAAAAACAAAACCAGCGAGAATTAATACCTGGGGGTTGGTATGGCAGGGTATGTACAGGGGGAACCCCCCACCCCTGGCCCACCCCCTCTGTCACCAACCTAGGCAGGGGGGGGTTCCCGACCGGGGGGCAATGGCTTGCGGGTTCTGAGTATGGGGGAGCCAGGTCCTGGCGTTTGCTGGTGATGAAGATGTGGCAAGGGGGGCAGAGGGCTGTCTTGATGAACACCAGGCCCCCAGGCTCCATCCTGAGGCCCGGGACCAGGGGTCCTCACTCAGTTCATGACCTTGCCCCTGACATCAGCCCAGGCTGCAGGAGCAGGCAGTCCATCTGCACCTGGGCCTCCATCTGAAGAGTCGCCGCCTCCTCCCTCCTGTCCCCCAGGAAAGGGAGGACAGGTGGGGGGCAGGGCTGGTGGGGGTCGCATGGTTGGTAGAAAGGCAGAGAAAAGCCAGGGCGTGGGGTGAGGGCTGTGTCCACGGGGCACGGGCGGTCACGGGGAGTGGGCGGCCGGGCTGCTTCTGTTTGAGCTGGGGCTGAGGCTGGGGCTACAGCTACCGGGGGCGGGGGCCAGGCCGCCCCCATCCCGCCCCCCGCTCCCTGGCTGTCCGCTCAGAGTGTCCAGGCCCTCGGAGTTCTCTAGCATTTCCTGGATGAGAGGTGGCATGGAGCCCGGGATCTCCATTTTCAGCGTGATCACCCGCTCAGCCCCTGCAGGAAAGGAGGAGCAGAGTCAGCACCCTGGCCCCCCGCCCCCCGCCCCCAGCCCCACAAAGCTCCAGGAGGGAGGGTGCAGGGGCGGGAGGACTGGTACTACCAGTATCAGCATCCAGTGTGGACCGAACTCAGGGCTCAGCTCTTTGACATAAGCCAGCTCTCCTAAGCCCCCAGGTCTAGGGGCAGCAGTGTTTCCAAACTCCAGGGTCAGACTGCCTGGGGTGGACACTGGGCCCCTTCCTAGGTGCTGTGTGTTACGAATTCTCCTACTGACACCTCAAAACAACTCTGTAAACACCATCATTAATTATCCCCAGGGAAACTGAGGCTCAGAGCTGTTAAGTGACCTGCTCAAGAACACACACCCACAGGGTCTGGAGGCAGAGCCATGCCCTCAACCACCACGCAGAGGTGACGCTGCCACCTTAGAGCTCACAGGCAGGTCACCTGGGCACGGTGAAGTCCAGGTGAGTGGAGTGGGGCATCGTCCTGGGCACAAAGACGTGGCGTGTTGGCTCACACGTGGGGGGCCGGACTCTGGGCATGGGCCAGGTGTCGGGGTCCAGCCCTGGCAGACACACAAGGCATCCTTCCAGGTGCGGGAGCCTCACCCTTAGCACTGATGCTTCGCAGGTCCGTGATCTTCATCAGCATCTTGGGGAACATGTGGGGGCGGCTGGGCCTCCGTTTCCGCACATAGACCTTCAGCGCCTCCAGCAGCGGCTCCTGAAGCATGTCCACCCTGTCTGGCTGCTCCAGGTCCTGCCGGTCTGAGGAAGCAGATGCCCCCTGAGCAGCTGCCCCGGAGAAGCAAGGAACACAGCCGCGCTCCCAGCCTTGGCCACGGGAGGGCGCGCTTGTCCAGGCCACAGGCTAAGCGTCTCTGCTCCTGGGACCTTCCCCTACAAGGGCAGTGGCTGGAGCCTGTGCGGCTGTGAGAAAGGCTCCAAGAGGCTCTTAAATGCGAGAAGAACTGAGGTGGGGCTTGTCCAGGGCCCCCTCTGACAGCCCAATTTATAGGGATGTGTCCCCTGAACACGGGCGGTGCCGTCCTCAGGCAGAGGGAGGATGCCCAGGTAGGTCTCACTCCCACCCATCATTGTGGACACCAGCACAGCATGTCAAAACTCTTAACAATAAAATAATAACACCAGCCAACATTTACTGGGCCTTACTGTAGTCACACTGCGCCTTATTTATTACTCTCTTAATCCCCCTGTCAACTTTATGAGGTGGAGACCATTACTGCCCCATTTTAAAGAAACGGGGGCTCAATGAAATTCAGCAACTGCTCAAGGTCACAAGCTGGCCAGGATTTGAACCTGGGTGGTCTGACCTTCAAGCCTTCACTCTTAAGCCCCCTAAGAGTGAGAACCAGAGTTCAGGTCTCCACTGCCACTCCCTTGCTTGTGTGACCGCAGACCAAATCCTGCCCCTCTGGGTTCTCAGTCTGCCCCTCTGAGAGGGGCCTGACAGAGGCCAAGGTCCCTTTCTGATCTGGCCCTAGGCTTCTCCCTGGGAAGAGACTCCGGGGGCTGCCCCACCACCCACCCTGGGCCTGACCCCCGCAGTCCCAGGCCCCCTGCCCACCTCCACAGATAAGACAGATGGCACTGAGAAGACCAGTCTCAGCATCATCCATCTCCAGGGGCAGCAGCTGGTTGGCAAATGCGAAGACCAGATCCGTGAGGGGGCCGAAGCCGGCATTGTGCATCTGGGTCCGGTTCAGGGTCAGCCCATCTGAGAAGGTCATTGTGTCCTGCTCGGGCGTGTACCGCGTGCAGATCCGCAGGATCTGGGTACAGAGGATGCACAGGTTCAGGGACTTGACCCATCCTTCCAGCACTTCCAGTACCAGCATCCCCCACAGGACCACCTGGCAGGTGGCGAAACTGTCTGTCGGACAGAACCTTCTAGAATCTTCTGCAATGATGGAAATGGCCTAGGTCTGCACTGTGCAAGTAGTAGCCACCAGCTACAATGTAGCCATTGGGCACTTGAAATGTGGTTAGTGAGACTGAAGAACTGAACGAAGTTTAATTTTAATTAAATTTAAAGAGCCACACACAGCAAGCAGCTACTGTAACAGACAGTGCAGATCTAGATCAGCTGATCTCCATCCACAAGAGAATTTAGAGGGAAACTAGAATTTTCAGGAGGCAAGGACCATAGCAGGTTTATGTCTACAGATCCTGGGACTGGGTACACAACAGAATTCCATAAATGTGTATCAGCTCCAACCATTCCAAACCCCGATCCAGATTTGAAACTCTTAAATCTGGGGCACGGGGACAGGAGACTACCCAGAGATGCCATAATCTGCTCCTCCTGCCCCACCCCCACCAGGAAGCTGTAAGCCTTGTCACCTCCCAGGTTCCCCTACCCTGGAAGTGGCCAAGAGGGGACAGGTGAGCAGAGCCCATCAGGGATGACAAGGAGGAGAATTCTTTCAGCCTTGGCTTTGACAGTCCCCATCACACACATCCTGCCTCCAGCCTAGTCACCCTCTGCCCCACCAAATGCCCTGTAGTCTCCTGAACCCAGCTGGTCTCACACCCTCTTGGGCCTTTCATACCCTGCTCCTAAGTTAGGGCCCTCTCACATGCCCCTTCTACACAACCCCAAGATGCCCCCTCCTCTGGACGCCTTCCCTGGGGCCCAGCAGCCCTGACTCTCTCTCCCAAAAGGGAAGGGACAGCCCTCCCCCATCTCCAGCCAGCACTCAGCATGGTTTTATAACCTCTGTTTACATATCTGCTGCCTCCACCCACAGAAGGTTCTCAAGAGAGGGGCTGGTGTTGTGTTCACCTCTGTTCCTGAAACCCAGCTCAAGGCCTGGCCACACAGGGTCCTACGTGAAACTTTATTAGACTGAAGACATGGGCAGATGGGTGGTGGGGTGAAAGGTTCAGTGGAAAGATCAGGTGGGCGTGGATGGATGCGTGTCTAGGTGAATCGGTGAAGCATGGCACATCCAGATGCTGAGTGGCTAAGTGGACAGGTGGACACATGGGGGAAAGGAAGGGTGGACACCGGGTGGTGGGCATTTGGATAGATGGATTCCAGATGTGTGTTTGGGAGGGTGGTTATTTGAGTGGCAGGACCTTCTCCAAGGACTCGGGGGCAGTGCCCGGGTGGGCAGGGTGCAGACCCTCACCAGGATGTCCAGGCAGGCAGCCTTGAGGAGGGTGATCTGGTCGGCAATGGTGAGGGTGGTAAAGCCGGGCAGTTGCTTGGCGAACTCCACAGTCTTAATGATGCACTTGGTGGAGAGTTCACTGAACTTGTCCCAGAGGTCAATGTCCAGAGAGACACGTTGCTCTGAGCTGTTGTTCTGGGAGGGACGGGGGACAGTGAGGGCCTTCTCCTCATGTACCCCTTCTCTGCCTGGCTCCACTGCCCCCACAGGCCTGCCCTCCACCCACTTCACTTCCTGAGAGCCCCGGAATCAGGAGGCAGCGGGAGGAAGGAGAAGAGGGGAAGGGAGGACATGGAGGCCCAGGCAGGGGTGAGGAGGGGCAAGATGGGCCCCATGGCACTGGGTGCACCCCACCCTGCCAGGCCGGGGGAAACCATACCGTAGTGTATTTGCCCAGCTGGCAGAGGGCGGGGAAGGTCTCCTGGTGCGCTTTGCGCACCTTCTCGATGAGCTCCCCAACCTCGGGCGTCAGCGTGTAGCTCTCCGAGCACTCAGGCTTGGGCGCCTCCTTCTTCTTCTTGTTTCTGTCGTTCCTCACAGCTGTGGAGGGCAGAGGCCGGGGTTACAGCAGGTGCGGGTAGTGGCCCATTCCTGCCTGAGCTCCTCCCACCAGACAGAACCACTGGCTGCCAAGGAAGTCACCCAGCCAGGCCCGGCGCAGGCGCACAGGAGCGCACTCACGGGAGTGCACGTGTGAATGCGCACATACGAGTGCACAGGCAGGTAAGGTGTCAGCACACGGCCCACCCCTCCACACCCACCTGACCCACACGCCAAGTCCTGCCCCAGCACGTGACCACAGCGCACACACCCCTTGGCCAGCCTGTGTCCCCTGTACTCCTACACAGCCACACCAGCCCACACTCCAAGTGTGCAGGTGTCCAGGGCTGAAAGCAAGTGTGCAGAGGGTCCCAGCTCTGTGCTCTGCCTCCCCCACCCCCTACTCCCTCTGCTTCCAGGAAGGACTGGTTCCTGCCTCCACGGCCCCCAGCCCCCCTGCCAGCAGTCTCCCTGGGGGTCCCAGGGACTGGCTCCGAGCAGCTCCCCAGCCTGAAAGTGGGGGCCCGGCGGGAGAATCTCTCGGCCCATTAGCCGGGGGAGCTGACAAATCACCAGGGGCGCTGAGCCGCACACACCACTCGGCTTTAAAGAAGCGATGGGGTCGTTACCAGCCGATTATCCCAGACACACAATCACTCACAGGGCCAGTGGTGGCGCGGCTGCTGACGCTGGAGGAAGAGAGGGGGGTGGGGGTTGGGGGCCCAGGGAGGGGGCAGCGGGTGGGGGTGGGGGGAGCTGGCATAATTTGGAGATCACTCATGTCGATTCTGCAAATTCAATAAAGTGCAAGGGAGAGGAGGGAAGAGGGAGAGGGAGAGTGGGGGGGGATAATTTGGGAAGAGAAAATTGCAGCTGTGACAAGACGTTTATCATTCGGAAGCTTTAATTCTATTGAAATGGCAGCTGCTCAGCTCCGGGGCACAGAGCAGCCGGAGAGGAGGAGGGAGGGAAAGGGGGAGTTGGTGATGGGAGGGAGAGGGGGTCCCCACCCTGGTCCTTCTACGCTGAAAAGCTCTGGGAGTGGAAGGCGGCAGAAGCAGTGGGAGGTGGCGGCGCTGGGCCCTGAAGGGAAGGGTCCCGGGCTGTCACCCCCTCTACAGCGTAAAGCCACCGCTTCCTGGGTGCCAGACCACGCGTCCCTTGCCTCCCAAGGCAGGAGGTGGCAGGCTGCTGCAGGGCCCCTCTGCTCCTCTCTGGGGCTCCTTGTGTCCCCCCCCCACATTCCCTCCCCACTTCCCTCTTCCACTGCCCTCCCCACAAAGGGCTAGGGGGTCCCCGCAGCCCCCCTCCCCCACCCCATCCCCCAAGGCTCTGGCTCCATGGCAACGGCCACGCAGACAAGGAGGCGTCTGTCAGCGTCATTTATCTCTGACATCATCAATCACCGGTCACCACGGCAACACCCATGATTCAACACAAGAGGGTCTCCCTGTCCAGCCCTCCCTCCTTCCCTCCCTCCATCAGGCCTCAGCTGAGCCCAAACTGGAAACCCCCATTCCTCTGGGACCTGAGAAGTCCCAGTTCTCTCTTCCAACTCCAGGTCCCAGGCTTCACCAGACAATGGCTTTTAAATCCCTGTGCCAGCCACACACACCCCCAACAACACACAAATACCAGCCAGCACCCCTCTGTGCAAGCCCTCCCCTAAGGTGCACAATCCAGAGGGCCTCAGGTGTGCCTGAGCCCCGCCCCAAAGCGCAGCGGGGCCTGGAAGCAGACACACATGCACGCGTGTGCGAGCACACACAGCCAATTGCATGCAAACGGAATGGCTGCCCACACACAGACACACAGCGGGCTAGAGGTGCAGACAGACGGACAGGTCCTTGCAGCTGTACACAAACTGTCCTCAACCATGAGCCCGCACACTGCACCACGGGCACACGAGCTCTGGTCCACACACACATTATCCACCCGCCCCGACTCCCATGGCCTTTTAGGAGCACGTCGGGCCCTGCCTAATGCAGAACCGGCTCCTGGCACTGTGGCACTCACACTCCTTGGACATGCCCACTTCAAAGCACTTCTGCAGCCGGCAGTACTGGCAACGGTTCCGGGTCACCTTGTTGATGATGCAGTTCTTGTCCCGGTGACACGTGTACACCATGTTCTTCTGGATGCTGCGTCGGAAGAAGCCCTGGGTATGGAGGAAAAGGAGTCAGGTCAGCCGCACCCACGGTGGGAGCGTGGCGGGCCTGCAGCCTCGGCCTGGAGGGTGGAGAGCCATGCCGCTGCTGCCCTAAGCCCGACGAGGTGAAGAAAATAGTCCCACAAAGACACCCCCAGAAGAATCCCAGTGCCCGCCTTAATGCTGCAGGTGGGCAGCAGTCTTCCCACAACCCATACCCACATGCCTGGCTTTCTCCCTCCCAGGGAGAAGGATCTCAGGGCTGCTAGTGAGTCAAGAAAAGGGGCAGAGAGAACTAGATGGGAGAGAAGCAGAGCTCTGGAATCCACAGCCCCAGGCTCAGAGCACAGGAGAAAGAGGCCATAGAGGGACATACGCAGGCTAGCCAGAGAGGTGGAGATGCACACGTGATCGGGAGTAAGGCAGCGAGACACATGGTCACCGACCAGGCAGATGTCCATGGTCACAGGCAGACCTGGGCTGGTCAGAGGCTGCACACACAGGCTGACCAGAGACAATCACCCAGGGACAAACTAGGAACAACCAGACAGGACAGGCGGACACACACATCCGAAGCCTTGTGCTTTGCCCTTGTCTTCGCCCCGCCCCTGGGGATAGCCACTCCACGCCGAGGGGCAGCCTCAAGCCGTGCAGCTTCTGAGCCCCAATCTCTGGGGAAGGAACCAATACAGAGGCTCAGGCACAAGGGAGAGGGGAAGAAGCCACACCCACAGCTGCTGGGAAGGTGGCAGCCTCATCTGCACTCTGGAGCCTACCGTGGGCACGGGGAAATCCAGTCAGACCCCGGGGAGCCCACAGCCTGGGCACCCAAGGCAGGGCGCCTGCTCTTACCTGCCTCCCGCCAGGCTGCCATGGTGAGGTTCAGGCAGGGCCACTGGGGGCAGGCCTCCTGGGTTTCCAGCCAAGACCCAGTTGGCAGCCAGCTCACTATGGCAACCTGGGTGGCAGCAAAGGGAGTGCACACCCTGGCAGCTAGAGGATGGAGACAAGGAGAGGGGCTCAGGCAGAGGGGGGACCTCTGGTTTGGGGGTTCCTGATCATCTACAGGAAGGTTCTAATGCAGTCTCCCTCTCCTCCAAGGATCTGCCACCTTCTGCACAGAAGGAAGCAAGGGCAGCAGTTTCAGAGACATCCCCCCCCCCCAGCCCCCCACCCCCAGCATACTCCAGGACGAGGCAGTGGGGACATCCCATTTATCTAATCAGGACTGTCCTTCCCAGTGACCCCCTCAACTCACCTTGCAGCCCTCACAGGCGCTGACCCCATAGTGGTAGCCTGAGGATTTGTCTTGACAGACAAAGCAAGGCTTGTAGATGCGGGGGAGGGGGGGTGGCGAGGGAGGACTGGGCACTATCTCTTCGGAACTGCTGCTCTGGGTCTCAATGGCTAGAGAGAGAAGAGGGGAGGAGCAGTTAGAGACCCAGGTCACCATCCCTAATACCGTACCCACCCTGCCTCTCCCAGCCCTCACCACTGCTCCCTGGGCTCTCACTCTAAGGCAGGGACAGTCTCAGGAAAACTGGGACTTCACAGGCAGACGTGGAGAATGAGGTTGCCAATGAAGCTTCCAGCACCCCATCACTCCTGCCTACTCCCCCAGCACCCCGCCTTCCAAAACCAGAAAGATCAGAGGATAAACCATCAGATTTGTATGTAGACATAGCCACACTTGGGGGTTGGGGACAGGAGTCAGCCTGGCTCTCAAGCCCTGGCCCCATCTCCCCCAAGTTAGGAAGGAGTTAAGGCCTGATGAGGAGGGAAGGAAGAGGACACAAGCTGGGGGCAGAGGAAACTGGGGTCAACAGGATATTCAAAGCGGCCACTCCCCCACCCCCTCTGCTTCCGTTCCCCCCTCTCCACCCCTCAGCCAGCAGCCACAGCCCCTCCTCCACCTAAACAATCCCCTGGCCAGGGACCCAAGGCAGGGTGTGGAAAGAAGATTTGCCAATGTTGGAGCAGAGCAGGTGGGGATTCCCCTGAGATAAGCAGGGGGACCCCCGGAGGCAGGGAGAAGACTCCCTCTGGACCCCGGAAGCCCACTGCTCTAGGTGCCCCCTATCTAGGGGGGAAGCAGCATGACAAAAGGGGATCTGTTCTTATCAATGCTCTGTCTGTCTGCCCTCAATACTATGTCCGGGTTACTACCCTCCTCCTCTCCGGTTATTCAGCCCCAAGAGGGCAGCCGGGGGGGTGACCCAGCCAACAGGGGCACCACTACCAAATCCTCCCGAGTGCCTGGCCCCCTGCCCATCACCCCAGGCAGAACAGAGCTGGGTTAGGTGGGGGCTGTCTGTGCCCAAAGCCTGGGCAGCTGGGGGTGTATCATGCTGGATGAGAACTGTGACCCGAGGCAATCCCAGATTCCCAAGGTGCCACCCGGCATCCCCCAGAGGCCTTTGCCACATCTACTTGTCCAGGGCCAAGGAGGGGCAAGGATGCCTCCCTGAGCAGGTAGATCCCGGCCTCCTCCCACACCCCAGAATCCTACCTAGTCTCCTCCCAAACTCCAGCATGCAAGGTTCTGGAATTCAAAGGAGCTCAGGGCAGCTCCTGACCCAAGCACCTTATGGCCATGAATCACAGGACCCCAAAGTCCAGACACAGAGAAAAGCAGTAGCCGGACACTGGGGGCTGGCTGCATACGACCACCGCCCCCACCTTACCTGCAGACACACCAGGGACTGCCAGGTGGCTGATGACAGGGAACCAGGCCAACAACCTTGGCAGGGCTTTCCTGGCTCTTTGCAGGGCCTGGGCACCACTTCCCTGGTCAGCCTGGTTGACCACCACTGCCATGGTCCCGTGCCCCATCCCTGCCCAGAGACCAGCCTGCAGCAAAGGAATAGTGGATGCCCATACCCCCACCAGTCCACAGCCTGTTCACTGACCTCCCCTGGCTCTCTGCTTCTCACCCCAACACTGAGCTGCCCTGGCCTGGTTTTCCCCCCACCTCACCCTCTCAGAGGCCAGACAAGCAAATCAGACAGGCGAGAGGCCTGAGAACAGCTGCTGGGGGGGGGGGGGGGTTGGGGGGCCTGGGTGAGGCCAGGAGGCAGAGGGGTGAGTGACAAAGAAGCTCTTTGTTGTGCTAACTTTTTCCAAGACGTAAAAGGAGTAACAATAGACAATCCAGACTGGTTGTGGGGGGGGGGGGGGTGACAAGGGCAGGGGGGTGGGGGGGGGGACCATGGCCTAGAATCCCAGCTTGCTTTCCAATAAGCAGAGGATGAAGGCACCAACCTCCCCTCCCCTCCGCATCCACCCTTTGCCCTGGCCCACCTCCCCAAAGCCCCACCTCTAAAATGGGCCAGACAGGAGGAGAAGAAAGGACAGATGGAGCTTTGGGGTACAGAGTGGGGCAGAGGGAAGGGAGGGCATAGGGAGACACACAGGACACCGTGATGAGGGACAGACAGCTCTAAGGCCAGGGACTGACTAAAGGGGCAAAGGCCCATAGAAATTTGGAGCTAAGGCAAAGTCCAGAGAGTGTTTACAGAACTTAAAAGCATGTGCTTTTTAAAATCGTTTTTTTGGCAGGATGGGAGAGGTGAGCCTTGGTGGGAGCTACAGTCTGGGCTGGG
The DNA here is from genome assembly GCF_014898765.1 of Herpailurus yagouaroundi. Lineage (NCBI taxonomy): Eukaryota > Metazoa > Chordata > Mammalia > Carnivora > Felidae > Herpailurus > Herpailurus yagouaroundi. The sequence goes on along the minus strand of NW_024412420.1, from coordinate 14,584,573 downwards.
TGAGGCCTCCCTGCAGCCCACCCCACTGTGGCTGGCTGCCTCTGAGGCTCTAGCATGCTCTGCACCCCCACCCCCTGCACATCCCCACCTGTCACCCAGGTAACACTTTGGAGGTTTTGCACCATGCCCTTTGAACCCAGAGCCCTGGCCCAGTCTCCACCTCCTGGCCTCTGGCCAACAGCCTAGAGAAGCTGGGCCTGGCGGGTGGGGGGTGGGGGGGCGGCACTCTGGGACCCTCCTGGCGTCTGCAAGAGTTAGGAGTCAGCCTTACGTCTGCACACTGGACCTTTGGGGGAAGGACCGCCAGGGCCTGGCCCCTCCCTGCTCACCTCGCTCCCAAGAGGCCCCAGCCCACAAATCTCTCCTCTTCCTGAAGGAGAAGGCTGCAGGAGCACCACACCTTCTCGGCTCCAAGTCCCCGAGGGGGAGCGCCCCCTCGGAGGGCTGGAACCGGCCCAGAAGCCAGGCGTCCCCTCCCGCCAGAACTGCCAGGTGCCCCTCCCCCACCCTTGGCGGGCAGGGGCCAGGAGGCAGAGGCACAGCGCTCCGGATTCCCCACGCCCCAGAGCCGTTCGCAGGCTCGCACAAGGGGCTGGTTTCCTGGAGGAGATCAGCAGGAAATCAGCCGGGCCCCTGGCCAGCGGCTCCCCTCCCAATCCAGCTGGCGCCCGCTCCTCCGCAGCTCCCCTCGCTGCCCCTGGGGAGGGCTGGGGAGGGGGCACAGGGCCCCCCTGTACTGCCCCCTCCTCCCTCCCCGCGGGGGAGGGTGGGGTGGCTCTGGGCGTAGGGCGGAAGGAGGCCCCTAGCCCAGCACCCCGATAAGCATCTCTCCCCCTCCCCCCACCACGGGCATCCACGTGCTTCACATTCTTGGACGTCTGGGAGCGGGCGGAGGCTTGAGCGGTGAGATTGGTGGGGGACAGATGGGGAGCCGCATCCCGTGTACCCCTTGTCCTCCAGTGCCCCTCCCCCCAGTAGGGTCTCTGGGGATGGAGGCGAGGTCCCCACAGGGCCCTGCGGGATTGAAAGATCTCCTTCCACAGCCAGGCTGCCCTCTTCCCACCTTGCGTGCAGGTAGCAGGAGGCAGTGAGCAGGCTGGAGGGCTCTTGTCACCATAGGACCTCCACACACACCAAGATATTCCTCCCAAGACAGTGGTGTGACCCCATGTAGGGCAGGGTCAAGTCACCACCGGAAGCCTTCAGGTCTTTCCTGCACCTCAGAACAACTCCCAGCCCACAGCTTTGGGGCTGAGCCTGCTGGTACCCCCACTGAGGACGCATACACACGCCTACAAAGGAACCCTGGGAACAGGGAAACCCAGATCTCTAGCTCTACCTAACCCGACAGGGTGTGGGAAACAGCTCTCCACTTCCCTATCCCGAGCCTCACCAAACTCAAGGCCTGTTGGGACCCCATGCTCCTCCTCCCCAACCAGTTTGGGGCCAGGGAGAGCTGAGCTGCTCCCGTGGGGTAAAGGAAGAGATGGGGTTGGAGCCCAAGGTCTCTGATCCCAGCTTCCCCCTAGTCTTCTGGCACAGGTGGCCAAGGTGGTGGAGGGGGTGACCACAGCAGCCGTGCCCCAATTATCCCACTGCGGAGGAACACCTTCCTCCAGCTGTGAAAAGTGGGGAAAAGGGTCTTAGTGTGGCACCTCTTACCAATCCCCTTTGGCCAAAGTCGGCCCACTCACACACCCCCTCCCTCCCAGGGTAGGCAGCCTGCAGCCTCCCAGCCACTCAGCCCCAGAGGCAAAGGTCAAGGGGCAGGACAATAGGAAAAGCTGCAGGCGAGGTGGCTCTGGGAGGGGTACAGGTGCGGTGTCTCTTCACTTCAGGTCTCTCTTCCTAGAGCAAAGGGGCTGGGGGCTGCCCTTCAACCTTCTCCAATCTGCTGGGCCCCTAGAGACCCACTCCACCCCTCCTCCCAGGCAGGCAGCAGGGAGGCAGCCAGTCGGGAGGGTGGGAGAAGCTCCGGGGAAGAGTTGAGCCCCGAGCTGGGAAAGGGAAGAAACCCGAGCCAGGTAACAATAGCCCTCTAGCACCGGCTCCCTCCCGCCCAGGTACACTACCTCACAGCTGGGTAGGAACACGCCCAGGTGTGCACCCCAGGCGCTAGCTCTCGAGGGTGCACAGAGCCCCTCCCTTCCAGAAGAGCCTGAACCCAGACGGAGGACAGCGGGAAGGTGAGCTGGCTGCAGGGCTCCAGGGTTCAGCACCCCTCTTAGGGTCAGCCCAGTTCCCTGCTCCTATCACTAAGTGAAAACAGGGTAACAAAAGGACACAGCTGGGTTGGCAGGGAATGCATCCCTCATTTCCAGAGCAGCCCCAAACCCACAAAAAACAAACTCATTCCCAGAAAACAAACCAGCTTAGGATTAGTAGGGAGGGATTCTTTCCACCAGAGCAGCCTCTCCCTGCCATTCCTGAGACAGAAACCTCAAAGATGCCAGCCAAGTGTCCAGGGACAGGACAACCCTCATATGGACAGGTGCCCTCCCCAGTGTAAAGAGTTGGTTAGGATGGCAGACGGGTGTCAGTGAAGTTGCCCCTTCCTGCCACACCCCACTGCCAACACCAAAGACACTAAGCGCTCCCCGGACAGGGACTCTAATGACACAAGGGCAAGGGCTGGGGGCAGCAGCTGTAGCACAGGAGGGGGCTCTCCCCCAGGCTTTGACGGGTGGGACCTGGGAAGGAGGCCCCTCCTCCTGGAGCAGATAAGCCCACAGATAGGACCTTTACCCCACCCTCCAGGGTGGGAAAAAGGACCACTCTGCCGTGAAGCTACTGGATTCCTAGCAAGAAGATACAAAGTGGAGGCAAAGGGCTTCACTTCCCCTGCAAGAAGTAGCAGAACAGATGAACGAATGCTTCCCGAAGGGAGGAACCTCTAAAGTTCCTCAGCCCTAATGTAACAGAAAGAGCACCCAGGGGTTACTTGGGAGGGTCCAATTGTCCAGCAAGGGCACCCGAGTTTCAGCAATAGAGACGGGAAAGTAGAGACAAGACCCCCACCGCGCCCCAGGCCCGCATCCCCAGTGGGAGTGGAAGCTCCACCACCCACCCCCAGCCCCAGCTCCTACAATAGGAGAGGGGAGGCCGGTACCTACAGTGGTTTGAGCCATTCCAAAGCGGAGTCCGGAGCGGGGTGGAGTAGGGACCAGGGGCGGGGAGCCCTTTCTCCGGGAGCAAACAGGCCCGGTTCTGGTTATAAAAATCCACCACCAGGAAGGGATTGGGGGTGGGGGTGAGCCCCCCCACTTCCACACTCTCGTACATCTTCCCCGCGAAGACAAGAGGTCCGGGCGGGGAAGTCCTGCGCGCCGCCTCTCTCACTCAGCCGGCGACGCCATCCTCGGAGAGCAGCTGGGGGCGAGGGGCACGTCCCCCTCGCCCCGACTGGCGACCCGGGCCGGGGGCCGCCCGTCGCCCGAAGTCCTGCGTCTAAGTCGGCTGGCGGCTCCACCAGTCCCAGGTGAACAGCGGGGAAGTTGTGTGCGGGGGCCGAGGGGGGTGTCCCTTGGCTCCCCCCGGGAACGCCCGGCGGAGGCCCAGGAACTCAGCGGCTCCACCTCGAGGGGGCTCCCGTCTCGAGTCGCATGCTGTCCTAGGCAGAGTCCCGCGGCTCCCCAAGTGCTCCGGCCGGGGGCGGGATCGGCGCGGGGCACGGGGGGGTGGGGGCGGGGGGACGCCGGGCACTTCCTCCTCCCCGGGGCTCCCGGGGCTTCTCCGGGACGAGGATTCCGGGTGGGGGTGGGGACCCCGCGCGGCTCCGCCTCCGCCAGGCCCGGGGCCGCCGGCCGACGCTCGGTCTCGGAGGTGCTCGCCGCTGCCCCCTGCCCGGAGCCTGCGCGCCCCCTCCCCGGCGGTCCCACCCCCTTTCCTCCGCCCCGTCCCGTCCAGGCACCGCCCCTGACTTAACCCTTGCCCGGCGGGTCCGGCGGGCGAAGCGCAGGGAATTGACAGGGAGAGGCGGGCTGTGGCGGGCGAGTGGGGGGAGCCTGGGAAGGGGGAGGAGAGAAGCGGGGACGGAATGGGGAAAGGCTACAGAGGAGTACGCTGAGGACGGACGGAGGCAGGGTACGCGGAGAGGTGGGGGCTGGCGCTGAGGCAGGAACGGAAGAGGGGCGCCAGTCTACCCCATCCCAGTTCCGGCTCCCGGCCTCCCAGTGATTCGGTCAGTCCCCGGCCCGGCGCTGGAAGGGGAGAGGTGACGGGGCGGGGAGGAGGGGGGTGGTCCCGGTGTCCTTCCCCTAACACACCCCCCACCCAGCCCGGGCCTCATTTGCCTAATGTAATGCGGCTGAACTCTCGCTGAACTCGCCTGGCGGCGCCTCACCTCCGGGTGACCCACCCACCGCTGCCCGTGACATCACCCGCTTGCCAGCCCGCTCGCGGGGCTCGCCCACCGGCCCCCGGCCCCCTCAGGCCAGGCCAGCGTCCCTGGAGCCGCGGAGAGTGGCCACAGGAGGCGAGGGACCAGGGCGCGCGTGGCCAAGCGTTAGCGCCACGAATGCAACGTGCAGCGTGTGCCGAGTGTCCCGGGTGTGACATTGTGCAGCTCAGGCGTAGTGTCGGGATGAGACACCCGGCTTGTGTCATTGTCTGTGACATCATGTGTGACTCCGGCCGCCCGTCCGCCGGAACCCGACGCGGCAGCGCGTCGGCTTTGGCATAAACGCTTGCAGAAGGGGCTCTCCTCCCCACGCTCTGCGTGCTTCCGGCGAGCAAAGCCCCGCCCAAGGTGTCTCCCAGCGGCGGAACCAGGATTGGCCCCCCACCGCGCAATCCAGCCCCGGAGAGATAAGAGGAGGGGCTGGTGCCTTCCAGCTGACCACTTCCTCCCGGAAGCCCTCGGGATGCCAGTTTCAGTGGAAGAAAGGTCTAGGTTGGGTAGGTACGTGAAGGAGGGAGATGCCCCTAGAGGAGAGGGTATCCTGTTAACTCCCACTAACCCTGCAGCAGAACTCCCTCATTCTAAAAAAGGATGGGAACTGACATGCTTCCCAAGGACATTCTTCTAGAAGTCAGGTTCTTAATCTGGTCATTAAATCCTCACAGCAACTCCAAGAGATAAGGGGGCATTATTCCTATTTTACATATAAAGAAACTGTGGTCTCAGCAAGGCTAGGTGGGTTGTCCCAAGTTCACACTGCTAATAAAGCTAGGGTATTTGAACTTTCTACTGCCAAAGCCCATATTCCCATCATGCCAGGCTGATTCAAGAAAAGGTATTTTCTGAGCACCTCCTATATAGATACTCTGGTGAATCTGTTCTAGCAGACCTTAAGGAGCAACAGCCATTAAGCAAATAATTACATTATATATATATATATATATATATATATATATATATATATATATATATAATGTAATTGCACACAGATAATTGGTATTTGGAAACAACTATAGTATGCTTTGAAGGAGAATTAATACTGTAGGTACCTAATTTAGGTTGAAGAGTCAGGGAGGACCTCAAGGCAGAGACCTAAAGAAGTAGAAGTTTGTAAGTTAATCAGGCAAAGAGTAGGAAGGAATGCGGTCCTAGTAAAGGAAGGAGCCTGTGCAAAGGTCCTGGGGTTAGAGATGTTGGTGAGTTCATTCAAGGTACTGACAGAGGACTAGGGTAGAGGCAGCGTAAAATTCAAGAGGAAAACAGCCACAAGACCAGGCTGGAGAGGTGGGTGGAGGCCAGACCAGGTGGGCCTGTTGGCTTCAGTATGACTTTTGGATTTTATCTTAAATGCCAGGAGAAGCCACAGAAAGCTTCCCAAACAGAGGAGAACCAAGATCTGATTTACAGTGTTGTAAGATCTTTCTAGCAGCTGTGTGAAGAATGGACCGTAGGGGGGCAAGAGAGACCGGTTAGTAGCTGCTACAACAGTCCAGGCAGCATAAAAGGACAGGGGGAGGGTAGCCAAGAGCACTCTGGTGTGTGGCTTTGCAACAGCAAAGTTCCCAAGACTGCCCAGTACAGACATCTACTGGTCTGGCGGACAGGTGGCTGTGGGCTCCAAAGTGAGGTCCCACCTAAGTGAAGTCTGGGCTGCAGGTGGAATGCTGGGGTCTGGGGCACATATGCAAGCCTTGGCAGTGGTTGAGTGACAGGGAAGAGGGCAGACTGCTTCCACAGCCTTTGGGATCTTTCCTCCCAAACGAGATAGCTCCTGGGCATCAGTTATGTGCTAGGCTCTGTGTTCACTGCTGCGAGCTACTAAGGGATCTGAGACTGTCTCTGCCATCAAAGACCTGGTAACTGGGAAAAGATCTCCCAAATGATTACAGCTCACGGCAGGAACTAGGCAGGAAGAAGTCACTTCATGGTAGAAGGATGAGTGTTACAAGAGAAAAAAATGACACACAGGTTTCAAAGGTGGGAGAGTGTAGTGTGGAATGGGAAACATCTGTGAAGGTTTCTAGGAAGAGGATGTGAGGGTTTCTGGATTCAGGATGTTCCTTAAAGGATGGTAGGATTGCTGGAGCTGGAGAAAGGGAAAAGTCCAGGTGAGATACCTGTTCTGGGCGGCAGCAAGGTCATGAGGCATGTCAGAGAAGAACACAGTTTCCTGAGGCACAGGGAGAAGAGGGAAAAAGGAAGGTTCTGGTGGCCAAGGGAGGGCTCCAGCCACAGCTACCTGCAGGCCTGAGGTCCAGGCCTCCTCTGCTGCTTCTCTGTGACATTCCCCACAGCTCCTCCAGGACTGTGTGTTTAGCAGGCCCTCAGCAGGTATGGGCTGAACTGAACTAGCCCCCACTTGTTCCAGGCCCCCTCCTGTCCCCAACCCCATCTGGAGGGGATCACAAACAGAAAATCATGAGGCCTGGACCCAGACATGGGGTCCCAGTATAGGGTGGTCATCCCCCAAGACGAGGGCCCAACTCCACCCACCTCATCATCACTGCCCTTGCAAGACACTTGAAGCTCACCCAGGCTCAACAGTCAGCAGGTCACTGTGGCCTCATAGCAACTCACCCAGCCAGGAACGCATTAAGGGTCTTGCTTTGAAGAGGATACAGACTCAGAGAGAGGATAGGTGACCTGCCCTAGGCTGCATAGGAAGAGCAGTCTTTTTTAAGATTTCTGCCCATGGTGCCTTGGTCTGTGGGCTGCTTGAGGTTCTCAGTAACCCAGAAGTCAAAATGGGGAGGGGAGAGCCTCTATATCTGATCTAGCCAGGGCTGATCTAACCAGTCTACCCTGGGACACCCAGCTCCACTGGCTGTGCCTGACTCCATAGAGGAGGAGGAGGAGGAGGCCACGTGGGCACTGCCCCAAAGTGATCTGGAGAAGGGAAACACTTCCTCTTTCTACAGATGCTACCCCCTAAAGGGTAGTCATAGCCTGCACTGGCACATCCCTGTGGGCACATGGCCCTTGGCATGGGGTGGACCCAATGTCTCAGGTCCTGCCAGCCCAAGAGGAAGACAGGCTTCCTTCCCTGAGTCCTTCCTGAGGGAGCTCATGCATTATCACCGCTACCAGATAAAAGGTGAGGGGCCCCATTTTCACTCAAAATCCCATCCAACAATCTTTGGCTGACTCTGCATTTTGGACCTCTGGAAAGGCACTGCTAGCAATACCCTCTCTCCCTGGGCTGTCTCTCTTATTGTCCAAGGAAAGAGTGGACGGAAGGGAGGGTGGGAAGAAGAGACTAAAGGAAGGGAGTGGCAGAAGAAAGGAAGAGGGGCTCACTCCCTCCTTGGTCTCCCCAGTCTCCAGGCACACACACTAGGAATATGTGGACAGAAAGGAAAAGTCTGGAGCCAGTCTTTTGGGGTTCCCATCTCTAGCTCCTCTACTGATTGCTTCCAACTTCCCTGCCCCCACCCCACAAATTGAAACAAAATAAGAATAACAACTGTGGCTTTTACACTCTGTTCCTACAATGTCTGTCTGGAGGGGGACGGGAGGATTGCCTACTGAGCTCTGCAAACTCCCCTGGGCTGCAGCGGGCAGATTCGGGGGTGGGGATGGGTGTGAACAGATTGTATCCACAGTTTCCAGGACAGGATGGAGATCTGGCCCAGGCCTCTTAGGGCTCTTTGCCTCCAGCCTTCAGGATCCAAAACACAGAAGAGGGGGTGTGGCTTGGCTGCCTTCCCTGACGCCCCCTACTGGGGGAAAGCAGGAGGTTCCTGGGCAGAAGTGGGACTCAGCCATAGGAGAGGAGGTTTCATCATTGGCCCTGACAGACCCCTCCCCCCCAAAGGCTCCCCCAACCCAGGAGTGCCCACCACCATACCCTCCTGCAGCTGCCTATCTGGATGGTGGAAAATAGGTCAGCTTTACCGCTCACTTAACCCAATCACTTAACCTCCACCCACACCAGTTCCTCAAATACAAATGGGGATAATAACCCTCTCCCAGCACCACAGAGATAATCTGGGGCACATAGTACGTGCTCCACACATGTCAGCATCCAGTTCTCTCCAACTCCTCCACCTAGAAGGGACCTGGGTCCCCTTTTCACCGTGGTAACGGTACCACGCAGGAGACAGCAAGGATGCAGACGACAGGATGCCACAAGCAGACGCAGAGCTGAGAACATTACGTCGGTGATCTTGCCTAATCTCAGCCTTTGAGGGAGGTTCTGGTAATATCCCTGTTTTACAGACCAGGAAACGTGCTCAGAGAGGTTACCACATGTAGTTAAGTGGCAAAGCCAGAACTCAGGCTCCACTACAGCAGGTAGCCCACACGGATTCCTACAGTGAGCAACAACACGGGCAGGTTGGTGTTCCCCACTCCCCACACCACCACCCCCAGCCTAAACTGGCGATAAGAAGAGACCCTGACCTCCCGAGACACACAGCACAATCCGCAGACCTCTCCTTTAAACACTCTATGCCCTAAGTCACCGCCTCCTCCAGCACACATACAGACGGACCGCCCCCCCTCCCCAGCTGTGGATTTGATTCTCCCAAGACACGCTCAGCTCTGACCTTCTCACCCCATACACACAAGCCATTAACCCCCTTCCCAACACACACTCAGCCTTGACACCCCCACCCCTAAAACACACACAACCCTGACCCTCCCCACAATGCACACAGAATCTCAACCCTCCATAGTAAATACCAGTCCTCAGAGATCAAGCCCCAGGGGCTCTGGGGAGGTGGGGAGGGAATCCTGTCCCATCTCTGGGGCCTCTTACTCTGACTCCCTGACCAGAGTAAGAGAAATACCCCTTCCCCAACAGTGACCCAGACCTGTCATTCCACAGGCCACTGGGTCTCTGAAGGATACACCCAAGACACCCAAGGTCCGGCCTCCACATTACATGGGAAGAGGGATGGGAAAGGGAGGGGCACTATGCAAACACCTTTGTTGGTGGGAAATGGGAGTAAAGAGCCTCCCATTTGAGGCTTCCTACAAAAAAAGGTGACCATTGCTCTCTGCAGGAATGGGGGCCACCAATGTCTACCTCTCCTAGGAACTGCCTGACCCCTGGCACCAGCCTCATGGCAGGGAGAGCAGAGAAATGAGGCTGCCTCCATCTCTAACACATATGAATTTTGATCTGTCATGCTTCACTACCCAGGGCTGAGGAGCTTGGGTCACCAGGCCACCCAGCCCTGCACAGAAGGAGGGGAGATGCCTGGCTCCCTGAAGCCCATGGCTACACCCCTGGTCCCAGAGTAGGAGAATGGCAGGGAGAAGCTCAGAAGCTGGGGGTCTAGGTAGGAAGAGAAGTTGTTGTTTACTTCTCTAGGTAGGAAGAGGGGAAGGGTAGGGAAACCCACAGGCTCACAGAGGGAGGGGGCAGGAAAGGAGCATTGCCTAACCTGGGTGGGGAAAGCCAGAGAAGGCTCCACTTGCCCAAAATGTGGGCACCCCACCCTGGGGGGGGGAGAATGTTACCAGGGTGGGAAGTGGGGGACCCGGAAGCCCTCCCCACCCACCTCTAAGAAAGGGGAAGAAGCTTGCAACATTCAGAGGACATAGCATTTGCTCTTTGCTCGTCTGACACAGGATGGGCAAGAACCCAGTCCACCTCCAACTCTGAGCAGCGTCTGGGGCTTTGTTCCCATCACCTGGGGAAGGACAAGTTATCCACAGGTACCAGGTTGCAAGCCCCCCACGTCTCCCTCCCTAAAAATCCCACCCTGGCAGGAAGGAGACACTCCAGTTACTCCAGCCAAGAATACGAATTCCAGTGTCTGTAGACAAAAGGAACCACAGACGTGCCCACAACCCCAATTCCATTCCCCAGCAACCCTGAACCCAGAGACTGGCCTCCCTGGCCACCTAGCATGGACTGGAAGACTAGGCCAAACTCGGAGTTCCCCCAACTCCGGGTCACTGTGCCACCTGCCACTGCCGTATGAGGACAGAAGAGAGGGAGGAAACAGAAGGTAGAGAATGAATGGCATTGCAGTGGAAACTGAGGGAGTATCTGCCTGCCCTCTGGTCCCAGGCCAGAAAGAGGGGGAGCCTGTAGGAACAGACACGGAGCCCCTGCTCCAGCAGCCGGTGGGGCCTGGGAGGGAGGGGCCATGGCGGAGCCAGAGGAGGAGGTCCAGGAAGCGGTGGTGGCGGTGGGCAGACGGCCAGTGCGGGCAGCGAGGCGCCCGGCCAGGGCCTGCCCCAGGGACAAAGAGACTCCCTGGCTCCGGCGAGAGTGTGCTGCCCCCACACTGAGAAGGGGGCACTGACCCAGCCCAGCCGGGCGCACAGGGCAGTGGTGCCAGGCAGCCTGCCAGGGGCTGTGGGAGGGGTAGTGGGTGCCCGGGGCAGGGTGTTCAGTCCCCGCCCACCAGGAGAGGTGGGACACGTTTCCCAGGTCAGCAGCTGACCGACCAGCCAACCGTCCATGGCCCATTCTGCTGCTTCCAACCCCTCCCGCCCCAGGCCAGGCCCCTGCTCCCTCCTCCCCGAGCCCTGGCCTGGTGCCCAGCTGGGCCCTGGGGGCCAGAGTTACTGTAAGCGGCCTGGCAGGCCCGAGGCCTGGACTCCGCCAGCTGGCCATAGCTGCTGCCACCTCCCACTACCTGGCTCGGCCAGCCGGGGAAGGGTACGGAGACCCCTGTCCAGCCAACAGGCGACCCCTGTGGCAGAGGGTGGAGTCACAGAGAAAACACAGGCCCTGCCAAGACCATGCATGCGTGCGCAGCCAGAGTCCAGGCTGGGCGCCCCCTCCTGGGACACTGGCCCTGGCCACCAGGCAACCGTGGGCGGAGCTGGCAGGGAGGGGAGAGGTGGGGGGGCTCGTCAGCCTCCAGGGCAGTCTGCGCCCTCAAGCTCTTTCCTCAGAGGGGTGGGATGGAGGTGGGGTGCCACTCTCAGGAGAGTTGCCATTTCCACCAAATGTCAAGAGGTGTGTTTACCAGCCTCCGGCCTCTGTGTCCAGTCCTTGGAGCTATTTATAAGGCCCTCAAGAGCACAGCACAGGAGAGGGCGCCAGGAGCCCCGGGGAACGGCACGGTTGCATCTCTCCCTCAGCCGCCCCCAACATCAAACAACCACTGTTACCAGCCTGGAGCCACACACACCCCTCCACACACAGAACGGTGGTCCCCCTCATCTAGAGAAGACGCGCAGAACAGATGTGCCTGGAGGCCAAGCCCTGAGGCCTGCCGATCTCCACAGCCCCCTCCCACCAAGCCTCCCACCACCCCACTTACTGGCTGGGGATGGTGTGCTATAGCCGCTGACTGGAAGCTGGTGCTGGAGAGTGGTCAGGGCGCCTGGCGGAGAAAGTCCACCCAGCATTGGCGGGAAGAAGAAGGCGTAGGGGGGCACCGGGTACCCATTGAGGTGCCCTCCCCCAGGTGTTGGGCAGGAGCTGCTGTTGCTGGCCATGCCAAGCAGCCACAGTCAGAAGGGTAGGCAGACAGTCTGGCAGGAGGCTCTGACGGGCTTCAGGCTGCCCCTCCTCGGGGCATGGGGCCTGGGCCCAGAGGGGGTCTGGGTGGTCAGCCCACCCCCCCCCCTTCTGTCCTGGAGCTTCTGTCCAAGGCCAACAGGCTAATCTCAGCCTCCTGGATCCCCCACTCTAGCGGGGGGCCGCGTGGGTTGGGGGAGGTCCCAAGAGCTGGTCCTTCGGTCAAGCAGTTCTGTGAGCTGGCACTTTTCTGGGAAGGTCCAGAGCTGGCCTTCAGGACACCGAAGAGGATGCCTCTCCCAGATGGGCCCTGGCTAGGCGGCTCGGGGGGCCATGTTCTGTGGCACTGCAGAAAAAGGAAAGGCAGGTGAGTGGGCACTGAGGAGCGGGTACACGGGCATTCCCCGTGGAGCTCCCCAACCTGGGCGGCCGGAGATTCTCCCGTGGCACCCGGCTGAGCAGACAGCTGGCACCATGCCTGGCTGGCAGAGACAGCCTGGGAGCAGGGCCCAGACACTGCTGGGGGTGGCAGGATAGCACAGCCAGGCTGGGGAGACGAGGACAGAGCCCAGAGCCACAAAGGGCCTCTCACCCACAGTCCCGAGGGGAAAGGTCAGGGTCTGCCACCCCAGAGGATCCCTGTGGCAGAGGCCAGCAGCTGGGCCTTCCTCCTCCCCCCAGTGCGGGTTACCTGAGGTCAAGATACAAAGAACCTTGTGCCTGAGGGGAGGAGGGTGGGGGAGGAAAAGCCGCTTCCCTAAAGCATTGGCACTTCTCAGAAAAATGACTCCTAGGCCAGGGGGCCCCTCTTATACCACTTCCCCCCAAAATCCAAGCCCCAGCACCCCAGATGGGTTTGTCCCACAGGCCTAGGGAGGAGGCCCGTTGACATACACACAAATAAGGAAACGGGAACCAAGGACTCCTGGGTATCACCTCCAATGCTTACCAGCATGATGGGCCAGGGGTGGGCAGTGTGTAAGAAGGGTAGGGATTGCCCAGGATAGAACCTCCCCAGCCCCAGGCAATGAAACGGTAAGGAAGATTGATGAATTCAAAGTTCACCCTCATAGTCGGTGGCAAAAGCAACATCCCTGGATGGGGTGGGAGGAGGGCACACGATGAAGGACCAGATGCCCGCCCCCCCACCCCACACACACACGTGTGTGTATACAGATCCAAACCCTGTTTGAACAGCTGGGATCAGAAGGGCATGCACAGATAACACCATGGGGCAGAGAGAGGCAGAGATGAACCCAGAGATGCCATGACACAGACAGAAAGGCAGCAACTAGGGAAAAGAGAGAAAGGGGAAAAAGAGAAGCATCCGCAAGAGGATGCTTCCAATCAAATCCACCTGGGGTATAGGATATACTAAAATAAATACATGTACATGGATATATTTCTTTATATACAAATACATATACACATATATATGACATATGTATGGCATTGTATATATGTGAAGACAAAAAAAGACAAAAAGAAACAGCCATTTATTTGTTTTTTAATATTTACTCATTTTTGTGACAGAGACAGACAGAGTGCCAGCGGGGGAGGGGAAAGAGAGAGAGGGACACACAATCCGAAGCAGGTTCCAGGCTCCGAGATGTTAGCACAGAGCCTGATGCGGGGCCCGAACTCATGAACCATGAGATCATGATCTGAACTGAAGTAGGACACTTAACTGAGCCACCCAGGCGCTCCAAAGAAACAGCCTTTTAAAACCACAATGAGAGACACCTGGGTGGCTTGGTGGGTGGAGCATCAGACTTCAGCACAGGTCAAGATCTCTCGGTTTGTGAGTTCAAGCCTCACGTCAAGCTCTGTGCTGGCAGCTCAGAACCTGGAGCCTGCTTCGGATTCTGCGTCTCCCTCTCTCTCTGCCCCTCCCCTGTTCATGTTCTGTCTCTCTCTCTCTCAACATAAATAAACATTTAAATAAGTAAATAAATAACCACAATGAGATATCACCTCAGATCCACCAAGATGACTATAATCAAAAAGAATAAATCTGGCAAGGATATGGAGAAACCGGAACCCTCATACACCTGCTGGAGGGAATGTAAAACAGTACAACCACTTTGGAAAACAATGTGGCAGTTCCTCAAAAAGTTAAACAGAGTTACCTTATGATCCAGCAAGTCCACTCCTAGGTATCTCCCCAAGAGATATGAAAACATAAGTTCACACAAAAACTTGTGCTCAGATGTTCAGACCAGTATTACTCACAATGGCCTAAAAGTAGAACCGACCCAAATGTCTATCAGCTGATGAATGGACAGAGTGTCCATCCACATGCAAACTTAATTCTGCCAGAAAAAGGAATGAAGTAGTGATATATACTACTACAACATGAAAACAGTCATGCTAGTTCTAAAAGGCTACATACGATGATTCCATTTCTATGAAACGCCCAGAATAGACAAATCTATAAAAACAGAAAGCAGACTGCAGTCACCAGGGGCTAGGGGGTGGGTTTGAAGGAAATGGGAGGTGACTGCTGACAGTTAACGGGGTCTTTTTAGAGTGATGAAAATCTTCAAAAATTGATGGTGGGGACATTCACACAACTCTGTGAGTATACAAAAACCACTGTGTTACACACTTTAATGGGTGAATTTTACGGTATACGAATTACATCTCAATAAACCTGTTAAAAAGAAGAAAGGAGGGGCCCCTGACGGGTTCAGTCAGTAGAGCGTGTGACTCTCAACGTCAGGGTCATGAGTTTGAGCCCCACATTGGGGGTAGGGTTTAATTAAAAATAAAAAATAAATATTACACAAAGAAGAAGGGAAGAGAAAAGGAAAGAGAGAAAGAGAAAAAAGGAAAAAGGAAAGAAACAAGGTCACAAAGACCCAAACTAAGGACTGCCTGCATTTCCAACCCCTGTTCCTCCCCCCACCTCCCCCACCAAGCCTAGGCCACACCAGGTTCTAAGCTCCAGGCTCAGACCTAGAATCCAAGGGACATGCACATGGCCAGCGTTTGGCAGAGGACCATGCCTGGGATAGAGGAGTTCCTGCCAAGGCCACAGTGGACAAGGCCAGGACTTTTGGGCCCAGCTGGGCCAAGCTGAGGGAGGGGGAGAGGGGACAGGTACTTGCTAGGGAGGGGGCAGCTCCCCCAGGAGTGGAATCTGGACATTGTTAATGACCATGATTTTTACTGGTACTAATTATGACAACCATAAGGCCTCTCTCCTTACTCCTAAATGAAGTACCCCCTTCTCTCCCCAGGCCCCTGTTGATTCCCTCCCAGGCTGAGAAGGCTGACGTCAGAGGAACAGGGGCCCCACCCATCGGGCCAGCTGCCACCCCAGCCCCCCACACCCCTGTGGGGCCCCACACAACGGGAACTCTTGAGCTGAGGGAGCCAGGCAAGGGAAGGAGGGGTTGGCCGAGCCTCATCAGCGTTGACAGTCAGACACACACACACACACACACACACACACACACACACACACACACACTCCCTCTCTCTCTCTCTCTCTCTCTCTCTCTCTCCTGCAGAAACTCATGCATGCAGGTCTATGGAAAGCATCCGGGTGGGCAAGAGCATGCTTGCACGCCCCAGCCTGTGTGTGTGCGGGCACGCACGTGAAGAGAGGGAACCTGGAGATACCATCTCTCCACACCTGGGCTTCATCACACAATGAACATGGTTCAGGGCTTGTGTGCACGGCCCCAGGACACAGCTCCCCACAGACACACAACCACAGCCCCACAGTTTCCCAAACTGCACATTCCCTGGCCCTCACACAGCCAGGCTGGCCTTTGTACCTGCCTCCCTGGGGGCCCAGCACCCAACACACACTGAGGTGCACCCTCTGACAAATACTCAGGAGGGTTTACGTCCACACAAGGGCCGGCCTCCCTGAGGTGAGGCCCAGGAAGCTGAGGCCCAGAAAGCCATTCACTCTAGACCCCAGGCATTCTGACTCAGCTTTTGGGGCATAGGGGTGGATTCAGTCGGTCCAGTCTGGACCTTCTGCATCCCACCCCTGCCCCCAGAGGACAGATGACTATGCCCACCTTAATGCCTGTGAGGAGTTAGACACGGGACCAAACTTCAAAACCCCCTGCACTCCAAAGCCACACCCCAGTGAGAGACTGGAAGGCCTCCCTCACCCCATGAGAGCCTCACTATCCCTAACCCTGCTCAGCCTGCAAACTCTGGTGCAGAGTTACTCAGCTCCCTGGGGAGGACCTTGAGCCATGGGAGGGGGGTAAAGGTCATGGAAATGAGCCGAGGGCCAGGCTGGCCAGGGAACAGGGATGGGAGAGGGCAGGGATGATGGGGGCTGAGCCAAAGAGCACAGGCCCTGCCTCAGAAGCTCCCTCTGGAGCCATGATCCCTGGGGAGACACCTGGGCCCCAGCTACCTGGACCCAGGGGTAGAGAAGACACCAGCAGAGAACTGAAACCACCAAAGAAAGGGAAAACAAACTACCTACCTCCAACCTCCACCCTCTGCCCACCAGCTCTACTACCCGTGGGCACCCTCCCTCAAGGCAGAGAAAACCACAGGCCCATCCCTCCAATATGCTGAGCCTCGCCTGGGCACAGTCGGAGGGGGTGGGCGCTGGAGTGCCAGCCACCAGCCATGCACCCTGCCCACCGGAGCCTCCCTCACTCCCAAAAAGTGCCAGGGGAAACTCACACCCCTAGAGGAAAAGGCAAGGGCTGGCTGAGCCATGAAGACGGTAGAAAGAACCAGAGGTTTGTAGGGTCAAATCTCAGCTCTGCCACTCTGGGTGACCTTCGGCAAGTCACTTAACCTCTCTAAGCGTCTGTTTACTCACTTGTGAGCTACCCCTCTCAACAACTGGCTGTGTGGTTTCAGACATATGAGTCTGGAAAGCACCTAGCACAGCACTGGGCACACAGGCGGTGCTGGGCAACGGGGCCCCTTTCCCCACACCTCTCACCACACCCGGTGCCTCCCTGGGCCATGTGTCTGCTCTCCCTTCCCTCTTCCCAACCAGGGCTAGTGTCTGTGGACAGGCCCCGGAGAGACAATTACCCATTTTCCAGGGTCTGCTTCCCCCCAGACTGAGAAGAGGGATGTGGGTGAGGGATATTCGGGTGTGGGTGGACGCCCAACCACAGCGCTTTCCCAAATTCCCTTCTTTCATTTCACAAACCAAAAAAGAGAAACCTTTTGGATTTGGGGAGGAGAGGAAGGGAAGAGAAATAGACTATTTCCTTTCCTATCCCCAGAGAAGAGGAGCCAGGGGTCCCCAAACCCAGCTGATCCAGCCTCCCTTCCTCATTGACTCCTTCCTCTCAGCTCCCAGGCTCCTCTGCAACAATGGCTCCCAAGGAACAGAAGGCAGGCAGTCCCAGAGAGGCTGAGAGATAGGGACAGAGACCGGGCAGCTTAAAAGAAGGGGAGATGGGGGTTTTCCTCAGCATTCTAGACAGTCAGTGAATCATAGGCAAATGACACCCAAAGCTCAGCTCAACTTGATGGGGTACCCAGGGGAACACACAGGACATGAACCCTGGTGGAAACAAAGACCTGGACCCTCTGCACCCCCTATCAGATAAGGAGCTGGCAGGGCAGGGCAGGGCAGGACAGGGCGGGACAGGGCAGATTTTAAACCAGAACAGTGGGCTGGAACTATTTATAAACTTTCCAGGAACACACACACACACACACACACACACACACACACACACACAAAGCCACAACTTCTCCCCTCCTCCTAGCTCTTCAGATCTTCAGGCAGGGTCTGGGGAGCAGTGATGATCACTACTCCCTCTTTCCCTTTTCCAAAGGTTCCTCTGGCCAAGGCTCTCACCCCTCTCCTCCAAGTCCACAGTCTGGCCACTCTGGTCCTCTGTTTACCTTTTGCTCACCAGAGTCCCAGCTGCAGGGAGCCAGCAAGGCCAGCCCCACTTTGAAAGAGATCACCAACCCAGGAGGGCCTGGACTATGTCAGGACAGGTACAGGGCACCTCTTCTCTACCAGACCCTTGCAACCCCAGGCCTGCCTCACTAGAGCTAGGACTTGTTTGAAAACCTGCCCCAAACATGTGCAGGCCCTTAGCACATCCTCAGAGGGGATTAGGGGAGGGATGAAGTCCAGCATCTTCCTCTGTATGCTGCCACTGCCCAACTGCCTCAAGATGCAGCACTCAGTCCCAGAAGAGTGGGTCTGATGTCCCCTCAACTTGTGACCCCACCTGGCCCTAGGTTCTGTCCCAGCTACGCAGGGCCACCTGACCTCCAGCAGTGACTGATTACCCAGCAGAAAGGGCAACTGGGTAAGTCCAAACCTAGGACAGGCCAGGTTCTGGGAGGAGGAAATGGTGGTCTCTGTGGGCATGACAGTGCCTCCAACTCCTGCATCCCCAAAGACTGCACCCCAGAGCCCCCTAGGAGACATGCTTGGGACCTCCAAAGCTCAAGGTGGCTGAGCTCCCCCTCTCCTGGAACCCACTGGGTCTTCTTTCAAAGCAGAGAGTAGGTGAAAGGGCAGGGGGCAGCCCAGGCCTCGAGGAGGGAGCAACCTACAGGGAAGGAAGAAAACAGGAAGAGGAAGAGATGAGCCTGCCGAAGCCACAGCCAGACCACAGGAGTGTGTGGACCAAACAAAGGCCCCTCTGTCCGGGCAGGGGACCAAGGGGGCACAGACAAAGGGGACCCCCCCCCAGCTTGGAAACCACCGTCCTTATACCCAGCCTGGCATGGGGCTTTCCCCACCTTCACCTTGGCAGCTGCCCCCTCACCACTTGTCTCCCCACTATACCACGCAGGAAACACTGTTCTCACAATGGGAGCACACACAGCAAGGGTGTGTGTGTGTGTGTGTGTGTGTGTGTGTGTGTGTGTGTGTATGTAAGGCTACAGCAATCCCCACCCTCCGCTATCCCCTCAGCTCTGCCCTAAACCTGAGACTGCCAGATTCTGAATCCTAGGGCAGAAAGTCAGCAGGACATGGTCCTACCAATCCCCTCCCAGCACCCCTCCCTAGGGACCTCGACTGCAGGGAAGCCGGGAACGCCAATCCCCTGCCTCAGGATATCCTCTTGGCTCTGACCCCAGACCAGGCCTGAGTCAGACTGTACCCCGCCCCATACCCCTCCATCCACTGACCCCCCAGGAACTTCCTACTCTGCACCCGCCTACCAGTTGGGGGTTAGAACTAGGGGGAATCTCCTCGTCTCCATCCCTGGCTGAAGAGGGAAACCCACAAGGGGGTGGGAAGAATGGGTCACAAAGTCGTATGGCCTGCCCCTTAAAGCACAGTGCCTTCAGGCTCAGAGAAAGGCTGGTACAGGCTGTGTGCAAGGGTGAGGCAGACCCCCACCTCCCCACCCCCAAACACACACACAACCTGCCCAGAGCCTCCTCCCACTCCAGCTTATACCCCAAGACATCCCAGAAGCTCCCTGGGGAAGGCAATTTCCATGAGAACACAAGATGGGAGAAGGTTCCAAAGGTAAAAGGAGATAGGGAGCAGAGGTCCCACGAACCTCTGCGATGTATCTTTGAGGCAGCACAACCTAGCCTGGAGGGGACAGGACCACACAATCAGTCAGACTCACAGTCAGCCAGTCAAGCACAGCCAGGCACAGTCACGGTCTCCCCAACACTGGGTCTGAGTAGGTGGCTGTGACTCCTTCCCACAGACAGAAGTCTGGGGGGGGGGGGGGGGGGGGGGGCGGTGCCTAGAGGATCTGGAGCATCAGAGACCACACACACTCAGCCTGAAATAGCCCCCAAGGCAGGCCCCCCAAGTCCCTTCCCAACTGTGGCCCTGGGGGGAGGGGCAGCTCCCTCCCCACAAGAACCAGGGTAGTGCCCACGGTGGCTATCTCCATGGCAACCAACAACAAACATCCCTGGAACCACAGTGGGACAGGAAGTGACAGCCACGTGACAGGAAGACTTTTTTTTTCCAGTGTTGGGGGGTGATAAAGATTGTTACCAGCCCCTAGAGAATCAGCTGTCCCTTAAGGTTCCCCCACTTGGAGCTGGAGGGAAGGGGGCCAGCTGGGAGGGTGGCCACCCCCTATCGCAGTGTGTGAGGTTGGTCGCAGGGCTGATGGGCCCTCCCTCCTGGCCTGCCACTCACGGTTCTCCCCCTTGCTCCCCCTCCCCTCCACTTCCTGCCGTGACTAGAGATCAGAGAACTCCCCACCGCAGCTTCCCCTTCTCAAGTCTCGATTCCTGGGCTGGAGGTTTCACCGTGGGCCGAGGGGCAGAAGGAAGGAGGGCTGGGGATCTGCGGTAGGACCCAGGGGACAGAGGCTCTGGGGGAGGAGCCGGGAGGGAGCCACTCCTAGGTAGGTGTGTACACACAGGCACACAGAGAGTGGGTCACGGTGACACACGGCGGCGGCCGGCAGGGCGCTGTGACACACGGAGACTGCCTGACCTCAGGCAGCTCTGGGGGGAGGGGAGCAGAGCCATTGGATACAGCCCGCACACCCCACTCCAGCCTGTCCTGAGCCTCTGGGTTCATCTCAGGCAGCTACTGGCCGCCAGACAGGCGAGATCCCAACTGTACCCAGCCCCCACCGCCTCTCCCCAGCCTTTTGTGCTCAGGAATCCCCCTCCCTGCTCCAAG
Organism: Herpailurus yagouaroundi; assembly: GCF_014898765.1. Classification (NCBI taxonomy): domain Eukaryota; kingdom Metazoa; phylum Chordata; class Mammalia; order Carnivora; family Felidae; genus Herpailurus; species Herpailurus yagouaroundi. The sequence continues at coordinate 14,564,161 of NW_024412420.1, read as the reverse complement.
GTGCCCGCCCAGACGAGGGCACCTTGGTGGAAGGTGGGGGGAAAGGACCCTCCCTCCACCCTCCTCCCCTTCTCTGCAGATGTCCCAGACTATATTTAGCCCAAACCGGGCGGCCAGCCAGACCCAGACTCCCCACTGGTCGGGAGCTGAGCTCCCAGTTTTTATGCAATTAAAACATTAACCGAGAACCACCCCCATCCACAACCCCCATGCCCCCCAGCCCTCCCTGAGCAACAGAGCTCAGTTAACTTAAACAAGGGCAGCTCAGCTCTGCAGCCTGTGAAGGGGATGGGGGGGGGGGTCACTGGGCAAACAGCAATAAACTCATTCCTTTGCCCATCTCCCAGGCCCTGCCCCCACAGGCAGGATTGGGACATCATCCTTGAGATCAGGTTGACACTTGCAGAGGGGGTGTGGGGGGGTAGGCTTTCCTTATTCCGGCCGGAAGGCAAAGGCATATCCAGTGGGGGGGGGGGGGTTGCCTGGTTGCAGAAATTCCACCTGTCATTTTGTAGCCCCCTTCCATGGCCGGCTCCAGTTACAGCGCTGGGGGTTGGCAACAGGTGCTGGCCAGGCTGGCAGCAGTCTAATCCCCCATCCGCTCCCGGGGCTGACAGTGGTGCCTAGAGGTCCCGGCAGGGGCCAAGCAGGCAGGATGCTGGGTAGAAGAAGGAGGCATCACTGCCAGGCAGGTAGGGGGCAGCCCAAGGCCCTTCTGTAAACGTGGCTCCCTAGACTCTGTGATGTGTGTTGGAGGGTCTAGAGAAGGCAGGGAAACCTTAGTTCCATAGCACCTATTTCATTTCCCCATGATGCCAGGCAGGCGGGCTACAGTGTGGGAGGTCTGTCTGCCTGCCTCTTCCTCCTCCTCCTCTCCAAATTCCAGGAACAGGCAAGGGAGGCTCCAGTTGCGGAGAGAGAGAGGGAGAGAAAGCAGGCGGTCCCAACTGGTGGGGGGGGGGGGGGGGGGGGGGGGCGGGGGCCGGCGGGGACTGGAGCGGGAGGCAAGATCCAGACAAGCAAGAGACACCCACACCCAAGCCAGACGGGGGACAGACACACCGACGCTGACACATTCTCACACTCTGGGCCTGGTCCCTGCACACCACCCACCCTGCAGGGACACCCAGACACTCTCAGCCAATCCTGCCAATCCCCAGAACACTCCCTGGACACACACGGAGATCCAGGCCCTCGCCCCCACCCTCTATCCCCTACAAACCGTGTGGGCTCTAGACAGCAGCCAGAGGGTGGAGAGGGGAATGGAGGGAAGAAAGACAGCAGGCATCAGAGAGGATGTGCGGCCAAAGCCCTGGGAGCTGAGGTATCAGTTGCCACACGCCTTTCCCAAAACCCAGTAAGTCAAGACAACCCTGGTCATCTTGCCAGGGACCCTGCCAGCTTCCCACACTCCCAAAACCACTGCCACCAGAAAGGGGCGTGGGGCACTGGGCAAGTGGAGATTACCATGTTCATTCGTCACAGGGATAGGATTACCTTCCCTAGATGCCCATCACCATAGATCCCAGACACTACTCCTAAACAGACCTCCAGAAAGGCCCAAACACACCCATCCCTCAGCTCAGCCCAGGTCAGGCCCTGCCCTGCCCAGCCTATGCTGCCCAAAGCGCAGGGAACCAGGCACTGAGGTTTATATTTTGGAGCAGGCCGCACCCTCACGTCACACAGTTCTGAGGACTACCCCACTAAAGAACCTAGAAGTCTGAGCAAGAAGTGGGTTGGGGGGAAAGGTCCTAGAGGGCAGAGCCAGCTTCTAAGACCAAAGGATTTAGGGAGGAGGAGCCAATTAACCGAGGTCTGGGTCAATCCCCCCAAAACAGACTTGAAGTGCCACTCAGACAATGTCCTCTACCCCACACTAGACAGAGTGGCAGGAACCGCGTCATGGCACATGTGGGTGACTGTGCCCAGAGGGGGAGGCACAGGGGTGATCAGGATGGGGCTGCCCACAGCTAGCTTCCTGCCAGGCTGCCACATGGCTGGGAGTAGGAGGTGGACCAGAGAAGTGTCCCAGAATGGTAGCAGGGGCATTTAGGGTCAAATTAAGGATGGAGATTGAGAGGTGATAGGAGGAGGTGGCCAGGATTAAGCCATTCCAAACCCAGGGTCTTTTCAGAACTGCTACCTCATCTGCACTGCCCTCACCAGTCTGGTGGGGAAACTCCTGCATGGACCATTTCATGCACATTCACTCACACCCTCAAAGTCCAAATCTAAGATCCTCAGCTCCCAAGGGCCTACCCCAGTCTGACCCTAGTGACTGCTCGGTCTCAGGACCAACGTAGCCCAGACTCCCACACAGAACTGATGTCCCAGCCCCTCCCAGTACACTAACACCCTTCATAGTCAGAAACCCCCAGACCCCCCCTTTCCTCCAGCTCCAAATACTCTTTCTCTTGTTCTTCCCCCAGACTCATCTCCACCCCCAACAGGGGGAAGCCCCAAGGTGTCAAGCCACCCCCGCTCCAATCTGGGTCTTCCCCAACCCAGCCTCCCCATCAAGCACAAGGCCCTGAAGGAGTGCTTGGCGCTCAAGCCCACTTTGTAGCAAGACCTGGTGCCTTTACTGAACCACTTCCCTAGAACAACCCTGCCCTATGACCACTGCAGCCAGGGAAAGGGACAAGAGACATCCCTGAATCTCCCACCCAGGAAACTGGAGGAGGGATGGTGGTCAGGAGCAAAAGTGAGGGGGAGTTAGCAGAAGGGGGTGGGGAAGTGGGGGAGTGTTCTCAGGAATAGTCCCTCTAAGAACATATACACACACACATGTGCACACAGCCCACAGGCAGAAAGCAATCTGGTAGAAGGAGCTGGCACCAGCTGAATGCTGAGGGTACCCCATGCCAGCACATGGGCATCCTATCCAAGACAGGATGGACAGAGGCAGAGAAACATCTTCAAGGCTGTGGGGCTTTTCTTGTCTGATTTCCATAGGAGTCGGTCCCCATCCCCAGCCTAGCACACTGGTGGCCTGCTGCCCTTCCCACTGAGCAACTTGACAATAGGGCAGTGCCCAGAGAGGAGAAGGGGCATAGCCAAGCTGATTTTCCAGCACCCCCCCCCCACATCCACATCTGGCTAGCAGCTTCTCCTCCTCGTGGGTGGCACCAGGTCCCAGACACCCTCTGCAGAGCAAAGACAACCAGTCCATTCCGTCCTCCCCTCACCCCAAAAAGCTTCCATAACCCCGTGGTAGCACTAGATCCAGAGACCTCCCTCCTGGTACTGCACTGACTCCCTTACCCAATTCGATCGGCTCCCCTCACTCCACGGGGGACACCAGCTGAGCGGGCCCCGCCCCCCAGCCGCCTGCTCCGGTGGGGGTGGGCCTCCGGGCTGATTCTCCCCAAACCACAGGGCAGCTCAGATAACAGGAGGAAAAGGAGGGGGCTAGTCCGTTGGGCATCCGATCTCTCCCCAAACAGGTTTGAAAGTCTTTCTGTTTTGTTTGTTTTTGAAGAGGAAAGCAAGAGGGAGTAGGAGTTCCCAGCGGCAGTTCTGCCACAGCTCGGGCGCCGGGGACACGCGCGGCAGACCGCCCCAGATGCCTCACGGCTGCGCGCGAACACTCGGGCGCAGACAGACGCACAGATTGGACTCCCCGACCCTGGGCACGGCGGCGGCGGGGTAGGAAGCCCAGGAAACCCCGGGTTCCCGTCCGAACCCGCCCAGCACCAGGTCCCCGCCTGCAGCTCCTATCAGGGACAGGCCAAGGGGCCCCGGTGCCCGCGGGAGCTGGGGGCTCTCCAAAATCCCCGGGGCAGAGGTTACCTCGCAGCGGGAGGAAGCAATCCGTCCAGAGCGCCCGCGGGCTCGGCGTCTGCCCTGACCCTGCGCCTCGGTGCTGTTAAGCGTCAGGGGTACGGGATCCCAGGAGAGGAGCAGTCTGGGGGGCCGCGGCTCAGGGGCGCGGGGCGAAGGCAGCGGCCATGGCGAGTCACGTGCGGAGGCTGAAACTTTACCCGGAGCCCCAGACTAGGGGGGCGGAGGGTACGGAGCAGGAGGGGCGGCCCTCTCCCCCACCCAGACCCGCCTCTGCCCGCCCACCGACCTATCACCAGCCAGGGGCGGGCCTGTGGGATCACGCCCCCCCGCCCCTCCTTAACAGACCCGGAGAAGGGCGAGTCTTAAAGGAGACGCGCCTAGCTAAAGGCTGGACCGTGGGAATCTGGGAGAATTCCCTCCCTCTGCCCCAAAAGGAGAGATTCTGAGAGGGCAGGAGGAGTTCTGCGGAAAGAATGGAAAGAGGACTCTGCCGAGAAAGGACAGCAGTGTGTGGTATCACACTCCCTTGCCCCCAATCACACGTACCAACACTCGCAGAGGCACAGATCACACACACGCCCAACACCTAAACCGGGGAAGACAGCATAATATAGAAGTGAATATAGTGACTCTGGCCCTAGATATTAAGCCCCTAACTCCTATAGTTATAATCCTTCTCTGGGGATCAATTGGAACTCAGAGCTGTGCGACCTTGAATAAGTCGCTTCCTTTCTCTGAATCTTAATTTTCCCATCTGAAAAAAAAAAAGGAAGTGCAAGAGTAGGTATACCTCCCTCGAGTAATGACTCCTCTCCTCTTCCCCCAAACACCTCTCCAGTTCGAGCAGGTCTGAGGAACTAGAGCCCAACCTAACCCCTCAGCATCTCCTTGCCAAGTACCCTTCCCCCACAAGGGCAGTGGCCTTTGGATCTTCCAAGAACCAACCAGGGGGCGCCCAGGAGCACCCCTCAGTGCTAGAGGACTCTCAGACTCCAGCTTCTCTCTCCTGGCCCAGTCTGGAGGAGCCAGAAGAGCTCTCGTTCTTGCTCTAGCGGGGCAAGATCTGAATCACTCTCCATCTGCAGAGACCCCAGTTCCCAGCACAGCCACAGGCCCCCTTCGAGCCTGCTGCTCCGTTTGGAAGGATCACGTCCCCACCTGTAGCAGCCTACTGGGGGGAAGCAAAATCATTAAGGAACAACACCACGCCCCTCCCCGGTCAGAGAAGTGGCCACAAGTGCCCCCACAGGACGTCCCAGTGGAAGGGGAAGTGTCACACTCCCAGGCCTCCACCCCAGTGAGGAAGACTCTCAGCCTGACCCGGCTGGCAAAGCTCTCAAAGCCACCGGCCCGACGGCCCCCGCTTTACAGAAGAGGAACAGGAGGTCGGGAGTGGACACAGGGTTCTGTCCACCATCACACCGGCTGCACAGCTGGGTGGAGAATCGGAGTATCTGATTGTTCCCTCCAGCTTTAGCCCCCCAGCCTTGGTAAAGTAGGACAAGCCTGGTCGGTGGGATGATCTGCTCTGAGGTCCGGCACAGGGACAGGGCGCTGGGGCAGCGCTTCCCCAGGCCCCTTCCCGCCCTCCAGGCCCGGCTGTCTCTCGCTCTCGTGCTCTCGTCTGGATTTCCGTCCACCGGTGCGAAACGCCCGCCCAGCCCCTCCCGTCCTGTCCCGTCCAGATCCATCCGCAAACATGCGCTCAGCGGGCAGGAATGCGCCAATGGCTCCCAGATGTGGACGCCGACGCTTAACCCCTTCCCCCCCCACCCCCCCCCCCCCACACCGCCCAGGCCTTCCAGCCTGAGCCTAACCAGCAGCAGGGGGCGTTGCCCCGGGTGAGACCAGTTTGGGAGGGGGCTCAGCGCCAGCCACCCCTATCCCACACAGGCTCTTCCTGCCCTAGATTTTGCCAGTATCCCTTCTAGCTAAAGCTATGGACACAAAAATGCAAGTGTGCATAAACACGGGTACACTGCCTCCCACGAAGAAAGGCCTTCACATATACGTGCCAGCACACAGGGTCAGGTACATTCGTGCACACTGAGATTCAGATGTGTAAACGCACATGCAGGACCCCCATATATGCACACCCACATGCATATTCAGAGCACACATGTATCCACATCCTTGAGTCAAACAGAACATGCACATATAAGACAGGCATTTGGGCATGCACAAGGTCATGAGGCAGTGTGGGGCACACTCCTGAACAGACACGGCGGTAGGCCCATGTGCAGATGGAGGAAGAAATTCATGCACCCACACATCCACTCCCCACAGGGGGCCAGACACTCATGCACAGAAGACTGGCCCCAGATGTACAAGCACACAGCCCACAGGCCTTTGGGGCACTTTCCCCCTGTCCAGGGCACCCAGTACTGCCTGTCCAGGCTCTAGTCCTACCCAGGCTTGACTCCAGGAAACAGGAGAGGTCCCCAGGTGGGAGGCCAGGAGTCTTCAAGCTGCAGCAGCTGAACTCCAGCTGTGCCGTACCCCCAGCAGGGTCCCCACCCCCACCCTGCAGGGACCCTACACAGGAGGGGAGAAAAGTGCAGTAGGCAGCAGGAGACTATCAGACTGAGAAAAGCCACAGGCCAGGGGGCTCCTCACTCTTTAGGAAAGACACTCCTTCTTGGGGCCTGCCCTTCCCGTCCTGTATACAGAAGGCAATGGGCTGGGGAAGAAGTCTGAGCCACTGTTTTCCCAAGACAGGGATATCTCTCCAAAGGGAAACCCTAGAGAGCCCGCAGCGCTCAAAGGAGATACAAAATAGCCCTGAGACCCCCCCCCCCCCCCAGGAAGGCCCACAATTCCAGCAAAACAAGGCCTCCCTCTCACAGCCGGTGGGGAGCTCCTATTCAAGAATAGCACCACACTGGTAGTGAGTGAGAAGAGACTACCTGGATGCAGGCGGTGTGGGAAATGTCTGCTGGAACCAGCCCAGCCCCTGACTCCTCTTCCCCTCCCTGGCTGCCCTCCGCCCCCCTCATCCCTGGGGGAGCTCCTCCCACAAGCACGCTCACTTCCCCACTCCCTCTGATTCGAACTGAAGGGTAATCTGGGGCACGGCTCCTGTTTCCATTGTGCAGATGAGGAGACTGAGGTACTAAAAGGAAATTGTCTTGCTCAAGGTCATACAGCTTGCCAGCGGCAGAGCTAAGATTCTGACCCACAGGCCCCTTCTCAACCGCCCCCCCCTTCACTCCGAATCAAACATTTCCACTCAGTACCACGCTGCTTCCTTCTTTATCCCCTCAATAGAGCACATGGGACAAACACCAGAGCTGCAGGGTGGTGGATAGGGCCAGGACATGCCAGAGAGAGATCAGAGAAGACACCGGAGGCTACATACATGGTCCCCCAACCCCACCCCAAGCATGGTGCCCACCTGCCCAGCAGGCACAGCCCGGTGACTCAGCTGCATCCGGGGGAGATGCCAGGGCAGTGACTCACCTACCGAGAAGAGCTGAGCCTGGCACCTTGCCAGCCCCAGGACAGAAGTGACTTAGTCACCAAGACTGTGATGCCCAGCAGGCACAGCCCAGGGATTGGGGACAGAGGCAGGCTGTGTCCTCCATGGTTACATGCGCCCCCTGGCGAAGAACAGGCATCCTAGGGCTAGCCACAGCTGTACCCGCCCCTGTCCCCTCATCACTGCCCACCCCCAGCTTGCCAGGCCCTGTTCTAGTGCAGACAAGTTCTGTGAGACCCCTAGGCTGCCCTGCCCCCCTGCAGCCTGCCCCCTGCCATCATTCACCACCCACTCTCCCACCAGCCCCACCTCCTCCTGCCACCCAAGTCGTACCCAGGCTGTGCGGCTCCTTTAACATGTCCTGGCAGCACCTCCTGCCCCCACAGCCCCTCTCCACCCCCAACACACACACACATGCAGTCACACACACTTCTGCCAGCCCTGCTTCTGCCAGCAGCTGCTGAAGCTGTTGAACAGGAGGGGAATCAGGAGGGTGGGGTGTAGGGATTGGGTTACCAGAGGCTGATGGGGTGGGCTGTCACCCAATCCCTCCCCAGCTAGTCCCCCCCCCCCCCCCCATCTCCCTTACCCACCTGCTTCCCCCCACCTCTGGCTGGCAGCCTCCTGCTCTCTAAGGCCCTCCACCCCCACTCCACCCAAGCTAGAAAATAAATGGTCAAGGGTATTTGTCATGCTAAGGCCAGCCCAGTATATGAGAGAAAGAGAGAGAATGAGAGGGACAGAGGCAGCGATGGACAGAAAGAGTAATTCCTGTGCTCAGCGCTCTAGCTACAGCCACTAGGTGTGTATATCACTGTGTATGTGTAGCCAGAAGAGGACTGGGTAACTCTCCAAGTCCCAGGAGGATGGGGGGGGGGGGGGGGGCCCAAGGGGAATGGACTGGCTGAACAACCTCAATCCATTTGCACTACTGATTTCTCACACACTGCAGCAGGCCTGAAGGCAGGCAGGAGTGGGGGGGGGGGCAGGATAAATCAGCCCCCAGAGACATAGAGACTGAATGGAGAGGGGGGAGGGGTGCCTGCACCACAATTTGTGGCCCACTGTGCCAGGCTTGGTGGGGAGGGGTTAGGCAACAGAGGAATAAGAGACAGAGTGGCAGGAGGCAGAGTGGGGGAGGAAATGTTGGATTCAAGCCCACCTGGAACACCTCCTTCCAGCTGGATCTGAGGCTGATTGAAAGAAAGAAGGTGGGGGACAGAAGCACCACGTTTGACTCCATAGGCAGGGCCCTGAACAACTCCAGGGGGCACCATTCACAGTCTTTGTGCAACATGGTGGCCCTGGGGGTGAGACTGAGACCGGAGACTGAGTCCTGAGGGACCGCAACTCTCTCCTGAACTTTCTCCTCCCAAAGCTCAACCAGGTGCTCTGCCCCCAGGCCTTGGAGGAGGGCTCACTTCTGACTTGTGGCTGGAAGCCTCTGGTAATCTACCCACTCTTCTGCCTGTGCCCCTCCTTTCTTGAGGGCACTGGCAAACAACCAGGATGACCTCCGTGGGGCCGGATGGGGGCTCTGGAGAGCCTGCAAAACTCCCGTCCTTGGTCTATCCTTAGCTCATCTCAGGACTGCGGGCAAATCCGGGGCTTCTCTGGGTCTCTAAGGTGGAGTGAGACTGGATGCCCCTTCCCTGAGGTGTCTCTAAGCCCAGACTCGCCAGCCTGTGAGCCTGTTGGCAGATGCCCAGGACCTCGATCCACACCAGTGGCCACAGGCCACCTAAACAAACCCCAACCCTGACCTCCTTCCAGCCTGGACACAGGCTCTCTCCACATAGTGGAGACTTCTAAACAAACCAAGCTGGGGTTTACGGGAGACGGTGCATAAACAAGCAGAGAAGGAAACAACCAGGTCCTCCTTGCTGCAGCAGGGGAGGGAGACACAACCAGGTGTGGTGAGGGACCCTGAAGAGAGAAGATGGGTGCAAGGGGTCCCAGTGCAGCCAGATGACTGCTTGAATGTCCTAGTGCAAGGAATATCCTGCCCCCACCCCAGGCCTGTTTGCTCCTCCACAAGGGGGAGGGATTGTCTAAGTGGTCTTTAATGCCCTTTCAGGGTTCTAAGTCTAGCAGGACAGAGAACCCGCCAAGGGGTGCCCAGTATTCCTCATCCCAGCCCAGCCCATCTACCTGGGTCAGGACCCTCTCTGCCAGACCCTGCCCCAGCCCAATGCGTGCCTCTCTGCCCTGTCTGCTGCCCCTCTGGCTCTTCCTCACTCCTCCGCCTGCCTGCTTACCCTCACCTTGGCCAGCCCCTCTGCTGCCCCGTGCTTTTCTGCACGTCCCTCCTGCCAGGGGACAGACCGACTAAAAATAGTCCCTGCAGCCTTTCTCGCCCACAGCTGCCCAAAGAGCAGGAAATGAGGGGGGGCAGGGAGGCCCGTGTCCTGCTCTCCCCCACAAACTCCCAGCTCCAAACCAAGTCCAGGACTCCAGCCTGGGGAGAGTGCCAACCTGGCCATCTCAGGGGCATCCCACACCCCTTCCCTAGGGGAGAGGCCTGCCCATAAGTGCCTGCCATCCTAGAGCTGTCCCTGCCCTCCGAGAGGAGAGCGGAGGCAAGCAGTCTAGAGGGAAACCTTCCCAATTTCTGACAAATCAGTGCCAACCACATTGTGGGCACCGAGAGGGCAGGGCCTGGCTCCACTGACTGGTCTTTTGAGGGCAGAGGGAATTGGCATGGGGAAGTTTGTGCTGGTTTCCTTCATCCTGGCCCAGCTGGAGAGAAGACAAAATAGTGCCCCAGCCTTAATTATGCTAATCCTCTGCTCCCCAAAATGTGTGGGTACAGACATAGGGGTTTCAATGGCCACCCCCAGATACCATGAGAAAAAAAGCTTGAAAGAATAGCAGAAGATCTGGGCTGCCCACATGTAAAGATGAAAGCCTGGAGGCGAGAACAGGCCATGCCTTCCAGGCAGGGCATGTGTTGCCCCCAAGCTGAGTCAGAGGTTGGGAGGGAGGAGTTGGGGTACACAGTGCCAGGGGCTGTGGTGCCCCCACCCCTATCCCACTTGGGATTCTTGACACCTCCCAGCCCAGGGAGAAGGCCCTCCCCACACAGGAGGAAGGAAACCAGCTTAGCGACTCTCTGGAGGCCTGAAGGACAGCCCTGCACCAGGAGGCAGGCGGGAAACCCAGGAGTCCTGGCGCCCAGCCCAGAGAGTGAATGAGAGAAATACCTTGGAGGGGAGGAAACAGCCCAGAGTGAGGCAGACACATGGTGCCCCCAGCAGCTCCCAGATGTGACCCATAAGGGGGAACTGGCCAAAGGGGCTGGATGGGGAAAGTGAACACATTTCCAAACAAGAAGAGAAGAAAACAGGGCCATGAGAATGGGGGAGGGGGCAGAGCCAGCCTGGCCCTCACCTGCTGTCCTCTCCTCCAGGTCACGGTCAGAGATAGTGTCATTTAGGCCACCAAAGATCAAAGAGGTCCTGGGGTCCTGGGTGGATTCCCCCCTCCCCTAATCTTCATTCCTAGCCTCCTCTGGCACCCCTTCCCCAGGACCAAGCCAAGCCGGGAGTCCGCAGGACCAAGGTGGTGCCTGGGAGGCCTGGACAGTGCCAGGGGCAGCCCTCATACCATCCTCCCACTGGCTTCCCTCCCGCCTGCTCTCAGCCGCCACACATATCTCAGCTGTCCAATCCGATTAGGGCCCCTGTCCAGTGAGCCGGACAAGGAGGCCACTGGGCAGGGGAGAGACGGGGACAAGGACGCTGAGCAGGCATGGCAGAAGGAAGGTGGAGACGGGGCTCAGGGGAGAAGATGTGGAGCCCCAGAGGAAGAAAAGCCTAGTAGAGAGATCTGTCCTCTCTGACCACAGGCTCTCTGGCAACAGCCACCACCGGCATTAGGGTAATTCTGCAGCCCCTAGGGCAATAGCCTGCCTGATTCCACCATCCCCCAGAAGGGCAAGGATTGGGGCGAGGGAAAGCCAAAGCAGAGAGACTGACCTAGATTTAGGAACAGAATCCCATCTTAGAACCCCCACTCCCACCCCAGCGGAAACTACCATTTGCACTGGGTTTTAGAATACACTGTCTTATGGGGCCTTTATGGAGGTGTCCCTATCAGGCAAGCGGGGCTTGCTACCAATAGCCATTTTTATTTTTTATTTTAAAAAAAAATTTTTTTTCAACGTTTTTATTTATTTTTGGGAAAGAGAGAGACAGAGCATGAACGGGGGAGGGGCAGAGAGAGAGGGAGACACAGAATCGGAAACAGGCTCCAGGCTCTGAGCCATCAGCCCAGAGCCCGACGCGGGGCTCGAACTCACGGACCGCGAGATCGTGACCTGGCTGAAGTCGGACGCTCAACCGACTGCGCCACCCAGGCGCCCCATAATAGCCATTTTTTCAAATGAAGAAACTGAGGGAGATAGTCTGAGACATTAGTGTGCTGTCTTCCTTGTATTAGCCTCACTGAAATAAATTCCCTTCTTTGTCAAAGAAAGAAAAAAAGGAAGGAAGGAAGGAAGGAAGGAAGGAAGGAAGGAAGGAAGGAAGGAAAAGAAAGGAAAGAAAGGAAGGAAGGAAGGAAGGAAGGAAGGAAGGAAGGAAGGAAGGAAGGAAG
>NW_024412420.1:14551469-14552288 GCF_014898765.1 Herpailurus yagouaroundi | reverse complement strand
AAGGAAGGAAGGAAGGAAGGAAGGAAGGAAGGAAGGAAGGAAGGAAGAGAAAGAGAAAGAGAAAGAAAGAAGGAAAGAAAACTGAGGCTTCAGTACAAATGCACATACCTGTTCACACTCAGAATCTCTACTTTGCTTCCTGGGTCAAGAGCAGAACTAAGTCTGAAGTCACTCCATTATCCACCCTTTCCTACAAAACCAACCTGTTGGGGATCCAAGGAGTCATGGAGACTGCAGAGCACACCCCACACCTAGATAGAGTTCACAGGTGGGGACAGGGGACATGCAGCCCACTCCACTAGAGGGGTTCCCCTAAAGTGTGACCAGTCTTTCCTATCACTCTCCTCCCCAGTCGGCTCTGCTCAGAGGCGATATACACACATTCACACAGTTACTCTGACAGGTCATACACCCCTCCTGCAAACCCACTAAACCAGAATGAGATGCCCTAGATCTTCAGAGAGCAGGCTTTGTCAGCCCCCAGCTGGAGGGAAAAATAAGCCACTGTAAACAGTAGGTGCCATTCAGCCCTTTCCCAGAGAGCCTGCAGGAGGGCAGAAGCTTTGGGGTAACACCAGGAGCCTGAGGCTCTGAAAGCCAAGGAGCCCAGGGAGCTGGCATGGCTGGGTGGCCTCCCAGATCTGGTCCACACCCCCTTCCCCAGCCATCTGGGCTGAGCCTGTTCTGGCCTGGGCCACATTCTGGGATCTCTCCCCTTCAATGCACGCAGCCACCTTTATCCAAAGCTTGTAGATTTAAAATCACATGGTCTACACACACACACACACACACACACACACACACACACACACACACACA
>NW_024412420.1:14445854-14551459 GCF_014898765.1 Herpailurus yagouaroundi | reverse complement strand
ACACACACACACACACACACACACACACACACACACACACACACACAGTTGGGGGGGTTCTTTGCAATAGGTGCTGAGGTATTGGCAGTGATGGGGGCTCTAAGCTGAAAGAATGAAAGAACTTTCCCTAGAGGAACAGGTCACCGAAAACTGCTCACAACCTCCACTACCCTCCAGCAAAGCCTTTAGCCACCTAAGTGTGAGATCTGGAAATGGGTATTAGTTCCTCTACAAGGTGAGTAGGGAGTTGGGGGCAAACCAAAGTCCCAAGCTCTTGGGGCGGGGAGGCCAGGAGGAAGCCAGAGACAAATCCCCCTGGAAGGCTCTGGTTCCTCTCCTGCTCCCTCCACTATCACCCCAGCACTGTAAATTCTCCTGTCGAGGTGAGGTGGGGGAAGGGGGATTAGGCAATACTGCAAAGAAGGGTGCAAGGGCGTGGGGCCTGGGCAGACCTTCCCCCCACTTTCCATTCTTAGCCTGAGATCGGGGAATGCCTGGGAGTGAGCGCGGGAAGGGCGCTGCAGGGTGCGGGGGGGCTCCGAGCTCTCAGACACCCCACTGTTCCCAGGCTCCCACCTCCCCGGACCACAGTGATCAGTGGGGGAGGAGGGATGGGGAAAGCCTGAACTGGCGAGAGGGAAACGACCAGATCAGCAGCGGAGAAGCCCGGCGGAAGGCGGCCGAGGGGGAATTGGGAAGGGAGTGCGCGGTCCTACCTGCTCAGGTGTGTGCTGGCAGGGGGGCGATGGGGTTCCCAGGAGAACCGGGGAAGCCCTCTCAGCTCGATTCAGGATTCCCCCCTGCTTCTGGGTTAGGCTGCTGCAAGAGGCACGGGTTTCCGTTGGGTCCTAAAGGCCACTCGCCAAACAGTAAGCTCTCCCCGCCCTCTTCCACCAGCCCTGGCTGGGTCAGCGGGTGCAGAGCTGACTGATGGGGGGAGAAGGAACTCACTGGGAGAAAGCAGGGTGTCTCAGTCATGGGCTGGAGATCGGAACAGTCCTCAGTCTCAAATACACAGCACATGGATGACTTTAGCTGAAGATAGGATAATATTTGACAAGAGGAAAAGGACATTTCTTCCTTCCTGCCCCTAGCAGATGATTTGGGCTTTGATGTTGAAGATGGGGGTTAAGATTTCCTTCCTTACCACTCCTGTTAAGCCACTTAGCCATTGAGAATTTGGGGATGGAGGTATGCATTTTGGACAGGTGCTCACTCCTATCCCACCCCTCAGAGACATAGCACAATCTCCCCATCCCTCCCCACTATTCCTAAGTACCTAGGACGCCACCCAGGGGAGGGGAGGGCGATTTCCCCACAAGTAAAAGGGCGAGGAGACATCCACAGCAGTTGGAAACTGGTAGTTTCATATCCTGGCTAGGGTGTGTGTACCTGGGAGTGTGCTAAAGTGGGCAGACATGCACATACAGATGAGAGTATGAGCAGGTGGAGCTGGGGGGCTTTGGGTTACACCTATCACCAGAAATGGCAATTGTCAGCAGAAGGGCGAGATTCAGAACACATAGGGGTCAACCAGTGCCGCTGCCCAGCCCTTAATCCTGAAACTTTACCAGAATGAATTCAGTAAAGAAAGAGTATTTTCCCAGCTACCATTTGGGATAAATACAAGGGACAGAGGGACCTCTTAGCACAATTAGATCAGCTTCAAGGTTACAGGCCCAGTTTAGGATAGGTGATTTTCCCAAGTACCTCAAAAAGAGGCACTGGGGTTTGGGTTTGGTGGGCCAGGGAAAGGTGGATGGGAGGGCTGCAGAGGGCTGGAGTGAGAGTATTTTGCAAGGAGAATTGCATGCATCTCCAGCAGCAGCAGCAGCAGCAGAGCAGGGAAAGTGTCATGGGGTGAAGGGACTCTGTGGGGCAGGAGGTAGTCAGGGACAGATTCAAGGGCAGGGAGAAAGTATGGCCTCTTCCTAGAAGGGGAGAGGGCAGCAGTGTTTCACCCACATCTTTCTCCCGCTTATAGGAATTACTGAGGAAAGGAGCTAGACAGGAAGGATGGAGGCCCCAGGGTGGAGTCCATGGGGTGAGCTCAGGTCAAGCCTTTCTCCCTAACGTGCCTCAGTTCCCTCCCAGCTGTTAACCAGGGCTCTTGGTTCTTCCCAGGCAGTTAATGAGTGTTTACAAAAGAACTTGGAGATCCTCAGATCTCAGCTGGGCCACCACTACAGTTATAAAGCCCAATAAGGGCGAGTGTTATTTGGAGAGGGGAGGAGTAGGGCAAGAGCGAAACGCACTCCTCTCTTACAAACTAAGGATAAAACCGAGCCCAGAGAGGAGCGCAAGCCTCAGCTGCCACAGGATATCCCTGTGCCCAGGGACGGAGGTCATGCACCCCAGTACCTTCAACCACCACCAAAGGCTGGCCTCCAGCTAACTGCAGGCAGAACCCAGACTAGCAGCTGGTCTTCATTAACTCCAGCTTTTTTTCACCCCCCACCGCGAACCCAAGGCTTCTGCAGGCCTTAGCTAGAGGGGGCTGCCCTAGCCCGACCTTGCAGCTGACTCGGGGACTGGGGGCACCGCACCAAAGGCCAAGTTACCAGCTGAAAACAAAGTTGAAGCAAGATTCCCTTTCCCCATGGGGAGCAAGGAGAGAGGAAAGAAAGGAGTGTGGGGGTGAGAGGGTGGAGGTGGGGGAATTTAGGGCAAACAGCAGGCAGTGAAGTCAGCTGGATTGAGGCCCAGAAACCCCCACACCCTGGGGCCAAGTCTTACTCCAGCTTTGCTTTCAGCTTGAGTCTTGGCTAGGCCCCAAACTAGGGAAGGCCCTGGCTGCCCCTTTCCGCCTCCCTACCCCCACCCTTATTAAATACACATTTTATCTCTCAGCATCTTCATTATCTTAACTGAAGGAGACAAGCAGTGGATGGCGGCAGCGGAGAGCGCGTCGGGAGAGGGGGGCGGTGTGGGGAGCAGGCGCACCCTTGTTATAAAGTGCTGATCTAGCTCTTTCAGGCAGTGTGGGAAACAGAGGAGGGATCAAAGAGAGGGAGGCTGATTCAGAACTCAATTAGAGCTTTTTAAAAAAGGAGCTGGCTCTCTCCTTTCCCCAGTCTTCAGACAGCCTCTACCCAGGCCCCTTGCACCCAATTAGCTTCTACTGCCAGTGCCTTGGGGCTGGGGTTGAAAATCAAGGGAGGCCAGAGGGCACACCTTCTCCCCCTACAGAATGCACTTCTGAGAAGAGGGAGACCAGTGCTGTTTGCAGCATGAAGGGGAATGTCTTAGAGGGCACCTCAGATTTTCAGGAAGAACCTGAGATCACCACTTTCTTCAAAAGTTACAAAGTGGGACACCAAAGGTGTGTTCCTCCCTGATCCCTTGCCAAATGGAGGCAAAGCTTCCGGCCAATCCCTAGGGACACTAGGTAACATCTAGACAGGTGCCCATCTTCCCAGCCCATGGGTAGGACTCCCTCTCCCCAAACCCGAGGCTTCCTGGGAGCAGTGTGGAAGTTGCCTCAAGCAAAATGCCACTACATCAGAGGGAGCGATTGGTTCCGCATCTGTGAGACCAATAAACGCTCCACAATGTGTCAAGACACATCTTGTAAGATGGAGCACCCTTCTTTTACAGGGCCCTGCTCCACCTCCGTGCAGAAACACCAACAGTGTTTACCTTCTGATAACTGGCCTCGAGATGGAGGAAAAGGCAGTGTCTTCCTTGGTTCATTTATCCGTCCATTCAATGACTGTTTACTGAATACCTACCAGGTACCCAACGCTGTACTAGGTGCTGGGGACAGACACAAAGGTAAGTAACATCTTGGCTCTTTCTTTTGGTCTCCCTCGGTAGTCAAGGCAACACCTCTCAATAGATATTTTTGAAGATCCTCAAGAAGTATCTCAATCCTACCTCCCAGTTCTTATTGGTCAATCTTAAAAGGGCACTTAATAACGGCAGGGAGCAGTGGATGGGGGGTGGGTAGCAAATAGAGCTCTGCCAATATTTTTGATCTTTGGGTAGCTTGGACCTCACACACTCTTGCCAGTTAGTTATCTACCCACAGGCAAGTCTTCACTGAGCCAGAAATGTCAGCGGCAGCTCTGGGGTTGAAACACACCAATTTTATTGTGTCTATGTTCTTTCCATGGCAATACCCATCAACACTCTACGGAAGCTTAATCTGCTTCTGTGAAGAAATATAAATCAGGATATAGACACACACCCCACCACCTTCAAGAGGAAGAATGTAGGTCAGCATCTTTGCCACTACTCTATGTGAAACAGGCTACAATCCTGGCAAAAACTAGTAACCACAAGTCCGGCCCATCCCTCTAAAAATCCCACTACCTTCCCATAGCTCTCAGGTTCAGTGAGAAACGCCAGTAAGAAAAGCACTTTCTTCCTCCTCTCAGTCTGCTCTCTGGCTGTCTGAATTACACTTAAGACTTCACTGACAAACATACATCAGCTTTTGCTCCCACAAGGGCAGTGGAAGCCAAGCAGGGACTCTAAGTCTGCTTCACGCATCATTGACAGAACCAACCCTGTTCCAATTGCTGAAGTCTTAAGAGCAGCAATGACCTAGAAATTGACAGTGGGGGGAGAACTGAAGGAAAGGAAACTAACAAACCAGTACACAAAAAAACCCTATTTCCAAATACCAGGGGAAAGGGAGAGAAAAGAGGTAGAGGGGAAAGAAATTTCACCCTTTTGAATCTGCAAATGCAATCTTGGCTCAGAGCCATGGAGGATACATAGCAGCCCCACTGCGAGTCAAGCCATGTTCCTGACTCAAGCCCTACAGTTAAGAGAAAGGCGCCAAGCCTCAAACACAACGAGGTGGGGAGGCCGCTCCTTTTTGGGCAGGATCCTACTGTGGACACAGAACAGACAGCAGCTGCCCACAGTGTGGAAACAAACTGTAAAGCAGTCACGTCTCTTAAGGCTGCAGCATCCAATAAAATGTAATTTAAATCAAGCCTCGCATCTGTTCTCAATCCCATTCAGTCTCTGCTTTCCATCAGCCTTCGGACAATCTTTGCAATTATGCTTGTTAACCCTTGTAGCCCCAGACACTCTTAGGCTTCTAGGTACAGAACTGTGTTTTCCACTCACAGATGACCCTCAGAGGGAGGGAGTAGCCTGGTAAAGGTGAGAAGGCGAGAACGACATTCAGACTCTCATGTACAGACAATGCTCTGCCACACCCACCGGTGGGTAGTGTTCATTTCAGAGGGCTCTCTCTGCATGTCCTTCTTCTATCCCATACCATCTGCCGTGGCCCAGATCACATTACAAGGATACAGTGGGCAGCATGAATGAAACACTGGCCAACAGATCATTTGTACAATATCAAGTTCCCCAACTCAAGTCCTGTCCGAGAGGTAAAAGAGCTCAGTGAGCACAGACTTGGTCACTGGCTCTGAGACCATTCACATCGCACATGGTTTGCATTCCAAGCATCTGCTTGAGTTATAAAAGTATAGTAATCTCCCAAAGGGATCAAACTGGTTTTCTCCCCCTTCCCTCAAAACTACCCCAGCCCCAAGCCTGCAGTTTTAAGGTAGTCAGTGTTATAATGGTGCCCTCTGGTGTCCCCATCACAAATTACCATTGAATGCCACTGGAAACCAAATGAAGCAAAGGGAAGACTTGAGTAGCCACATGGATTAATTTATCTAATAAGACTGGAAAAATCTGAGGCTCAGATGAAAAGGCTCAGATGAAAATCCAACCCCAAACGAAAGCATCTGGAAACAAGTGGCTTCATCTGAGGGCAGCTAAGACTGTGGGACAGTTTGGGGAGAAATTTTCACATGGTTTTCTGAAAGTCTGAGCTCTCTTGAAATGTGCATGCTTAAAAAGACAAAGGATGCAACTTGAAAATAAATATATTCACAATCCATACAGTTACTGTCCCTTTACCACCCCCACAGCCTTGGGAGTGCCCAAGAAGCTCAATGAGTCTTTAAAATGTCACTGTGGAAGCACTTGCAACACAAACACAATATCCTCCAAAAAGAAAGAAATTCTTTGATCAAATCTCCAGATCTCCACGTGGACTTGCTTATTTTCCTGCAACATCCTTTTTCTCTCTTCTTACTCTAGCCCCAAGGTTCTTTAAAATATGCCAATGTCTGAAGAAACTAAGAGGTAAATACAGGCACATTCCACAACATAAATCTTGTGTACTGCAATATAAGCATATTGGTTAGAGATACACAAGAGGTGGAGGTAGTGAATATAATTAAAAAAGGTCTACTTGGTAATTTTTAATGCATAAAATAAGACCCCAAATTATTATTCTGCACTAATATTCATGAATCCATAGATTAAAATTTATCAGTTTCATGTTAAAAAAAGGTCATATTGTTTTCACAAATTACCATTGAATGCCACTGAATGGATAAAGTACTAAAATGAAGACTCCATAGATATCTAAATGCCAGCTGGATACTTTCAGGTAGCGTCATTAGTATAAAAGAAAAGAATTTAAGGCAATCCAGTAGCTAAGATATTTCCGATTAAAGCTTTGTCTTTTAGAGCATGCTCTACTTCCTTCTCTTCAATCTTCAAAGACACCTGGAAAGAAGAGAAAAGGACTTTTCATGGTGGAGAACTCACAAAAGTCAAGTTTTTATTACACACATTTATACCATGTTGAACTTCTGTCACAAGAGGCAAGAAGTCAATGGCCCGCAGAGAATGCTTCATTCATACCATTGCCCCATCCTCACAGATCTTTTTTTTTTTTTAATTTTTAAAAATGTTTATTTATTTTTGAGAAACAGAGTGCAAGCAGGGGAGGGGCAGAGAGGGAGTGACAGATCCAAAGCAGGCCCCAGGCTGTGAGCTGTCAGTACAGCTCAGACAAGGAGCTTGAAATCACGAACTACCAGATCGTGACCTGAGCTGAAGTGGGATCATGACCTGAGCTGAAGTCAGATGCTTAACCAACTGAGCCACTAGGTGCCCCCCATCCTCAGAGATCTTTAACTCTATCTACTTAACAA
Source organism: Herpailurus yagouaroundi (assembly GCF_014898765.1). Taxonomy (NCBI): domain Eukaryota; kingdom Metazoa; phylum Chordata; class Mammalia; order Carnivora; family Felidae; genus Herpailurus; species Herpailurus yagouaroundi. The sequence continues at coordinate 14,544,479 of NW_024412420.1, read as the reverse complement.
AAAAAATTGTTTACCTAACTGTGGTCATATTTAAATCTTTACTTTAGCAAAAGATAATCTCTCCAAAACATGACAATTAAAAGCATTATCACAAAGAAGCAGTTAGTTGTACCTTTGTGAAGCGGGTTTCCTTGTTTTTCTTTAATCCTAAAATGCCCCTGGCCTCCAAGAGCCCTGAAAGTGACAAACACTCTGACTGGTCCACAGCTGCCACCTGCTGTTTGCGACAGACGTTACTATAGGCTTCATGTAACTGGGAGGAATAAGGAAGAACAAAAGTTGTTTAAAAGTTCTATCTTTTGTAACTTTATAATCTTTTTTTTTTTTTTTTAAATTGTGAGTTCTCATTTGTAGGTTATCTGAATACCCTAATGTTCCCTCTTTTCAATCAAATCCTCGAAGAGGCACACTGTAGACATTGCCAACAGACTGTACTGTAATGCAGGAGAGGAGCTCTATATATTTCTTAGGGAGAGGAAGAAATGGAGAGGAGGAAATTAATGGGAAATTCTCAACCACAACCCAAGGGAAATAAAGCCAGTTGCCTTTTATATGGTACCAATTTTTATTCTTATTGTTAAAAATCCATTTTTAATTCATATCAGCTGGAGCATAATAGGCCTTTTGGACAATATCTGCTCTGCAAAGCAGATTCTCAACTCACCTTCCCCAGAGTGACCTCTTTGATTTTCAGCTGCCTGGTCAAGAGCAGCAAAGAGCAGACCAATATCTTCTGCTGAAGGGGGAAGGAATCTTGTGCCCCTTCTTGGCTCAAAGTCATTCTGTTACCATCAACTTCTGAGATGACTTGGGATATGTGAATAAGACCAACCCTCTTGGGAACCAGTGACTCAGAGGGCGATTTACCTAAAAAGTAAATAAATCAAGCTTAATTAAAATTTTAAAATATCGTGTGCATTGAGACAGATAATACTAAGTTTTAGCTGAAAGAAATTCAAGTGCAGTCATGTGGTGGCAAAAGCGGAGGTTCCAACTCTGTGACTAGAAGCCAAAGGACGAGAGACAATGCTATCCTTAAAAATATGATGACTGGGAAAATTGGGTTTTCCTCTTTCTGGGTAGAACGGCAAGCTATTTTGTCCTGTGGAATGCAATTTAATGTCAGGGAGACAAAATCCACCTCAGGAAATAAGGACTAGACAGAAAACTACTGTATTCTGCCTTGGAAGTTCTTAGTATCTTGAAGATGAAAAAGAACAGAACCTTAAGGCAAGGATGATTGTGCATGGTAATTAAGAAAGGAAAAAGAAATTGTAAGAATTACCTAATATCTTGAATCAAATGAGTGGCTAAATGTGGACAGTAAAGGGAATCCTACATAATTCTTCTAGATAGCCTCCCCAAATGACCTTTGAGGTTTGGTTCACTTGCCTAAGCTGATCTACAATAGAGCAACACTTGAGAAAATGTCATTGGATATCTTAGCAGATAGCACCATCTCGGAGGCGGGAGGTTGGGGAACTGCCAACGAGATGCCTAGGACTGTGGCCTCATTGTTTGGACAGAGGAGGGATTTGCTCTGTAACAACCTTTGCCTAAGTTACTTCCTCAGACCACGTGCAGTCACCCCTAGGCAATTTGCTTCTATTTTGTTACCACAAATGGGATGCTGCTGTGAACTGGCGGTAGTAGAGAAACTGGAGATCACTGATCAAGTAGCTGAATCTTAAAGTTGAAAGGAATTTAGAGGTCTCTTCTTTTTTTTTTTTTTTTCAACGTTTATTTATTTTTTGGACAGAGAGAGACAGAGCATGAACGGGCGAGGGGCAGAGAGAGAGGGAGACACAGAATCGGAAACAGGCTCCAGGCTCTGAGCCATCAGCCCAGAGCCCGACGCGGGGCTCGAACTCACGGACCGCGAGATCGTGACCTGGCTGAAGTCGGACGCTTAACTGACTGCGCCACCCAGGCGCCCCTAGAGGTCTCTTCTTGCTTCCTACCCCAAACAATCCCAACCAGTGATCATCTATCCAGCTTTTGTTTGAATATCTTCAAAGCTAGGGAACCCACATATGTGTCAAAGAAGCCCAGTTACTGCTATTTACTAGAAAGTGCCTTCTTATATTTAGTTGAAATCAGCCTCCGTATAGCTTTCTGGAGCCATTAAAAGCTAATCACACATACCAGAGGTCAAAAGACAGGAATGTAGTTAGTCTGATAATTTATGCCAGAAGCTTACAACCTCCTTTAGCTATGTGTGTGCCAGTGGTGCTCACAGGGGCACTGACAAGCCTAAATGTTATTGCTTGAGGAAAAGGAATAATCTGAAAAGTTAAAGAGAAACCAATAACCTAATCTATGCATTGGTATATATTACCTACCATTAATTAGCATACGCTCTGAATTTGGCTACTTCTGAAATATTTTTATTGATTTCCTTTCAACAAATTGATGAAAAGGAAGGGAGGAAGGGAGAGAAGGGGAGAGGGGGAGAAAAAAGAAAAGAAAAGAAAAGAAAAGAAAAGAAGAGAAGAGAAGAGAAGAGAAGAGGAAAGAAGAAAAAAGAAAGGAAAGGAAAAGAAAAGAAGAGAGAAGAGAAAAGAAAAGAAAAGAAAAGAAAAGAAAAGAAAAGAAAAAAGAAAAGAAAAGAAAAGAAAAGAAAAGAGGGAAGGGAGAAGAGGGAAGGGAAGGGAAGAAAAGAAAGTGAGTTTTCTATGGAACTATAGTGCTAGAAACAATTTTGATAACTCTCAATCACTGCAAGAGTGAAAGAGGAAACAATCAAATCGGACTGTCTTGTTTCTAAAGATTAACACTGGATATTAAAATACTGACAAGATCCGTAGTTCAGGGCCATTTTACATCCGCCATGACTAAGAGAACAAAGCTAACGGAAAGGAAAATTAATTTTGTCATTTTTCTAACAGCCCACTGTAGCAATATCATGTTTGTATCTTCACCCTCCTACACATGTGTAAAGGCCTGAGATATCCCAAGTTGAACTAGATTCTCTCACTGTCTGACTCTTATTTACTGGGCTTTCTTTTCACCTATATCAAGACCTAAAGTGCGCTCAACACAAGAACCCAGAGAGAAGCTGGGCAAGCCTTATTGTCTACAATTTTCATTTCTAGAGTTTAGAAAGAAAACTTACTATGACCCAGCCATTTCTGTAACACCCTGGGGAGCTCATTTCCAACAATGCATGGACTACAGTACTGACAGGCCAGACTCAAGTAAAGTAGATGAAATTGACCAAAAACAGAAATACAGAACAGGATAAGTGTGGATTTAACTGTGTTCATTTCATCTTTCTACCCCTTTCCTCAGAAAAGTTAAGCTTCCAATTATAAAGGAAGACGGGAAGGAGATAAACTACTTACATTCAGACAGCGGTTTGAGGATAGTCTGGCTTTTGACATCCGACTCTACAATTTCAATAGCTCTCCTATAAAAAAATATTTCTAAAATTAATTTAGGCTGAGCCAAACCAAACACCACACCAAACCACCAAGCTCAAAAACAGACACATGTTTTATAATTTCAAAGCCCCTAAATGAAGCTGGGTTATGTCTCAGCTAAAGGGGACTTAATTGCCTTGAAATAATTTCATGGACCAGGGAATCTGAGAAACTTCAACACTATATGGTTTCCTCTTATAGATGCCAAGTAGGTCATCATACATGTGGCCAATAATAACATTCTGAACAAGGAAAAAATGTCATGGATAGGAGAGAGGATATGTGGGTGGGTGACTGACTACAGAGAGCCAGTACCACCCATACGCACTGGAGCTAAAAGGGAGTCCTTGGCTACATATACATATGATACATGTAGGCTAAACCACACCAGCCTACATGACAATTGCTCATAGTTGCAGTCTTTACCCAACTAGTTTGCTGACTAGGGGAAACTTTCAAATCCAGGATCATGCCATCTAGCAATAGGCAGAGCTTACTCTCCCACTGCTGTCTCCAAAGTACTTTGCCCACAGGAAGCCATAAGCCAGGCCTGGATCTTTTGCATGGCAGTAGGGGGAGGTTGGACCAGCGGGCCAACACAGCAAGTATCATTTTAATGGACCCAGTGTCCCTACTGGGAAGGAAGAAATTTCATCAGTCAGCACAGAGGCTTTCCCCAGCAGGAGGGGCAGAGGATGGGAAGGGAGAGAGAGGTCTAGAGTACAACTGTGGGGGACCACCAACAGGAGGAAGGGGTGCTCACAAAAGGAAAGGAAGGAAAAAAAAGTCTAAAGGCAAAGATGGTTCAGGTCCATAAATAAACCTGCTTGAGACCAGCTAATGGAAAAGTAAACTGGAGTCTTTTTTAATACAAATGTAATTAACCAATCTATAATCACCACAGGGAGTGCCAGCAACATCTCATTTGTTTCTCCCTCTGTAGGTAATGGACTGATAATGTTTCAGACATTAACACGGTGGAAATGCAGAGCTCCCCACTGAGAAACAAGTCCTCCTTTCTGAGTGTAAAAAGTGGCAGAATGCAGCCTCTTAAGCCACATTCACTTGAGTTACATGAGACAATTAACATCATTTCTTTTTTTAATAAAAGTAGCCGACAGTGCCATAACTCACCTGCAAACATCTAGTGCTTTTCGAACATCTCCTGAAACAGCAGAGACTTTTCGGGCACAGAATTGAATTGCAGCATTGTCCAGAACCTGATCTCTAGATACCTTTGGACAAGACACAGGGGATGACAACATGAAGTATAATATTCCCCCTCTCTGTAATTTAGGTCCCTGATATACATATTTTCATGTTAAGTCTAAACTTGACTGGCCACCCTTTAGGATCTAAGAGATGCCTTTTTTTCTCATAAAGTAAACGGAAATTTCACACATTGAAGCATTCTGTCAGCATGTACTTGAGGTTCATGAATGGGGAAAAAAAGCAATCAGAAATGAGCAAACTAAACTAAAATAAAATCTATTTGGTCATTTTCAAGAGAAAGTTTTTTTCATAGGCCCTATTTTTAAAGGCCATTTAAAAAGGATTGAGGGGCAGGGCACCTGGGTGGCTCAGCCGGTTGAGCATCCGACTTCTGCTCAGGTCATATCTCGAGGTTTGTGTGAGTTCGAGTCCCACAACAGACTCTGTGCTGGCAGCTCAGAGCCTGGAGCCTGCTTCAGAGTCTGTGTCTCCTCCTCTCTCTGCCCCGCCCATGCTCATGCTCTGTCTCTCAATAATAGATAAACATTAAAAAAATTTCTTTTAAAGGATTAAGGGCACTTGGCTGGCTCACTCAGAAGAGCATGATCTTAGGGTCATGAGTCTGAGCTCCACATTGGGTGTAGAGATTACTACAAATACATAAACTTGAAAAAAAAAGAGGAAAAAACAGTATTGAGTGATTCTTCTCTTATTTTTATTCCAACACTGAGGCACCCAATAAACGGAGCCTTGGGTGGAAATTCATATAAAAATGTTCTCACTATGGCCCACCAGAACTCCCTGCTAAGGAAAGCAATCTAAGCAAAAATATTTTAGAATGACTGTTAGGCTTCCCCTCCAGAGCTGATCCAAGGGATACATAATGTGGTACAGTAGGTGGGACTTACCAGATCAAGCCGATCCTGCAAGATAGCAGCTATCTGATTTTTGGTATAAGGTGGGAAGTTCAACAGCTGTGGCTTACATTTTTCTCTAGCTTGAAGCCTCGGCAGAATTCTGTCCGTGAGATCCAGGGTATTAGCAATACCTGAGGAGATAAATACTACCAATCATCACGGTCAAATCACCTATAAGGAAAACTAAACCCTTTGAAAGCTGGACAAGATTTCTAGTTATAATCCAGCATTCTAACTGTTGCTTCTCACTTGCCACCCACCCTCCACCCATACTTATTAGGTAAGATGTACACAGTCACCTTAGAATGCTCTGTTCAAGTTAGGTTTAGAATTGTTCACTAATAAATAGGACCAGATAGTCCAAAAATCAGCGGTCTCTGAAATGAAGTATTATAGCATTTCTATTCAGACTTCACAAAACTGATTTTTAGGTTAAAACTACTATTATTTTGTAGTAACTTTCATTTTGATAAGAAAGCAGAAAGCTGGCTTGATATAAAATAGGTGATAGATAAGATGAAGCGATTAAAAAAGAATTCTTTAGAACCGTCCTGTAACATTAGCAACTGAACACTAACCAATCAGCACCAATCGAGAATTGCTTAACCATGGCCATTCGAACAGCGTGTACAACACATCCTGCCCTTTGCTGTCCAGCTGATCCACCTCGTCCAACACCAACACACTACATATAAAGAGAAGTGATTAGTATCCATGTTCACCTTAACTCTCCAATCTGTGATATCTGGGCTGACTCAAGTCACATTCCTACAGCTGACACCAGTTTGGAGGTCATAAGCTGTCCTCTCTCCAGTCACTGTTACAATGATAACCCCCCACCATCACATAAAAGTAACATACAGGTTTTTCAAGCAATTAGTTTAAAAACATTTTTTCCAATTTAAAATTAGAACATGTATTTTTCCTCTCTTCTTTCCCTTTAAGCATATGTAACTGCCTCTTGTACAGCAAATATAGGAAATGTTCTTTTTTTATACAAACTGATAAATTCAAGAGACTAGAATATGAGTTTGTGGGCAACAGACCTTGCAGATTTTTATAGAACAACATGCAGCAGAGCAATACTTACATCATGGGGCCCTTCTCTGCAGTCATATGGTTTTCCAGTTTCTTCATCATGTCCTTCCCAGCTGGCCTGCATACTTCTTCCTGACAAATCTCCTGAGCAATAGCTGGGAATACAGCCTGGGCAGTCCTCAAGGACATGCAATTCAGCATGATAGTTTTAAAGCCTTTCAGTTCCTTCTAGAAAAATGCAAACATGAGAGATATTTTGCCCTCAGATAAAGGTTTGATGGGACCTAAAGCGTCTTTGAGGAGTTAAATGCATGTAAGAGAATAAGTTCTACTTTCATTTAGAAAGATTGAGACAATGATGGGGCGCCTGGGTGGCTCAGTCGGTTAAGCGGCTGACTTCAGCTCAGGTCATGATCTCGCGGTCCGTGAGTTCGAGCCCCGCGTTGGGCTCTGTGCTGACAGCTCAGAGCCTGGAGCCTGTTTCGGATTCTGTGTCTCCCTCTCTCTCTGACCCTCCCCCGTTCATGCTCTGTCTCTCTCTGTCTCAAAAATAAATAAACGTTAAAAAAAAAATTAAAAAAAAAAAAAAAAAGAAAGAAAGATTTAGACAATGAAACTAAAAACATCTTATTTGAGGGAAGACTTCAATCTCCTAAGCATGTCTACTTTTTCTTAACCCTTAATAACCAAGTGTCATTTTAGCAAGAGCTTCATATTTCAGACTTTCAGTGTACCTTGAGGTCTTGCAGAATTCGGCTTAAACAGGCAGTTTTTCCAGTTCCAGGAGGACCAGAAAGATAAAGACTTCCAGCTTTTTTCCCACAGATGTGCTCCCTCAGGAAATTCCTGATGACATTCATCTCCTTTTCCCTGGCAGGCAGCCGATCTGGGACAGCTGTATTCAGGACCAGCTTTGCTTGCTGGTAGCAAGTGCCTGTGTCAAACGTGAAAGGACAATTAGATACAACAGAGGAGACTAAGAAAATCCACTGGGTTTCATCTGGAGTCACCAGCTTGTTTATGAGGCTGTACTAACAGCTGACATGTAAGAACAAACCTTCTTGCTTGAACAGTCTCATACATGCAGATTCTTTCTCCAGTGGACATCTCTGCTCAGAATTTGTTGTAATCTCTTGACCTTTTCGAACTGAGGAATGTATTTTGTTTTGGTGAACTCTGGCTTGTTCTCTTTTGCTAGGAGACTTAATTGTCAGCTGATTGTCAAACACCAATCTGCGCCCCTTAGGTGTATGGAAGCGAGGGGGGCCATTCTCTTTCTTGCCTTGTTTTGGTGGAGAACAGGGTGGCAAATGGGGAGTGTTGCACAGATTATCATCACCTGAAATATATTAAAATCAAAATATGGTCATTCATAGTAGTGGATAGTAAAAGGACTTGGAACATCTCTGCTTTTCTCAGCAAGAGTCAAATTTCCATAATCAAAACCACCAAAATAAAATGCCTCTCATCTAGAAGCAAATACTGGCCACCAGATGGCACACTGAATCTTACTACTATTTGGCAGAAAGCAAACGCGTTTAGTGGGATGAAATTTTTAACATTGCTCTAAAACAAGGTTTGTCAGTCTTGGCACCATTGAGATCTTGGACCAAATAATTCTTGTAGGGAGCTATCCTGTGCATTGTAGAATGTTCAGCAGCATCCCTGGCCTTTATCCACTATGCCACTCCCTCAATTGTGACAACCAAAAATGTCTTTAGATACTGCCATATCACCCTTCATTTAAAAACAAAAAAACAAAAAAAGATCTAAAACAAGACAGGATTACCAACTACTGTTCTAAAACAATCTTCTATTATTTTGCTTCTATTAATTTCACCATTAATGAATGAGGTGAAAGCTTCAAAATACTATATAAATAACTGCAAGGTCATTTAAAACACTGACGACTAAGTTCAAAATTAAGGAACTGAATACCAGAACTGTTAAGCAGTTCAGAAAGTGACCTCAACACGGAGCTTAACTCTGAAGTTCAGTAAATGAATTTAGCAACTATTTTGAAAATAACCAAAGTGAACAGAGTGGTCTTTTTTTTTTTTTAATTAGTTTAAGAACACAGTGGTCTTAAATGAACTTAGGAAGCTGTTTCAAAGGACTAGGCATCTTATTATTGAGGAAAGAGAGGTCAAGAGCTACCAGTCACAGGGCGCCTGGGTGGCTCCATCAGTTGAACACCCGACTCTTGATTTGGGCTCAGATCATGATCCCAGGGTGGTGGGAATCAAACCCCGAGTGGGGCTCTGTGCTGAGCGTGGTGCCTGCTTAAGATTCTCTCTCTCCCTCTGCCCCTTCCCCCCACTCATGCTTTCTCTCTCTCTCTCTCTCTCTCTCTCTCTCTCTCTCTCTCTCAAACTAAACAAACAAAGAGCTACCAGGCAAAAAGTTGTACTTCTATAATGGATAGCTTACCAAGACGTTTTCTGGGGCTGAGAGGCAGAATTTTTACACAAGAATGGCGTGAGGCCTGGACATTGGTCAGTTCTAGTTTGGTGTCACCAGAAGTTTTAGCTTTGTCCAATGTCCGAGACAGCTTCTTTTTTGGAAAACTGATTGTAGCCTGTGACTGGGATCGGGTTTGAGGCATGATGGCAACACGGCTGGGTACAAAAAAAGGGAACAGGGCAATCTGTCAATATGTAAAAAATGAAGGAAAAGTAGCTAACATGGAATTTATAACGATGAGCAACATTTCATAATTATGTGATAACAATATTTTAGCATTCAGTTCTACTTCACATCCAAATCTGAGCAATAATAACAAACACTTGCTGTTTACCTACTATGTGTAAGACGCTGTTATAAGCATTTTATTTTCACTTTAAGGAATCTCTACACCCAGCGTGGAGCTCCGACTCATGACCCCTGAGATCACAAGTCGCATGCTCTACGGACAGAGCCAGCTCGGGGCCCCTTAGGCACTGACTCATTTAAGTTTTACACACTAGAGGTCGGCACTCTTACTATTCTTATTTTACAGAGGAGAAAACTCAGAGGCACAAAAGCCCAAAGTCATAGCAGGCCAGGCATTCTGGCTCCAGAGCCCAAATTCTTAACCACTTGAGTGATGCAATAAAAAGTTTATCTTAACTGACTTCTACAGGACTTCTAATTCCCTCACTCCGGGCACGGGGTGTGTCTTTATCACCAGGTTGGCCCAGCACCCTGACATATATACGGTCTTCCCTCCACCCTGCATTCAGTCCTCACGCCACACCTTCTCAACCCCACTCCGAAACATCTCCCTCCTTCGACATTCAGCCCCTTTATTCCACGCACGACTGCCAAGCTACTCCCTTCTCTTACTCCGACCCCAGACCTCCGACGATCTGAGCTCTTCTCCCCTCACTTCACCTCGAGCCTCAGGGGGAAGCAGCGGCCCTCGCCGTAGCCGCTCTCCCAACTCCGCTGCCTCCTGGGCCCTAGGCCTCCCCGAGCAATCCTCTCCTCTCCACCTCACAAAGCTGAGTACCTCAGTGTTGGCTCTTTCTCACGTCTCTCGCACAATGCTTCTGAGATTCTTCAGGGCAAGTTCCGGAATAAACTACACACCAGCTGCAGTAAAGCCCAGCCGCACTCGCGCCAAATCTGCAAAGCCGCAGCTTTACCGCCTCCCGCCAAAGCCCGACCAGGCTTCTGATTGGCTGTCGCTAGAGCGCCGCGCGCCTTGGCCCACGCCCCCTCCTTCACTTCCAATCCAGTCGGAAGGACCACAACCAATAAGAGAGCCCCAGGTCTCAGAGCCACTGCCAGGCCACGCCCATCGAGCAAGGAGGGATTCTACATCCGGGGCCTCCGCGGAAAGACGCAAGGTTGCGGAGGGAGCGATTCTGGGTAAGGCAAACGAGCCGGCCGCAAAGGGCAGCGGGAAGTGTAGTCTTAGCTGCAACGCGACTCTGTTTCCATGCTCATTTTTCCGTGGGTGTAGAGATGTGGTTGCCCCTTCTCACTGGCGCGCGTACCCATTCTCATTATCCTAGTGGTATGCATTTTCAGAGACCTACTACCTGTCATGACAGGGGAAGGGGGGGGGGGGGGCAGTTCTGTGTGCCAGGCGTGATACTAGGCGCTTTACTTACCTAATGTTCAACCTGCAAGTCACAAAGCGAATGTGCAGAGGGTTAGAGGTCACAGCATCTTGGTGGCGATGAAGAGCTATGAAGAGCTTAGGACCCAGATTTCCTGACACCCAAACCGAGGTTTTTTTTGTAAAGCTCTACACATACATAAATAAATACACTACACTCCAATCGCAGTATCTCCTTGATTTGTGTTTCAAAGATAAGAAATAGGGCCAGGCCTTTGCTTTCGTTAAAAATAACATCCTGTGCACCTTCTTATCAATTCCATTAATCCACACCTTGTGGGGAGCTGAGAGAATTATGGACACTTAATTTTAAAACCTTATTTTATGGCTAAACACTGGGGTTTCAGGGCCAGAGAAGACCCCTATAGAAGAAGAGGCAAGCTGAGCTTTTAATGAAAAATATAAATTAAAGGAGTAATTTACAGGCCGGCTTCCAAAGCTAATAACCTCAGGTTCCCTTGAAGGCCAAAACCCAATTCTAGGTGATGGCAGGCATTTATCTTTCATTCTTTAGTTTCAAATGAAATAGAGCAATGAAGCTGAGAAATAGGAACCAATGGTATTACAATCATCAGTTAATTATAATTAGTTCATACAGGAGATAAAGCACAAATACTGAGTGTTGTAAGTGTATGCCAGGCACTGAGCCCACCTATTATCACCTTACTCTCACAAACATCGCATTAAATTGGTGTTATTTTCATTTTGCAAATGAGGAAACTGAAATAGAGGGCTTGGGTAAATTTGCCCAAAGTCACACAACCAGTAAGTGGAAAAACTGGCATTTGAACTCAGGAAGTCTGACAGGAGATCAAATTCTTGACCACTTAAATACAGGGGGAGGTATTAGATGCAGGTCCTAAGTAAGAAACCTTCTGTGTACTTCTAAATAGGAAGGGATGGCGGTGCCTAGTTGGCTCAGTCACAAGAGCTTATGACTCCATCTCTGGCCGTGAGTTCAAGCCCCACGTGGGGTGTAGAGATCACTTAAATAAAACTTCAAAAGTAAATAAATAGGAAGAGATGGTGAAGGAGCACATTTTGGGAAGGCTCTCTAGGAGCTGGAAACCCTAAGTGAAGAGACTAACTGACGTGAATGGAAAAAGTGTTACCGTAGAATGGAGGCTTTTTGACTTGATGGTATTTCTGATCTCTTAATAGAGCGATAGAACCCAGGAAGCAACATTTACTGTTCATGTATTTTGATAACCTGGCCACCTAAGAACTGTCCTTAATAACCTGAAATGGAAACATGTGTCCAGCCAGCTTTAAGGGGTAGTGGCAAACAACCTCCCTCAGTTACAGTGGGCTAGAGGGAGCCCAGGAAGCAATGAGTACTTAACATATACATCTTGCAGGCTATAAAAACACCCACCAAGAAGAAAAACAATGGTCCAAAATAAGCCTACAAGATTAAATGACCACCGTGAGCAGGCAGAGAATCACAGAATGTCTGGATTGAAAGGTCCCTAAAAGGTTACCTACATGAAGCTCTCCCTTTCCGATACTACAGGAACATGCTGCACATGCCACCAGTTTCTTGCTTCTGTGCCTCTGTCCTTGCGGTTTCCTCTGTGTGGAATGCCACACACCATCCTCCCTCCCTGGCTGTCATAAAGCCTTTTAATAACCTACATAGGTTTCTCCTGGCAGCTGTCCTGAAGTGTCCTCCTAGACTCTGAGCTCCCTGGAGGCAAAGACCGTGTCCTATTCATCTTCATATTGTAGGTCCCTGGCAGAGTAAAGTATACAATACAGGCCTGCTGAAAGAACGGAAAGGACATTCCTGCCAACTGGATATCCACCTTTTTCATGAACACTTTTTGTGGCTGGATAGCATAGAGTCCTTTAAATTTCACACCCCATAACCTAGGAGTGGAAAATTAATTCAATTTTGTGTAAAAATGATCCAGACTGGGCTCCAGTGCTGTCATGATGTCAGACGTGAAGCATTTCCCTGTAGTTCTCCTCTGGGGTGGTTAGGGTCCTGAGGTTGACATTTTCCTTCTCTTACCTCTGTCTGCAGAGTAACAGAAGTCAGAGGCAGGCAGCATCCTTGCAGCTGTGGCTGGGCGGGGCCAGGAAATACTTAAACAGGCACATTCACAGTAAGCAGCTGTGTCTCAGTAATAATGACAGTTGACACACTGGAGTCCTTATCACCTGCTTAACTGATAACACAGTAGCATGAGGGAAGGAATCAAATCACACTGGAAGGACCCATCCAGTGCATAACATCCTTGTGTGTGCACCCATGCGTGCGCACACACACGCACGCACACACACACACACACACACACACACACACACACACAGACTAGCAATACCATCTCAAACAGGACAGAGAAAACCTTACAGGGTTAGGAAGTGAAGCTGAGGGTCATTCACACAAAATCTATTTGAGGGCTATTTAAAGTCACAGGAGGAACAATTAAATCAATAAATAGGTAGTTTATTAATCATATTAATAACAATGATGGGTCAAATAATCAGGGATTCAGCCAATCTGTTAAGTATGGATGAAAATGAAAGGAGGCCTTTCCCCCCTCCCTCTCACATGTTTTCATATCTAAAATTATGTGAAAGTGATTCATACACACACCCATAATGAATCAGTATGGGAAATAATTTCAAGACCTTTCCTAGTGATGAAAAGTGCAAGGTAAGCTCATTAACTCTTGGTGGTGATTATGTCAGCTGACCACAGTAAGCAGAGAATGTCTGGTTCAGTTTTTACACCCCAAGTCAAAGTTCAAGAAAGCCAGCTAAGATTTCAATGCAAAAAGCAGGAAAGGGAAAAAAAAAAAAAACAATGAAAATAGACACGCATAGTCTGTCTGCTCTGCCCCCACCTTTTCTTCCATACCTCAGTCTGAGACTGCCATGCAACACAGGTAGAAAGAAGCTTAAGAGATAGAAGGAGAGGACAAGGCCAGAGCATCTCCTGGGTCCCCTGAAATCAGGTAGGTGGCAAACATTGATGACCAAATCTATCAGAATCACCCAGGTGAGCATGGCTAATGAACTGTGGTATTCAAAACAGCAGGAGGGGAGGAGGGAAAACCCCTCCAGCTACCAGATGCTTCCGCCCAAGTCAGTGCATCTACCTTCTCAGAGGTCCTAGTCAAACCACTACACTCACTGGAGGCAACGGATTTTCTCCCCTCTCTATGCCACCACTTGAGGCGGCGTTCCAGACAAGAGTACACAGTTTTCAGGTTTTTGTTTTTGTTTTTAAGCAAGGTTTAATTAAACTGCACGGCATCCAGAAGAAAGAAATGTACCAAAGAATCCAACCTGAGACCAGACTATACATTGTGGGGAGGGAGGGGGCAAAATCACTGCTAATTGGGTGAGGGAGCACTGTAATTGGAGTAGAACTCCAAAATAAGTCATACAATAAATTATTTTTTAAAAAGAAAATAAACTGACCCACACGCAAAGATGGACAGACACACACACTCACGCACGCCACACGTCACTCTAGTCTTTTATTCAGTGTTGACTATGACTTTCACACTGGTCCCCGTGGGAAAGGACAAAGGTTAGACATGAGAAAAGAAGGCTTGGCCCCTCTGCCATCAGTGGAATGAGATTTAAGACAATTAGAGGAAACCCACTAAACTGTTAGAAACAAGAGTAGAAAGAAGGAAACAGCAGTTATCAAGGAAGATTTTAATTGCTTCAAAGGGAGAGAGGAAGAAAGCAGAGAACTCTAACACAAGTAAAGGCACAATGACCGTGGAGTTGAATGGAACCAAATCCTTCCTTCAGTTAAAGTTATCCTTCTTTTTGTATGTATCTTGAAGGTGGCTGTAATTTTGTTACATTTTGCTTTTAAGAGATGAGTCTTGAAGGCAGACTTGTAATGCCTTCCATTCCCTAAATCAGGGTGTCTTACAGAAAGCCACCTTGACCACATGGCCAGGGACTGAGATTCAGTAGGGAAAGAAAGGCTACAACTGGAATGTGAAGAATTGGATTTGCAGTTGATCGTAGGTTGGGTTTCCAGAAGGACAGACAGCTCAGTGTAGTGCCATCAAAGGGCCTCAGATGCCCTGTACTCCACCCCCAGAGCTTTGCGGAAGGGAAGGACCCTGGAGTCACATTTCTCCCCCACTCCCATAAGCACTCAGCCTACAGATTATTTCAAGTGATCAGGAGAATTAAAACACACCCCAACCCTGAGTTGCTCTGTAGCAAGTCTATTTACAATTTTTTCTCACCTCTCCCTGGAGGTAAATCTGGGCTTCAAGTTGGGAAGCTGTCGGGGGAGGGAAGCCCCCAGTGCAATGGCCAGCGGCTAGTCTCCTTGCGTTTGCCAGTTAGGAATGCTGGGATGCATTTCTGGAGACAGCAGCCTCACATCCATCAGGTGGGGTAGCCCTAAACCCACACTCTGGGAGCCCAGGCTGTGAGGATGATAGGGTTCTGCAGCTGGAGGAAATCCCCACAACAGAAAAAAACCATACCTGGAATATCAAAGTGATTCGATCCAGGTCTGGTGACCAAAAAAGAGGGAAGAGGGGCATCTAGCTCATTTAAAAACCTGGAAGCCACTGCTCTGCTTCCCAGAAAGGGTGGAAAGAAACAATTAAGTTTTTCCCACTAGAGAAAAACATCATAAAACCAAACCCGCACAAGGGCTTTTAACACAGATTCCTGATGCTTAGTTAGGCAATGTCTCTTCCTTCTGGGAGGGAATAAGGGGGTTAATGGGACTGGGCAATAGTCTCAACATGAGACCACCCAATCTTCCACTGAAGAGACAAAATTCCCACAAGCAGATAAAAAGAGCAGTTTAAAAGGTGAGAAGTTTTAGTGCTCTTGCAGCCAGCCCACCTTAAATCTATTTTACAAGCTTTTTACAACATATAAAATAGATCAATAACTATGAGGATCACATTCCCATTCTTCAATAGTAAATATACATGACAATAAATCTGTTATTAACAGAGGGACCAAATAACATATAAGGCAAAAGACATTTAAATAGGTACTGTGCCATCAACATGCTCTCAAGAAGAAAATCCCTCTGATTAGATCTAGGCCCAGGCCTTTTTTCATGAGGCCAAGAAAATGGGAATACAATCAATACCCATGTGACACAGCCCAAATGCTGGGGAATATGAGGGACAGCAGGTCACAGAGGAGGAAGATTATCAGCCCCAATGAAAAGCTGGGGTTTGGCTTTTACTTGTGATACTCATTTTGATGCTCTATGTTTGAGTAAAGGAGGAAAAAAAAAGATATACTTTGATAACATTGTACAAAAGGCATCAACTCCCATTTCAAAAACAAATGGGAAGACTTCACAGTCCAAGTTCAGTAACTGGTCAACATCTCCCTGGAACTCTGCTGCAGAATTAACTCTTGTAACTCTTTTTCCCTCCACTAGTGCCCTGTCTCAGCTATCCTGGCTTCAGGATGCTAGGGATATACTGCTGGGAGGTAACTGCTAACAGATTTGAAAATAAAAATAAAGAGAATGATTAGAAAAGTTTGGTGACAGACCTCACCATGGTTTGTCCCAAGGGCCAATGTAGTCCAGGGGATGACAAAGGATAGCAGACCCCATACAAATAACCCAAGTTGAGAGCTCTCCCATCTAGCACTGGGAAGACTTGGGTTTCACTGGGCACCAGGCACAGATCCTTAGTCTGTGATCTAACAGATTAGAGAGGTCCCTAAGGCAGTTTAAGCCTGTTGATGTATCTGGTGATAATTTTTAATTGACTCTCCCCATCCATTTCAAGGAATAGCCCTGGCTCTCCTGCTCTAACTCCAAGCTTTGAGCAGTCTCTGCACTTGGCAAGAGCTGTAGCAAACCAAACCAACCCATGTGTAGAACCCAGGAGCCCCATCCTGCTGCTGGAGAATGGTGAAGTCCCTGTTGCACCATCCAAGCTCAGTTCCTACCTAGACTGGGACCCATTTCCTCTGTGCCCTTTAACTAGGACTGGAAGACAAAGAAACATATTGCTGACTGCCAAGGAAGATCAATTGGACTGAAGCACACCTCACCAAAGTCTTTGTGCTTCTTGGCACAGAGGAATCTTTGACTATCCCCATAAGCTTCCTCACCCTTCTCTATTTGGTTGTATAACCCCTTCAGTCTTGGGAAAGCAAGTGTGGTGGAGAAAGGAACAGAAAGAACATACTCAGCCAGATGGGCTGTGAACTTTGGAATAAGTTGGCCTTAAAGTCCTTCGAAGTCCACAGAGCTGATCCCTTCCATGAGGTGCTTCACCCTTCCCTTGTCATCCTGGAGCACCCATGAGGGGCTGAAGTTTCTGAGCAGGACTAAAAGGGCCAGGTGTCAAGGCCAAGGCCTTATCTTCCCATCTCCCATTGCAGGTTTTGGAGTATGTGAATCTGTAAAAAATGGGACTTTTCTCTTGAGGGAGTGGGCAGTGCAGAGAGGAAAAACATCCCTCAGCCTCAGCACCCTGAGGAAATGGGCAGGGATTCCCAGAGGATGCAAATGGCTCCTGGTCCCTTTGCTGCACAGAAACTGACTAGCTCTAAAAGGATCCCCAGTTTATTTCACCCTCTCTTCTTATTAGATGTTTAGTTCAACTGATTAGTATTTAGTATTTGTAATATCCAACTTCTCCCTGGGGTGGTGGCATGGGGTGGGGTGAAAACAAAACCAAAATACCCCTAAAAAGAAAGCAGAACCGTTTCTTTGCCCTTTTTTCAAACATGACCTTTAAAACAGATCACTTCTCTGCAAATTCCTTTCCTGTTTCACTAAAAATGCCCACCCCCCAGAAGTCCTGGCCATGCCAGCCTCCTGAATGATGAAATAGAATATACTCGCCAAGCTTCCCCCACTGTGGGTAGGAGAAGGTAGGAGTACCATTCTCCACCCTGCTCCAACAATGAGTTCATTCATCACAACAAGGCACCTTTCCCCAAAAGGAAAGCAGGAGACATGGAAGCTTTTTCCTCATCTGGCTAGCAGGGCTTGCAAGAGGAGGGATGGATGCAGGGTTTGAGACCCTCCTGTCAATATAAAGAGTCCAATCACCAAGTCTAGAGACGAGATGCATAGATGGAGGTGAGTGGGGAGGACGCTTGGTGTCTAGAGGTGGGTTGCACTGGAGAAACACGTCAGGAGCTCTCATGCAGGTTTCAGGGGAATGGAAGGGACCATCTGAGCACAGGAGAGGGTCCATCCTTATCCTGAGGAACAGGACCAAGCCAGGCTTCACCTGAGAATGGGTGGCAGAGGTGGGGCTCCACGGGCAGCTGAAAAATATAAAAACGAAAACCACATACAGAAGGTCAACCACCAGACCCTGAATAACCCAAACATTCCTGAAATAAGAAACAGGCTCTTTAAGCTAACCTTTAAAATTTAGGGATTGGTTTTGTTGTTATCTTTGTTTTCTTAAGAAAACACTGATGAGGAGAAGCAAATTTTAACCTAAGAAAAACACACCAATTCTACATTCAACGGAATTATGGAAAAACTTTCATGGCTGCTCTTCTCACCTCGGTTTGTTTTGCTGGGATATATTCTTTGAAAGTGTTTATATTCTTCTGGAGCAGGGAAGTCTTCTACTGGATGGAAAGAATACTTTGACTCAAAATCATCTGGGAAAAGAACAAAAAATTAATTCCTATCACTCTTTCATGTGCTCCCACATACTCTGTACCACTTCTGACCCTCCCCTTGCTAATTTCCCATGCATTCTGATGGACGATGAGGGGCCCGCCTGGCCCACTAAACCAAGGTTCTGGAGGCCAGCAAGAGCATCTTTCTAGGCACCTCATATGCAGAGGCTGTGCTTAAAGGCTCTTTTCTAATGAAAAGAATCTTTCTAATGAAAGGCTCTTTCTAATAAAAAGGAATCAATCTTTGAATTGGTTCTTCAAATCTTTCCACCAAAAACGACACACTTAACATGAAAGAAGCCCAGCTGTTTGCATGGGAAGAGAAAGAAATACAGTTCTGTTTCAGTCATCTTAGAGACTGTCACCATGGGAAACCAACTGAACTGAATCTACAGATTGGTAGACATTAACCTAAAACGGGAATTTTTGTCACGAGCTAGTGAGAGATCTGACCAGATAATTCCCCTCTGGTCCAAACTACCCTCATTTAAATTCTACGACACAGTTGGGAGAGCCCTCTCACGGCCCCCACTCCCACTTTCCATGGCCCTTCTACAAGGCGGCTCAAATTTTCTATGGGCGTGACTCACATTCCAAAAACCCTGGTCCACCTATTAGGAACAGACTAGAGTGGGAGCGGTAAGAGTTAACCATTAAAGAATGTAGAGTGTTAGGGTCGAATGGGGCTGTATAGATCTTTCCAGGGGTCCTCAACAGAGGGTCTGAGAAAACCCTATGGACAACCTTTGCTTGGGGCTCCATTCTAAACCTAATGAATTAGAACCTCTTAAGTGGGGCCTAAGACTCATTTATAACCTTGAAAAGTTAAATATGATACACTCCTGATCTCAACTCCCTCATTTCATAGATGAGGGAAGCGGGGCCCAGAGAAATGAAATGGCTTCCTCAAAGTAACACAGCTAGGCAGTGGCTTTGTATTATTAGATTAATGTGGTGTACAGTGGTGTGTTTTGTTTGTTTTCTAAAGGTCCAGAAAGGCCCTCTCCTTCCTAGGAAGATACATAATTCCTGCCTGAATAATCCTGAAGAAGATAAAGTCTCTGACCTAAAAGTTAATCACAAATGATCCTTGGGGAGCAAGAGAGTGGCTTTGGAGTTATTAACACAACACCTACTGATTTTACTTCAATCTCTTCCAAAGCAATCATGCCTAGAATTTGCAAAAGGAAAGGCATGTCAATTTGCAAAGGCCCAGAAATCCGAGAGGAAGTTAGGAGAAGAACTGCTGTCAACAAAGGGTACCCAGTGACCATTCCCATTCTAGAGTGGCCACTGGAATTAGTGACATCACCACAGGAACTGTGAGACTAAAACAGCTTGCTACTCACCCAAGAAAGATCGGACAGTGGTAATAGAATCTCTGTGGCCATTCCTCAGGGGTGGTGGAGGAGGAGGGGGTGGTCCAGCTGGTGTCCTTGAGGGAGGAGGTGGGGGCTTTCCTCGGCTCAGGGGTTCTGACCCATGCATTCGGTATGGTGGTGGGGGAGGGGGAGCATCCCTGGCACCATTTCGGATCATGGGTGGTGGGGGTAGAGGAGCTGCAATGAAAATCCAAAGCAGTTAGACTGCGATGCAGAGATGGTGAGGAGTGGGGGGCGGGTTAAGAGACACACACTAAATGTCTTAGTGCCTTCCCAAAGAGCCAGGCTCTGTGAGCACCCGGGCAGCATATCAAGTATCATACTCACCCTCCTGTCACCCCTATTTAACAGCAGCAACATTCTATCAGATCCCAAAGTTCAGAATGAATGTGTGACTTTTTTAATTTTCTGTGACAAGTCAGCCAAGAACTCTGCCTATTCGTGTTCTTTTCCCTGCCTTTCCACGCCTTCCTCCACATTTCTAATTCAAAGATTTCTCGTATTTAGCCTGTTTTATTGCAAAAAGTTTCCCAAATGTCCTCCTTGCTTCTCATCTCTTATCATGCCAATCCATTCTGCATACCAACTCACTAATGTCCCCAAATACTTGCTCAAACTTTTCCAAGGACTTTGCATTTCCTGTATCATGAAGTTTCAAATCCTTAGCTTCAACCCCAGCTGAGTCTCATCCCATCATCTTCCTTTCTTACACAGTAACTTAGCACAGCAGTCAGCCTGATCTCACCATCTCCTCTTCCTTGCTTGATTCCTAAGGCTGGGTTGGGTGCCCCTCTTCCACACTCACACTGTTGCCTCTGTACCTCTCTACTACACTACTATATTGTATTATAGTTGTTCATTTTATGTGCCTCTTCCCCAGGACACTAAGTCAGAGCAGTTGTCCATTCATCTGAGTTCCCAAGCTCAGCCAAATGTACAGCACACAGTTAGGTAGGCAATCAACATTTGCTGACTAAACCAAACTACAAACGCTTTGCTCTTGTGACTGGCCCAAAAGACTCGGAAATACCATCCCTCTTCCCTTACTGACAAACCCTACCTCTCTTTAAGGTTCAACTCAAGCCCTATCTTCTACAGGCTTTCCCAAAGCAATGCACTCTATTCTAATCCCCTCTTCTTTGTTCTCCCACAGCATTTATAGGCTCTGTCATTTATTCTAACACTTAGTAGTACATACTAAAATGAGTGATTCTCAAAATATGTTTAGTATGTTCATCTGCAGAAGTTACATATCTCCAATGATAATCTAATTGCTCAAAAAATTGGGAATGCCTCTTTGGGAATTGCCTCCAAACCCAGTTTCTAATCAGACACATCCATAAATATTTTATGATGTTCATATCTCATTTCTGAGGTCGTACCACTACCAATAAAAATATTCGTACTTACGTCTTTTCAAAAATCAAATTCACTATTAAAAGACAAAAATGTGCCACTAAGTAGAACATAAAAAACACGTCTGAAGACATGTCAACATCACTGGAATAGGTTCTAAGGTGTTTATGTTATATTATTCTATTCTTTTCATTAACTAGCAAAAATAGTAGCTACCATTTATTTCATTTCCATTATATTCCAGGCACTGTCCTGAGCACTTTATATGCATTAAATCTTTAAAAACTCTTCAGTCTCTCCTGCAAATTATGTGGTATTATCCCCATTTCACAAATGAGGAAACTGGGACACAGCCTGTTTGTCTGAGGCCATAGATCTAACAGACTCAGCACACATCTGCTCTTTCCACTGTGCCCACTCTGCTTTTCATAACTACCACCAAGTACTATGTATTTTATCTCCCCCCAAAATTTGTAACCCACTGAGATGGAAGTGTGTCTTTTGGCACCAATGCCATATCCAATAAATAGCTGTTACCTAAATAATACATGGAGAGACAACTCAGCTTAACACTAGCTTAGTGAGAAAGAGTGTATCTTTTTTTTTTTTTTTTAAGTAAACTCTATGCCCAATGTGGGGCTTGAACTCATGACACTTGGAGTCACATGCTCTATTGAGTGAGCCAGCTAGGTACCCCAAGAGTGTATCTTCAATTTACTCCTTCTAAATTACTGTCAGAATTTCTGTAGAGTGACCACAGCTAAGCATAAAACAGTAATGGGATGATATATGTAGACAAAGGGTCCAGCACTGTAGGCCCAGTAAATGTTGGTTTGCAATTCTCCTAAAATACACTCTGAATGTCTCCCTCTTTTCAAGGTTTAAGTATGACAGGGGCTATTAGAGGCGATAATAAAAGAGAAATCTCCTTAATAGCACCTAGCAGCAGATCTCTGAACCTTATTTGCATTTCAAATCTGCCCAAACCAAAGCCCTTTCAGGTCACCCTCAAAATATTTCTCTAAAACCCAGATTTCTCAGGGCCCTAAGAGTCTGTTTCTACTCTAGGGCAGTGCCAGGAAGTGTAAGACAGGCAATATTAGCCAGGCTCAAAAGGACACCAGCTAGACAATGGGCAGGTGGCAGTGATTATAGCCAACCCAGACTGGCCAAATAGAGCAGGACCAAGAGCAGCCTGCTTGCTCCTTTGGCACTCTCCCTGAGGGACCAGGCATCCCAACCAGGTTCTGCCATCTCCAATAAGTTTCTGGGCCCTTTGTCACATCCAATTTTAAGACTGTTTCAAGTGACAGAGCTGGGACCCAAGGACCCTAAGAAAGAAGTAGTTTGTAAAAGAAACCTGCGGTGGGAGATCACCCTTTTGTAGAACAAGATAAACCTAATTTTGAGGGAAGGGTAGTATTGATTCTTAAAAGAAAAAAAAAATCCCTTAAAACTAGTATTTTACTCTGCAAAGAAAAAATTCAGAAACTCTACGGACCAACACATGGCAATTTTTGATCCTTGAGCACTCTGGGAAGACAAAAGACTCCATGCTTTTTTAAATGTAAATAATTCATATAGAAACAAAACTACATTATCATATAATACTGTCATAATATGATTGAGTAACAGAGATATATCCATGAACTACCTGGAAATCCTTGCGGAAAACCACTAACAGTTATCAGCATACTACTGTTTACAAAGCACTTTCATACATACTTTTATTTACAACCACCTCTGAAGGTACTGTGAACACAAGAGGAAACAAACCCAGAGAATCAGAGAGATCTGCCCAATGTCACACAACAAAGAGAGCCAATACTGACATGATCTCTGATTAAGATACCTCAATTTTTTCTCAGTATTATCACTCTAAGAACTGTTGCTCTGGTTACTGACATGCAGAAGAATGAAACTGGACCACTTTCTTTCACCACACACAAAAATAAATTCAAAATGGATGAAAGACCTAAATGTGAGACAGGAAACCATCAAAATCCTAGAGAAGAACATAGGCAGCAACCTCTTTGACCTTGGCTGGAGCAACTTTTTCCTAGACAAGTTGCCGGGGGCAAGGTAAACAAAAGCAAAAATGAACTACTGGGACCTCATCAAGATAAAAAGCTTCTGCAGAGAGAAGGAACAATAAACAAAACTAAAAGGCAGCCTATGGAATGGGAGAAGATATTTACAAATGACATATCTGATAAAGGGTTATTATCCAAAATAGTGTTGAAAAATAAACTATCCAAAATAAGTGTTGAACTTAAACTCAACACGCAAAAAACAATCCAGTTAAGATACAGGCAGAAGACATGAATACACATTTTTCCAAAGAAGACATTCAGATGGCTAACAGTCACATGAAAAGATAGTCAACATCACTCATCATCAGGGAAATACGAATCAAAAACACAATGATACTACCTCACACCTGTCAGAATAGCTAAAATTAACACCAAAGGAAACAACATATGTTGGCGAGGATGCAGAGAAAGGGGAACCCTCTTAACACTGTTGGTGGCAGTGCAAACTGGTGTAGCCACTCTGAAAAAAAGTGTGGAGTTTCCCAAAAAGTTAAAAATTGAATTACCCTATAAAAATCACACTACTAGGTATTTACCCAAGGAATACAAATTCAAAGAGGGATACATGCACCCAATGTTTACAGCAGCATTATTCACTATAGCCAAGATATGGAAGCAGCCCAAGTGTCCATCAACTGATGAATGGAGAAGATGTGTGTACACACACACACACACAGACACACACACACAGACACACACACACACAGACGCGCACATGCACACAGGAATATTACTCAGCCATCAAAAGGAATGAAATCTTGACATTTGCAACAATGTGGCTGGAGCTAGAGTGTATTATGTTAAACCAAGTAAGTCATTCAGAGAAAGACAAATAACATATGATTTCACTCATGTGTGGAATTTAGGAAACAACACAGATGAACATATGGGAAGGGGGGGGGAAGAGGGAAACAAAACATAACAGACTTTTTAAATTATTCTTTTTTATTAAAAACTTTTTTAAATGTTTTCTTTATTTTTGAGAGAGAGAGACAGAGCATGAGCTGGGGAAGACACAGAGAGAAGAAGACACAGAATCCGAAGCAGGCTCCAGGCTCTGACTGTCCACACACAGCCCAATTGCAGGGCTCAAACCCACAAACTGTAAGATGATCATGACCTGCGCTGAATTTGGATGCTTAACCAACTGAGCCACCCAGGCACCCTCCTAACGGACTCTTAATGATAGAGAACACACTGAGGGTTGATAGAGGAAGGTGGGTGGGGGATGGGCTAAATGGGTGTTAAGCACTTGATGTTATATGTCAGTGACCAATCACTAAATTCTACTCCTGAAGCCAGTATTACACTATTAATTAACTTGAATTTATTTAATTTATTTATGGGGGGGCGCAAGTGAGCAAGGAGCAGAGAGAAGGGGGAGGGAGGGGGGGAGAGGGAGAGGGAGAGAGGGAGAGAGGGAGAGAGGGAGAGAGAGAGAGAAGTGGGGCTCACCTGAAGTGGGGCTCGAGCTCACCTGGAGCAGGGCTGGAACTTACAAACTGCAAGATCATGACCTGAGCCAACTGAACCACCTAGACACCCCTATTTATTTTTTATAGGAAAGTTTTTTTTTTAATGTTTGTTTACTTTTGAGAGAGAGGAGAGAGAGTGCAAGAGTGAGCGGTGGAGGGGCAGAGAAAGGGAAACAGAATCCGAAGCAGGCTCCAGGCTCTGAGCTGTCAGCACAGAGCCCAATGCAGGGCTCAAACCCATGAACCACGGGACCATGACCTGAGCAGAAGTTGGATACTTAACTAACTGAGCCACCCAAGCACCTCCCCCAATTTATTTTTTAGATGTTTATTTATTTGCTCCACATCAGGCTCTGCTCTGACAGTGGGGAGCCTGCTTCGGATTCTCTCTCTCTCTCTCTCTCTCTGCCCCTCTCCCACTCATGTTCCCTCCCTCTCTCTCAAAATAAACAAATAAATTAAAATTTGAAAGGGGGAAAAAAAAAAAAAAAGGAAAGCTTGCTGAGGCCTCCACCAGGCCTCAAAGTTGGTGATAGCTAAGTGACAGAAGAACAAGGCTCATAACTTCACATTCTTCTAAAGAAACCCCAAAGAAAGAACTGAGAAGTGGGAAGCAAGAAGTACACAGACATTTAAAACTATTCAGTTCAGGGCGCATGGCTGCCTCACATCAGTAGAGCATGTGACTCTTGATCTCGGGGTAGTGAGTTCACGCCCCACTTTAGGCGTACAGCCTAGTTAAAATAAATTAAATTGAATCAAATTGAGAAATAAATTAAAATTACTCAGTTCAACCCACAGAAATTACATTTTTTCCCCACTTCTATTTCTGGATGGAGTTAGGTAGATATGGGCTCTACTTAAAGAGTTTTTTTTTAAGTCCCTAAGTTAAAAAGACTTTTTTTAAACCTAAATTTTATAGAATCAAAGGCCACCTTAGGAATAGGATTCTTATGGCTAAAACCAAGGAGACATGGAATCAGGAACATACCAGGTACTATATGACAGCTTAGGCTGGACTGCCAGCTCCTAGAGTACAAATCTCTATGTACCTCACCAACCAGCAGCACAGGTTATACGGCCTCTGGATCACTTAATTTCTTCATCAATGATCTATATCAGCAAGGACTGATTGTTTAAAAGCTCAAAAGCCGGGGCAACTGGGTGGCTCAGTCAGCTGAGTGTCCAACTCTTGATTTTGGCTCAAGTCATACCAGGGTCGTGAGATCGAGCCCCAAGTTGGGCTCTATGATGGAAGTGGAGTCTGCTTCAGATTCTCTCTCTCCCTGCCCCGCTCCCTGGCTCATGCACTCTCTAAAAAAAATAATAATAAAATAAAAGCTCAAAAGCCATTTGTGGAGGGTGTGGCTCAAAGTCCAATGATACAAGAGGACATGGGAGCCAAAATTCCTGGGTCTAGGAAGGCACCAGAGAGCTTCATGATCTACCTCACTCTACTTTCAGTCATGCTATTTTGTAAAAAGATTACACAACCTCTTCTACCTTTTCGAGAGCTCCTTAGTCTCCTGCTCACCCAATTTAGGCCGAAAGTCCACTGTTACAATCAGTCCCTGACCTAAACCCTTAGCTTCCTTGACCCACTCTCCCTTAGTATCACACATGCCTAAAAAAGCTAACCCTGGTTAAATACCATGCTGCCCCACTCAGCACCTGCAAATGCACAGCTCGACACACACTGTGCTAATCTCACTTTGAGTGTATGGCTCCTAACCCTGAGTGGGCCTTTCATGTTGCTGATTATCCCAGCACACCCCTAGACAGCCACTCATGCCCTCTCTCTCCTTCCCCCCACCCCTTGTTCACAGCAGATATCCCTGCTTTCCATTTCGCCAATTAGAAACAAACCAGAAGAAACTCTGCGCATGTTCCTATCACTACACCCACCTACCCACTTGCTTCTATGCCTATGCATTCTACCTTCCCTCTGGTTACCATGGAAGAACGGTGTTCTTATCTAAGGCCAATCTCCTATCTATGGATCAGATTCCATTCCTTTTAGCCTTCTTGAGGACATTACTCAAGCAATTTCCCCTGCTTCTACTGCACCATGGGGAGGAGGGGTCCGAACCTTCACTCTCACATCCTCCTCCAGCAACCATTCCATTTATCTGCACCCCACTCCCCTTGAAGCAAACTGAGATTTCTACATTGCTAACTCCAATTCCTTTCCTCCTATTCCAGATTTCCCAAACACATCCCAGTTAGACTTTTACCCTCATCCTCCACCATTCCACTGAAACTACTCTAAAGGGTATCATGTTGTTTGCGGGACCCCCAATGACTCCAAGTTGCTAACACCAATGTCATTGTTTTCAGCCCCGGACACAGCTGATGACTCCATCCTGGCATCCTTCCAGCATTCTCTTGGGTTTCTTTCTTCCTCACTAGAGGCTCTTTCTCAGCTTCCTCTGCTCACTACTATATATCTCTGTGATATAGGAGGACCCCAGGCCTTAAGCCTCAACCTCTTCTCTACCTAGATCAGCTCCTCTGGTGAGCTCCCCCAGCACGTGGTTTTCAATATCATTCAAATTTCTCTAGCCCAGATCTCTCCCCTGAACTTCAAAGTCTGACAGACATCCAAGAGAAAATAATGAATTGGTGTTTGGCTAACAGGGATCTCAAACTTGACTTGTCCAGAAGTGAACACCTGTCTTCTTCCTCCAAACCTGCTGTGATCCTACCTATCTGCCCAGTCTATTTCAACAGCCTCGGAAGGAGTCTCCTTTGCCAACTTTGTCCTCAGGCAGTCTGTTTTCAACACAGGAGTTTGTCATCCTTTTCAAAGCAAAAGCAACAGGGCACCTGGGTAGTTCAGTGGGTTAAGCATCCTGACTCTTGATTTTAGCTCAGGTCATGTTGTCAGTTTGTGAGTTTGAGCCCCACATCAGGCTTTATGCTGACTGCACGGAGCCTCCTTGGGATTCTGTCTCCTTCTCTCTGTCCCTCCCTCGCTTTCTCTGTCTCTCTCAAAAATAAATAAACATTTTAAAAATTTAAAAATAATAATAAATAAAATCTGAAGCAATGCTTCTCCTTTGTTCCCATGGTTCCAGTGGCTCTGCATCTCTCCAAGTAAATCCCAGTCATGATAAAGCCTTGCAGTATTCTCTCGAGGAAATCTAGCTTCCTGATCTCCATGTCCTGCCGCTCTTCCCCTTACTCATTCTAGTCCTGTCAAGATGGCCTCCCTGATGTCCCCAGTCTCAGGGCCTTTGCATTTGCTGTTCTCAATGCTTGCAATAGCTGTTCTCCCAGAAACTGCTTAGCTTATTGTCTTCAGGTCTTTGCCAGACTGTCACTTCATACCCCACTCCTGCAATAAAAATATCACCACCACCCTCCACCCCATAGATCCTATTCCCCTCCTTCTCTGCTTTGTATTTCTCTTTTTTTTTTTTTTTTTTTTTTTTACTAATTTGCTTGACTGTCCAGAGAACAGGAATCTTCTGTCTTTTCTATCGATTGCTGTTTCCCTAACACAGTCCGACACATAAAAAGGAACTCAATAAACTTATTGAATAAGTGAATTCTTTTTCTCTTCAATTGCTGAAGGAGAGCTTTGGAGAAAAGGATGAGACAATTAACTCAATTCTCCATCTAATAGAAAAAAAAGGTGCTTCCAGGCACTTACCTGCTCCCCGACTGGGAGGGTCCCGGGCTGGGGGTGGTGGCCTATTACTCTGTAGCGAGGGAGAAGCTGAGGTGGGTGGAGGAGGCGCTAGGCCTCTGACAGGCCCCGGTGTCTTCCTATGCAAAGAATTGTGTCTCTGGGGCAGCTCAGGGGCTGACTCGTTAGTGGGACTGGAGGGTCCATTGGGGACCCCAGGAGGCTGGCGGTAAGGCGGAGGAGGAGGAGCCAGAGACTGGCCACTTGGTCCCGTTCTAATATTCACAGGGGAAGGAGGTGGTTTGACTGGGGGTGGAGCAGGAGGTCCCTCTCGACCAAGGTGCAGCCTTTGTCCAGGTGTGGGCGGCAAGGGTTTCTCTCTGTTGTAGGCTAGGGCTTTGTTGCTGTGCACAGGCAGAGGTGTAGGGGGAGCGTTGGCCCGCCGCCCCGGGGGTGGTGGAGGAGGGGCAGAGCTGCTGTGCTTCATGCCTGTACTGCTGGTGGTATTAGGCCTAGAGAGGTCCGGTAACGATGGTCTCTGCATCCGGGGCAGTTCTGGGAGTGAGGCTCGGCTGCTGTCTGTATCATCTTGAGGGCGCCCACTGGCTGTAGACACCGGTGGCCTTGGGGCAGCAGCTCGAGAACTGGGGACTTGTAGGGCTGGCTTACCAGCTAGGTTCTCTACAAATACAACATACATACATGTTGGTCAGTATATCCTTCACCCAGCCTCCTTAGTGTAACCTGCATGGTAGCAGGTAAATGCCTGTATAGTTCTGGGTTTTAATCTGGTTTCAGGTTCAGGGCCCACTAACAAATACTGCTGATACAAGATGAACACATTTTTATTTAATCCCTCAGCTTTGGCTTTATTCTACTCTGTAACCCCTCCCCTGCTCCCTTTTCTCCTTTCTCCCACCTCTACCACATGCCTTAACCCTAGATAGCCCACTTGGGACTAGTTAGAAATTAATGCACTTGGGAAATATCCTAATAAAGTACTGCTCAGATACCTGAACCATCCTTGGCTCCCACAGGTCGGAGCTTCGGCACTCCCCCTTGGAAGAAACCTCCCTTGGGCTGCAGGGCAACTGCTCCAGAGCCATAACCACCACTGCTTCCTTTGGGTTCTGGAAAGCATACCATTAGGGTTTTTACTTCACATGCTCCAAGCTGGTGACCAAGTCAATCCTGAGAAGAAACCCCTCCTCTATTTGGGCTTTAATTTGCAAACAAACCAATCTTGCTTTTGCCTTTGCATTTAAATTAAAAATAAAATTGCTAGGCCTCTCAGATCCACAGCTTCATGTGGAGATAAAATTCTACACTGTGATGAAAGAGAAAGAACAAAAGGAAAAAGAAGCCAAACTTCCCTTATTTAGGAAAGGCAGAGGGAAAACCAGGATAAAGACAGGCTCAGAGGAGTGTCTCTCCAAGTCCCAGATGGTAAGGGGGCCAATGACTCAGGGACCCAGGTGTGAGCAACTCTCCAGAGGCCTATCTGAATGGACACCTGTGACAATTACAGAAATCATCGTTGGCTTCAGCTTAGTGGTTTTTAGTAATACAGTGGTCTCCTCAGAGAACTGCCAAAGATATACCCTAACAAGCACTAGTTACAGTAGAAGAGAATCTTACCCCAGAGAACACTTCCCAAAGGTCAAAAAAGAAACTTCTAAGATATTCAAATGAACAGAGGCAAAGACGGCCAAAGAACATTCAAAGAAAACTCTCCTAAAGGACAAAACTCTCCCACTCAAGGCCCAACAATAAAAATGACAGGCCAGCCAAGTCTCCAGCTTGATCCTGGGACCCTGGTGGCTCACTAGGAAATGAAGCTTAGACTCACTCTCAAGGATGGGAGCACTCCGATCATTAACATTGGTCACCTTCTTCAGCTTGGTCCCTTTGCAGATATCCTGTAATAGGGCACCTCGACCCCGCTGCTCATCTCTACTCAGCTTGGGCGGCTCTGTGTTTGCCTGGAGGGAGAGGGGAAAATAGAACTAATCATCCTAAATAGTTCCCTTCACCACAGGTTGGGATAAATACCTTAAGCCAAACTGGATTTCATTAATGCCCTTCTAACCTAATCAGACCCTGCGCCAAATATCACTACCAATGCACGTTTTCATTCTTCGCTTTCATTCTTCTTAGTCCTTCCCCTGTTGTGCCTTCTGCAAAGGGTGTGGTCTCCTTCCTGTTAAGAAGCTTCTGAAAGGAGGCCTACACTAACACCAAGTACCTGTGTGCTGGGCTGGTATGTTAGATGCTTTATACGTATCAAGGCAAACAATGAGTCCCTACTATGCCTCAAGTTAAGCATGCTATTTCTGTTAGCTCATTTAAATCTTGAAATATTTTTATGAAGTATTATTATCATTACTCATTTGGAAAGTGAATAGTTGAATAGTTCCCTGAGGCCATACACTCAGTACATAGGAAAGCAAAGATCCAAACCCAGACACTGACTCTAAAATGCCCATCTTATCTCAACTAACAGACCTTACTGCTTCCCTATTACTTCATCTTCTAAACAATGTTATAAAATAGACCATATTATTCCTATTCCAAAAATGAGGAAGTGAAGGTGTAGAAAAGTTAATGTCACATGGTTAGTAAATGCAGAGCTGGTCTGATTGTGTAAAGCCCATGCCTTTCCCACTTTCCCTATGGTCTCTTCCAACAACATATTTCTTTTCTTTTTTGAATTTTTTTTTAATGTTTATTTATCTTTGAGAGAGAGAGAGACAGAGCATGAGTGGGGGAGGGGCAGAGAGCAAGGGGGAGACAGAATCCAAAGCAGGCTCCAGGCTCTGAGCTGTCAGCACAGAGCCTGATGCGGGGCTTGAACTCAAGAACCACGAGATCATGGTCTGAGCCAAAGTCAAGATGCTTAACCAACTGAGCCACTCAGGAGCCTCCTATATATTTATTTTTGAGTTCTTCACCTTCCACCTACCTCTTAAATGCCATTTCAGAGCCCTATCCTCAGCCTCCATCTAAACCTCCCCAAGCAAGCTCATCCAGTCCCATGGTTTCAATACCACTGATAAGCCCTAGTATCTCTAATGTTTCTATCTCGTCACCACTTCTGGCCCTGAGCTTCATACCCATGTGTGCCAATGTCTCCAGGACATCTCCAAATGAATATCCCACACATACCTAAAATGAAACACATCATACATACCATGTTCCTTACAAAATTTTTAAATGTATAGCTTTTAAAAATAACCACACAATGGAATTTTTTGGAAATCATTAAAAAAAAGGATTCTAAAATCCATCTGGAAGATTAAGCAGAGGGAAAAAAAACTAAGAAAATGGGACTTGTGCCACCAAAAGCTAGAATCGACTACAAGGGGAGCACAGGGACAGACAGCTAGATAAATGGAACAAAACAGAAAGTCCATAAACAAACCTAGATCTATGTAAGAAATAATAAAAGTGTATTTCAGCAGTGCAGAAAGCACTGATTATTAAATATAAGCTACTGATAATAACTGGTTAATTTGGGGAAAAAATCATAAAGTTAAACCCCTACCTCACGGCTTCTTCTCAAACAAATTCTAGCTGAGTTATAAAATGTAAATGTAGGGGTGCCTGGGTGGCTTAATCAGTTAAGCGTCCAACTTCGGCTCTGGTAATGATCTCAAGGTTTATGAGTTCGAGCCCAATGCTGGGCTCTGTGCTGACAGCTCAGAGCCTGGAACCTGCTTCAGATTCTGTGTCTCCCTCTTCTCTCTGCCCCTCCCCCACCTGCACTGTCTTTTTCTCAAAAATAAACATTAAAAAAATTTTTTTAATGTAAATGTAAAAAAAAAACCTCACAGAAGTACTATATGGAAAAACACATAAAGGGAAGAATATGACAACTAAAATAGGGAAAGACCGAAAGACTTTTATTTACTTAGGAATATAATAAGCAGATGATATACTGGAAGAAAAAATCATCTGTAACACATACAGATAATGTCCTAAATCTATAGAGCATTAACATAAAGAGGACTTATAAATCAACAGGATAATAAGCAAAGGATATGAACTACATAAAAGAAATCAGAGAACCAGCATATACGAAAAAAATTCAACCACAAAAAAAATTTTTCAGGCTAAAACACAGTATCATCATTTACCAATGAAACTGGTAAAAGGTAAAATTCTAACAGGAGACTGCTAGCTGCAGAAGGCAGCATCCACTGCTCACTGTTGTACAGTGCCTGACACACTGAGGGTGCTCAAAAAAATGTGAAGAACAAGTAACTGTCTTATGGTGGTCATAACGATTCAGGGAAACAGGTACTCTTGTATCACCTGGAGTAAGACAGATTAGTATGATCTTTCTAGAAAGTAGTTTATGTATCAAACATCTTCAGAAAGTCTACCACAAGAATTCTATCTCCAGGAATTAACTTCAAGAAAACAAGTAGAGGGGCAGCTGGTGGCTAGGTCGGTTAGGTGTCCCAATTCTCGATTTCAGCTCAGGTCATGATCCCATGGCTTCGTGGGTTCAAGCCCCATGCTGGGCTCTGCACTGACAGCATAGAACCTGCTTGGGGTTCTGTATCTCTCCCTCTCTCTGTCGCTCCCCTACTCATGCTGTGTGTGTGTGTGTGTGTGTGTGTGTGTGTCTCAAAATAAATGAAAACTTAAAAAAAAAAAAACTAGAGAAGTATACAAACATGTTAATAATTGCAAAAAAGTTTATAATAGCAAAGAAGTGAAAATAATCGAAAGTTCAATAAGGGAACACTGATGGCACAAGCATAGAAGGGAATGCCAGTTAAGTTCTTCAAGATGTGGCAGTAAATATCTTTACACAGCAGTAAATGTGTGACATAATCAAGTAAAAAAGATTATAAAACAATACCCTTAAGAGGATTTGGATTCATTTTCTCTTCTATAGAACAGGAAAAATAATAGAACCTATCTCATAGGGTAGTTTTGAAAATTAAATGAAATAACACTTTTTGGGGTGCCTGGGTGGGTGGCTCAGTTGGTTAAGCACCCAACTTTGGCTCAGGTCATGATCTTGTGGTTGGTAGGTTGGTACGTTTGAGCCCCACATTGGGCTCTGTGCTGACAACTCAGGAGCCTAGAGCCTGCTTCAGGGGCCCCTCCCCCATCTCTATCCCCCCCTCCTCAAAAAAATAAACATTAAAAAATTAAAAAAAATTTTTTTTTTCAAGAGCTTATCACAGTGCCTGATGTATAAAAAGAACTCAATAAAAGCAGTAGCTAAATTTCAAGGTACATCTATATAGAACATCTGCAGGATATACACAGGTACTAACAAAAGTTAATTTGGGGTAATACTTCTCTATATTTACTTGAATTTTCTAGTTTTCCTATCATAAATATGTAAAACGTAAGATGCTAACAAAGGTTAATTATTGATAGTTTAACATTTTCTATTTTTTATTGGCATTCTCTAATTTTTTCCACATTTTTAATACAGTAAAAAATTTTTTTTTAATGATAGCACTAACCATTTAATGATGTGAGAAGTCATTCACGATGTATTAATGAGTAAGAGCAGATTAGAACTCAGTACGCATAGCAGTGTGGGGGAGGGGAAAAGAAAACAAAACAAATCAGTATGTATATACAGCACAGCCTCCTTTTTAAAAAAGTAGAAGATAAAAGGGAGGAAGGGAGGGGACGGATATACACAAAACTATTATGAATCACTGGATTAAGTATAATCCTTTATATTTATACTTTATACTTATCCATAGTTAATACATTTCTTTTTTAAATGTTTATTCATTTTGAGAGAGAGAAAGAGAGCAGGGAAGGGGCAGAGAGAGGGGGAGAAAAAGATTCCCAAGCAGGCTCCGTGCTGTCAGCTAAAAGCCCAATGTGGGACTTGATCCCCCGACCCTACGATCATGACCTAAGCTGAAATCAATAGTCAGACGCTCAACCAACTGACCCACCCAGGAGCCCCAATTTCTTTCTTTTAAAAATAAATCCTATGGGGGCGCCTGGGTGGCGCAGTCGGTTAAGCGTCTGACTTCAGCCAGGTCACGATCTCGCGATCCATGAGTTCGAGCCCCGCGTCGGGCTCTGGGCTGATGGCTCAGAGCCTGGAGCCTGTTTCTGATTCTGTGTCTCCCTCTCTCTCTGCCCCTCCCCCGTTCATGCTCTGTCTCTCTCTGTCCCAAAAATAAATAAACGTTGAAAAAAAAAATTTTTTTTAAATAAATCCTATGCCCACGATGGGGCTCAAACTCACAACCCCAAGATCAAGAGTCCCATGTTCTACCAAGTGAGCCAGCCAGGCATCCAAGCCATAGTTCATAAATTTCTTACTCATTACTTTGTAAAGAGAAAATCATTAAAACATTACTAAACATATCCAAAATTGAGTTCATATCCTCCTCCACAAACCTGTTTCTCTTTGTCAACAACACCATCATTCAGTCCCCCAAACTAGAGTCATTCCAACTTCCTTCCTCTTCCTCAGTCTTACAACTGTTACCAACTCTTTAAGATTTTACTTTCTAGGGGCGCCTGGCTGGCTCAGTTTGTTAAGCATCCAACTCAATTTCGGCTCAGGTCATGATTTCACGGGTTAGTGAGTTCAAGCACCGCAACAGCCTACTTGGGATTCTCTCTCTCCTTCTCTCTCTGCCCCTCCTCCATGCATGCGCGCACTCGCACTCTCTCTCTCTCACTCAAAATAAACGAACTTAAAAAAAAAAGATTTTACTTTCTAAAAAAAAAAGATTTTACTCTCATCTTCATTTCTTCCATCTTTGCTGCTTTAGTGCAAAACTCTGGATTTTCAACTGTAACAGCCTTCTGTCTCCAGTCTCAACCCCAACCTACTATCCACACTTTTCTAATGCACCCAATCAGTTGATTCCTGCTGCTAAAAATACACTACCTCCCTATCACTGCCTGGAGAAAAACCCAAACCCTCTCAGCCTGTGCCTGCCTCCAGCTTCATTTCCCACCACACCCCTCCAGCAATGATCCGATCCTGGATGTGATTTCCCACACATCAGCACTCTTCCGTTCTACTTCAATACCAAGTGCCTGCCCTCACTCTTCACTTTCTGGCTAAATGCTACTCATCTGTTAAGACTCCGCTCAAGTATCACCTCCTGGCTAGAAGCCGCCTCTGACTGCCTCCACTCCCTCCAGAGCCGGTAGGTGAGGCCTGCTCCTTTATGGCTTCATTTATCTCTGTGTAGCATGGAATTTGCCTGCTGACTTGTCTGTTTCACCCATTGTGCTGGGAGCCTTTGAAGGCAGAAATTGTCCTTTCTGGCCAATGGTATTACAGATTATTTTTAATCTGTTTTTCTTATCTGCATGTTTTCCCTCTCTTTCAATTACATAAATAAATCTTATTGGGAAAGAGTCAAGCAACATAGAAAGAAGTATGGAGTAAAATTATCTGGATTTTCTAAGTTGTATGCCAAGCCAAGTCTCTGACATGAAGCACACAACAAAAGGCTACTGAGTAAATGACTAAGACAGCATGATGCAGAGCATTAACCCAGGAAGTTATACAGATCCAAGGATATACTTTGGGTCCTTGAATCCCACTATGACCAGAGCAGCTCTGCTTTCCATTTCACTTATTGGGCTTCCACATAAGATTTCATCCAGAAAGAGGGTTCATACATACCCTCAAACAAAATGTCTGAAAACCAGAACTTACGGAAAAAAAACAAGTGGGCAGACCTGAACTCTAGTCCTAGTTCTAAAATAAATTAGCTAGGCAAGTCACTTTGCCTCCTTAGGGGCACTACCTCTCATCTGTTCAATACCTAAGACACACATACACCGACACTTTCAGGCACTATTTCTCATCTGCTAAACACACACATACACACACACACACACACACACACACACACACACACACACACAATATTCATTCCCTCAAGTTTCTTTTGCTTTAAAATTTTACAAAAATGAGATAAAGCAGGCATGCCTGGCTAGCTCAGTTGGTAGAACATGAAACTCTTGATCTTTGAATTCTACCCTACGTTGGGTGTAAAAATTACTTAAAAATCTAAAAAAAAAAAAAAAAAAAAAGAGAGAGAGAGAGAGAGAGAAAGCACCCAAGTTGCTTCTTTCTCATGCAACACCAGATATCACAATCCACATATAGTAAACATGGTTGCCTCTTCGGTTCAGAAGCCACATTGCTTTTTTTCCTTCTGTTATCAAACCTTTAAGTCTTTGTACTAATATTTTCCGGAAACTCCTTTCTTTTTTGATGGTGTAGTAGACTTAATGGACTTGACCTTAGGATGAACTGGTTTGGAGTGGAAGAAAAGGAGATGAAACAGTAGCAAGTAACAACCACGAGTTGCCGTCCCTTTTCTCAACAACGCCAGAGAAATGCTGTGCTCACCTTTGTAGAATAGTTTTGGGGCAAAAGACTAGTTCCTGTTCTGATGTGACTTGTCCAAATCTCCATTTATACTGAACCAGGCCAAAAAAAACCCAAGATAAGCCATTATAGTCCTAAGAGGACCATTCAAGAATCAGAAACAGTTAATGAGGAAAGACTTCAAGCATTTTTTTCTCCATCTTTCTATGCCACGTATCTTTGAGTACTCCATGTCTTACACCAGGAAGCCCTAAGTATCCATTAAGGTTTTGAGATAGCCAGGTGGAAGAAGTACATACCTGATTAAAAGTGGGAGGTGGAGGAGGACCAGGGGGCGGTGGAGGGGGAGGAGGAATTGGCATCCTTGCCCTGCTCGCAGTTGATACTGCTTTCTCTCCGTTTTAATTTGCAGCTTTAGGTCACTCATATACCTGCAAATGAAATGGAAATTCTTAAGAACAACTCTGCCATCAGAGACATTGAGTACTCAGGGGGACTTAGGGTACCAGGCAGGACAGGATACCAGAGAGAAACCAAGCAACTCTTCTCCTAGTTCTTCTGTGATATAGTCTAGGGTTCGGTAAATATTTTCTGTAGAAGGTCAGGTAAGAAATATTAATATTTTAGGCTTTATAGGCCACACATGGTCTCTGTAACATTTTATTCTTTGATTTTATTTTGGCAAAAATTTTTAAACAAACTAGTTTTAGGGGCGCCGGGGTGGCTCAATCAGTTAAGTGTCCAACTTCGGCTCAGGTCATGGTCTCATGGCTCATGAGTTCGAGCCCCACTTCGGGCTCTGTGGCTGACAGCTCAGAGCCTGGAGCCTGCTTCAGATTCTGTGTCTGGGTCTCCCTCTCTCTCTGCCCCTCCCCCACCTGCACTGTCTCTCTCAAAAATAAACATTAAAAAAAAGAGCAGTTTTAGGCTGACAGCAAAATTGAGCAGACAGTACAGAGAGTACCCATATATTCCTGTTCCCCTCACACACACATACACAGCCTCCGTTATCGACATCCTGCAGTGGAACATTTGATACAACGGACACCTCATTACCAAAGTCCATAGTTTACATTAGGGCTTACTCTTGGTGACGTATTTTGTTTGGACAAATGTGTAATGACAACTACATACCACTGTAGCATCATACAGAATAGTTTCACTGTCCTAAAAATCTGTGCTCTGCCTATTTATCCCTCCTTTCCCCTAACCATTGCTCTTTTTTACTGTCTCCATAGTTTTGTCTTTTCTAGAATGTCAAATAGTTGGAATCATATAATACGTAGCCTTTTTCAGATTGGCTTCTTTCTATTAGTAATATGCATTTAAGTTTCTTCCATGCCTTTTCATAGCTTGATAGCTTTATTAGTACTCAATAATATTCCACTGTCTTCATGTGCAACAGCTTGTTTATCCATTCACCTACTGAAAGACACCTTGGCTGCTTCCAAGTTTTAACAATTATGAATATAGCTGCTATAAATATTCTTGTGCAAGTTTTCATGTAGACATAAATTTTTTGCTCATTTGAGTAAATACCACTGAGTGTGACTGCCAGATCATATGGTAAGAGCTACATTGGATAACAAACTCCCCAAATGTCTTCCAAGTGACTGCACCATTTTGCATTCCCACCAGCAATGGATGAGAGTTCCTGCTGCTCCACATCCCTGCCAGCATTTGGTGCTGTCAGTGTTTTAGATAGGTGTGTAGTAGCACTATCTCACTGTTTTAATTTTCAATTCCCTGATAACGTATGAAGTTAAACCCCTTTTCATATGCTTACGTCCCATCTGTGTAGCTTTTTTGGTGAGGTGTCTGTTTAGGTCTTTTGCACAGTTTCTAATAAGGTTGTTTTCTTATTGTTGAGTTTTAAGAGTCTTTGTCTGTTTTGGATACAGTCCTTTACCAGATGTGTCTTTTGCAAATATTTTCTCCCAGTCTGTGGCATATCTTCTCACTCTTGATTTTTACATTTTAAAACTACATTTTTACATTTTAAAAATACAAAAACCATTTATTCACAGGTCATAGAAAAACAGACCACGGCCCAGATCTGACTCACTGGCCAGTCTACTGACCCCTACTATACTCACATCCTTGGAATCTGATCACAGCATAAACACCAAGTGAGAATTTAGCTACTTCTCAGATCACACACAAAAAACTATACAGTTGTCCCCCAATTATTATAGTCTGTAAGTGATCCTCATTTTACAAATGAGATTAAAACCAGGGAATTGTCTTACTTTAAGACATTAAAGTAGGGGGCAAAGATAAAACCAAAACTCAAGAGCAAAACTCCCCCAAAAAGTTGGTCCCAAGGAAATCCCACTTCTTGACCCTTTCTCCCCCAAAAATCAAAGCCAAAATAATATTAGCACTGAGAGTACAAATTACAGATGACAAGAAAGGTACAACTTCACCAATTAATCCATGAAAGAACCGCTTCCAGAAAAGCAAGGTGATTAGATTATGACCCAAGAAATCTCACAAGCAGCCCCTAGCACAGATGAGAGACCATGTGTACCAAGCCAAGTTTAAAAGATCAAACCAGCATGACAATCCACTGAGGAGGGTTGGTTCTGAACTCTTTACAAGGGTGATCACAATTTCCCTGTGAATAAATGATATGACTTAAACACTTCTCTCAGTGTTCTCAAAACCATTTAAACACTTCCTCAGTGATGAAAATAAAGAGCAAATATTTCAAAGGTTCTAAGAAACTAAAAATCTTTAGAGGTGGTTAGAATTTGATTAGAAACATGACTGTGAAAGTCTTCAAAATCCCAACCCTTCCAGTAATGCCACTATGGGTTGGATGCCCAACAGAGCTTTTTGCTCCAATCACAAAACTGGACAGTACTCTGGCTAGATGGTTCCCATGGGGAATGGTGTCTGAACTCACTGCAAGAATCAAGAAGTTGACTGCTCTCCAAGGGAAACACCATTTCTGTTTCAAAGCTAAGTCTAGTTTTTCTTTGCCAGGGATCTAACATACTGGGCTTTAAAAACTGATTAAAATAGGGGAGGCTGGGTGACTTGGTCGATTGAGTGTCTGACTCTTGATCTCGGCTCGGGTCATGATCCCAGGACCGTGGGATGGAGTGCTGAGCATGGAGCCTGCTCAAGATTCTCTCTCTCTTCCTCTGCCCCTCTCCCCACCTTGGCTCTCTCTAGAATATAAAAAACAAAAATATTTTTAAAATTGATCAAAATAGTAAATCCTCATGATCTACCTGTAATTGGGAAGGGGAATGCAAATTTAAAATAAAGATTACAGAGATGAAAAAATTTTCTTCTGTTTGAATTTTCTGGGTTCACTCTGACAGTTCCCCCAAAGCATTCTTTTAAAAAGCTAGCAGGGGTGCCTGGATAGCTCAGTCGGTTAAGTGTCTGACTCTTGATTTCAGCTCAGGTCACAATCTCATGGTTTGTGAGACAGAGCCCCTCATTGGGCTCTGTGCTGACAGCGCAGAGCCTGCTTAGGATTCTCTCCCCACCCCACTCCCCCCTCGCACCCTCTCTCAAAATAAATAAAGTTAAAAAAAAATTAAAAGCTAACAGTAAGCAATAGGCAAAAATAATAATCTACTCAGAAACAAACATTTTCAACTAATTCCAGTCACCGCAATTCCTGCCTTTTCTGAGTTCCCAGTTCTACCTACCTTTGCCATTGCCATGACTGAAATGGTCTCCTAGAATGACCTGGAAAAGAGATTCAGACAAATCTCTAATTCTTTTCATATCCACAAGTGATCCAACCTACATGCTACAAAGTAAGGAGTGATCTAGAAGAACAACCTTATGCCTTACAGTGACCATCATTTATTAGGCAAAATAGAAATTCTCTAGAAAGGCATATCTTTTCTATAAAGCAATCTACTGGAAAAGACCAGTTATATTAATTACACAGTTACAGACACCTTCTTTAAAAATAGGCTCAATTCAAACTCCAACTTCAAAATAGATCCATTAAAAAAAAAAAATCACCATCATGTGACAGATTTTAGTGTTGACAACCAGCAGGGCTTTCAACCTTTCTTCTGCCCCCATAGACTGCATGCGTGACATGCTCCTATTATTGACACTTATTATACAACAATATGCTATGGTAGGGTATCATTGCTTTCCATCTTACAGGTAAGGACACTAAAGCTCCAGGAGTGGATACAATTGCATGCCTGCATGCACACTAGAGAAAAAGACTGATCGTAGTAAGGGCATTGCCCAAGATCACTTTGGAGTAAACTGCAGAATTAGGACTCAACACCAGCCCTTCTGATCTCCTGCAATTTCGTTAATCGCCACGGAAATCATTTCTGCTGGAAATTGGTTTGGTTTAACAATTTCTAGTATTTTCCCCAAATGAAAATTCAACCCACTCCAAATTTCTATTTTATTAACAGAATACAAACAGCTCTCTCTAGGTTTCCCAAGAGCAGCCCAACTTAAGTAAATTTACATTAATACAACATTCCTTTCCCTGAAAATCCCCAAAAGCTTTATTCAAGCTAATTTAAGATGGATAACAATCACTAAGCCAAAGTAGAGGCTCTGCTTTTAGTTAAAAACAAGTGAACCAAAACAGTTCCTAAAGTTTTGTAACAGAACAACAAGTTTTAGTGGCCAATTACTTTTATTTATTATTATTATTATTATTATTATTAGAGAAAGAGAGCATGTAGGAGTGTGCACATGCAAGCGGGGGAGAGAGGCAGGGAGGGAGAGAACCTTAAACAAGCTCCACTTGGGCCTCAATCCCAAGACCCTGGGATCATGACCTGAGACAAAATCAAGAGTCAGGCGCTTAACTGACTGAGCCACCCAGGTGCCCCATGGCCAGCTACTTTTAAACAAAGGACAAATTCCAGCCCTTCCAAAAGCACTGTCTATTGAAATTTTTAAAACCTAACAACCCTGAGATTAAACCTAAACCTAAAAAGAGGGTTCTCTACAGAATTTTAAGTCTTTCCTTTCTGATCTTTTAAATGAGAACTATAAAACCTCACCATCTGTGCTCTTCAGAGTCCTTGATTTTCAGAAATGTTGTGAGGCTGCCTCCAGTTCATCAACACACAAGTTCTCATTCCCTTTGTAAGCCCTTCTACCTCAAAAACCATGACAGAATAAGCTTTTCATTCACATCCTCAGGAGTCCGTTTCTTTTAAATCGAGTTCAGAAAGCAGTATTTCAAATCTTTCTGATGTCAAAATTATCACAGAACTCAGAGATAAGTCTTCATAAAATTCAAACAACGCACTTTTAAAAAGCAATGCACTCTCTTCTGTTCCTCAAAAGACAAAACCTAGTTTTCTATTCAATTTCCTAATGTTTCATTCCAAATACGTATTTTGTAAGAGCAAACTTCTGAGTACAAAGACATCGAAGGGGCTCCTGGCTGACTCAATCAGTAGAGCACAAGACTCTTGATCTCCAGGTTGTAAGTTTGAGCCCCATGTTGGGTGTAATTACTTAAAAATAAGACGTTAAAAAAAAAAAAATGCTGAGTTGCTATTAGGGCGCCTGGGTGGTTCAGTCAGTTGAGTGTTTGACTCTTAATCTCAGCTTAGTTCTTGATCTCAGCGTCGTGAGTTCAAGTCCCATATTGGCTCCATGCTGTGCATGGAGCCTACTTAAAAAAAAAAAATTAGGGTCTCCTGGGTGGCTCAGTCAGTTGAGCATCCGACTCTTGATCTCAGCTCAGGTCACAATCCCAGGGTCATGGGATTGAGCCCTGCATTGAGCTTGGGCTCTGTGTTGGACATGCAGTCTGCTTAAGATTCTCTCTCCCTCTGCATGCATTCTCTCTATATATAAAAAGAAAAAAAAGACATCAACTTTTCACATTTGATAAATGAAGAATCTAATTTAGTTGTTGCTATTTTCATATACTTAAAATAATCTCAGAGATATTCTAGTTACCACTACCATTTGGGGCCTTTATTGAAATGGCATTCTGCTATTATTATAAAACTCAAGTTTCAGG
Organism: Herpailurus yagouaroundi; assembly: GCF_014898765.1. Lineage (NCBI taxonomy): Eukaryota > Metazoa > Chordata > Mammalia > Carnivora > Felidae > Herpailurus > Herpailurus yagouaroundi. The sequence continues at coordinate 14,501,880 of NW_024412420.1, read as the reverse complement.
GTACCTGGGTGGCTCAGTCAGTTGAGCATCTGACTTTGATTCAGGTCATGATCTCACGGTTCATAAGTTCAAGCCCTGCATTGGGCTTGCTGCTATCAGCACAGAGCCTGCTTCAGTTCCTCTACCCCACTCTATCTGTGCTCCTCTCCTGCTCACACTCTCTCAAAAAAAAAAAAAAAAAAAAAAAAAATAAACATTAAAAAAAAACCCTCAAGTCTCAATTACAAGTTATTTTTAAAAGAAAAAAGGTTTTTAATTTTAAATCTTAATGCCATGTACTTTCATTCGAAGAGACCTTAAGTAACAGCATTCTCCTTTCATCTCACCTTTGATTATCTAGTAAATTACAGTTTTTGCACTGAAGTACCCAACAAAATCCCACAAGGGGAAAAAAAAAAAAACTGACCTTAAAAAGTAGGCTGCCTCCCTCAGCAAAGTCTCAAGAGCCTTACCTTCTGCCTTACAAGAATCAGTTAAATGAATATGAATTTGGGATGTCAATAAGAAAATTCTTTTTTTAAGTACTCTCTATGCCCAATGTGGGGCTCAAACTCACGACCCCAAGATCAAGAGTCACATGCTCTACCTACTGAGCCAGCCAGGAGCCCCTCTCTCCTTTCTTAAAAACGTTCAATTGTTTGTTTGTTTTTTTTTAATGTTTATTTATTTTTTGAGAGAGAGAGAAACAGACCATGAGCAGGGAAGGGGAAGATAGAGAGGGAGACACAGAATCCGAAGCAGGCTCCAGGCTCTGAGCTGTCAGCACAGAGCCTGACATTGGGGCTCGAACTCATGAGCTGTGAAATCATGACCTGAGCCGAAGTCAGACACCCAACCGACTGAGCCACCCAGTGCCCCAAACATGTTCAATTCTTTACTATCCTATTAAACCTCTCCCCAGCATAAAGAAGCTGAGAGACAGACAAAAAAGACATTTCAAGATACTCTCTAAAAGACCAATACTCTGCCTACTCTGTCTCCAAATCATCTAAAGAAAAGAGAGTTTTGTCTTCAAGAGGAAAGGTTCCAGACATTCCCCTCAATGGAATTCTTCTGATCCAACAGTTCAAAGCAAAATAAATCTAATAGTATCAGAGATGGAACAATAAATGTTTGGCAGAAATAGAAAATCAGCTGCCCTGAGACAAAGTCACATAATGCAGAATGCAGTTTTTGTTTGGTGTACTTTAATCTGAGTCAGAAGAAACTACAGCATTACCTAATAAGGCTTCAATAACCCAGGTAGGTGGGGTGGCAAGACTTTCCAAGCATAGACATTAAAAACCCACTGATGAATCCAATGTTCATAATCACACAACAAACCCTAGAAACATTTACCTCAAACAAGTTCAAAATGAACAACTCCATTTTGTATTATTTCTCAATAAGGTTTTAGACAAAAAAGAATAGCAAAAAACCAAGGGTAACTGCAACAAATAAAAATAAGTAAAAAGTAGGGGTGCCTGAGTGGTTTAGTTGGTTAAGCATCTGATTCTTGGATCTCAGCTCAGGTCTTGAATTCAAGCCCTATGTTGGGCCCCGCACTGGGCATGAAACCTACTTTAAAAAAAAAAAAAAAAAAAAGTAGAAAGTGAATGGATAGATTTTTTTTTTTTTAACGTTTATTTATTTTTGAGACAGAGAGAGACAGAGCATGAATGGGGGAGGGTCAGAGAGAGGGAGACACAGAATCTGAAACAGGCTCCAGGCTCTGAGCTGTCAGCACAGAGCCCGACGCGGGGCTTGAACTCACGGAGTGTGAAATCGTGACCTGAGCCGAAGTCGGCCGCTTAACCGACTAAGCCACCCAGGCGCCCCGGATAGATTTTTGTTGAAACTACATTCCAAATTCATCGGTAATTTCACCCCATTCTGATAAGCACTTACTACTGACTCAAATAACCTGTGTTGGCCCATTAGTACCCATGTAGACATTACTCTAAACTAAGAATTAAATTTAGAGGAACATTTCATATATGTATGTCCATTTAATCCAATGAGCTCTTTTTTTTTTTTTAAATAAAGATTTTATCTGTAAGTAATCTCCATACCTAACATGGGGCTCAAACCTGCAACCCTGATATCAAGAGTTGCACATACCCCCTACCCAATGAGCTCTTAAGCACAGACAGCACTGCATCTTTCTATAGTTTTCTTTTTTATTACTTTACAGCACAAAGTGTTCAGTAGTAATGTGTTGAACTGAACAAAAGTAAATTTAAGAGTAACACTGTCTGATTAGTCAGTCAAAGACAAAATTCATATGACTTCACTCATATGAGGACTTTAATAAGAGACAAAACAGATGAACATAAGGGAAGGGAAACAAAAATAATATAAAAACAGGGAGGGGGACAAAACAGAAGAGACTCATAAATATGGAGAATAAACTGAGGGTTACTGGAGGGGTTGTGAGAGGGAGGATGGACTAAATAAATGGGTAAGGGGCACTAAGGAATCTACTCCTGAAATCATTGTTGCACTATATACTAACTAATTTGGATGTAAATTTAAAAAAATAAAAAATTAAATAAAAAAAAAGAGTAACACTGTCTGAAAGAGCAAACAAGAGTGGTGGAAAAAAAGAAGTAAAGGATGGACATTGTGCCAGAAACAGAAAAAAGAATGGATATCTATGAAAAACAGGAAAGGAAGAAACACGGGACTGTGTGTAGTTCAGTTTGAAATTTTTTTAACTTGTTAAATTCAATCATTCATGAATTCATCTACCACCCAATGATATTTATTAAGCACCCATCACTTGATCCATTCAATAAATATTTTTTTAAGTTTACTTATTTTGAGAGAGAGAAGAGAGAGCATGCATGCAGAGAGGGAGAGAGAGAGAGAGAGAGACAGAGACAGAGAGACAGAGACAGAGACAGAGAATCCCAAGCAGGCTCTGCACTGTCAGCACAGAGTCCGACACAGGACTTGAACCCACAAACTGTGAGATCATGACCTGAGCTAAAATCAACAGCCAGACACTTAACCAACTGAGCCACCCAGGCGTCCTCAATAAATATTTCTTAAGCATTCACTAGGAACCAAAGCACTGTTCTATAACAATGATTCTAAGCTGGAATGATTTTGTCCCCCAGGAGACATTTGGCAATGTCTACAGACATTTTTGACTGTCGTGACTAGGAGGGTGCTCCTGGCTTCTAGTGGATAAAAACATTCTATAATGCATAGGACAGTCCCCTACAACAAAGAATCATCTAGTTCAAAACGTCAATAATGCTGAGATTGATAAACTCAGTTCTAGAGGCTGAACAAGTTTCTACAATCTTGGGGCTTATGTTCTAGAAGAGATAAACAAGGAAACAAATACAATCTCGTATCTCAGTTACTGATAAAAAGAATTTAAAAAAGAGAATCAGAAAGGCTGAAACTAGGAGTATGATGGAGTGTTCTCTTAGACAGGGTCGCAGGGAGAGGGGCCAGCTCTCCACAAAGAAGTCTCTCCATGAGCACACAACTCCTATGAACATCTAAGGAAAGAGTATTCCAAAAAGAATTTTAAAATGGCAAGTAAAAAGTCCCTGAGATGAGAATGAGCTTGTCATGTCAGAGAACTAGTAAGAAAGCCAGGGTAGCTAGAATAGAATACAGACAAGAGTAGAAGATGAAATCTGAGGCCTTACATGCCATTCTCCAAATCCCTTAAAAGTAGTATCCCACAGGGGCGCCTGGGTGGCGCAGTCGGTTAAGCGTCCGACTTCAGCCAGGTCACCATCTCGCGGTCCGGGAGTTCGAGCCCCACGTCAGGCTCTGGGCTGATGGCTCAGAGCCTGGAGCCTGCTTCCGATTCTGTGTCTCCCTCTCTCTCTGCCCCTCCCCCGTTCATGCTCTGTCTCTCTCTGTCCCAAAAATAAAAATAAACGTTGAAAAAAAAAATATATTTAAAAAAAAAAAAAAAAAAAGGTAGTATCCCAGGGCACCTGGGTGGCTCAGTTGGTTAAGCATCCGACTTCAGCTCAGGTCATGATCTCATGGTTTGTGAGTTCGAGCCCCACATCGGGCTCTGTGCTGACAGCTCAAAGCCTGGAACCTGCTTCGGATTTTGTGTGTGTCTCTCTCTGCCCTTCCCCCACTCGCACTCTGTCTCTCTCTCTCTCTCAACAATAAATAAACATTAAAAAAAAAATTTTTTTTAAAGTAGTATCCTTCTCCATCCAACATGCCTATACTAAAGAAGTTTAAACCAACCAATAGTTTCACGCCCAGAGTAAACAAATTCAATCGGTTATCTCATTAATCCCATAGACTGTACTTCATCTCTTGGCTTAAGCACAGCTAGGGACCTAGATACTAACTGGAAGCTTCCCAGGGTTAAAAATCACCTAATGATAATCTGTCTGCCTATCCACCTGCCCTTCAATTTTGCTCCTGAAAAGCAATACAGTATGGTGAGGTAGGAGCTCATTACCACAGTAAACACAATGGCATCCAGTTGCCAAACGAAAGAACTTCAACATAGGAGAAGTGCCAGGAGCTACCTAAGAGTATTCACATGCCACTCCAGGAAACTAATGAACAACAGGCTCCTATAATTATGTGGGAACTGATGTCAACACAGAATTATGAACACCCCTTTATGTGTTCTAGGATAGAATACAGTGGAGGGTTTCCACTAAAGCATTTTGGTTTCTCTAAAACATAAGGAAACAGACTAGAATGACTTTCATGTCACAGATATTTAACCACCCTCCCACCAACCTGAAAAAAGGCTTTAAAAATAATCCACAGCCCTCTTCTCTCAATGGAAAAGGTGCTACCTTCCCCTTGAAATTCAATTCAGTCAAAACTGGTGAAACAGATTTCTATCATGCATACAGACAGAATTAATTAAAACTCCAAGGTTACTCCATGAAGGGAAAAAAAATCACTCTTCCAACTGCAGGCATTTTCCATCATGGAAATCCAACTATGCAGCAAATAGGATTGATCCAAAACAAGTAATAAAAAAAAAAAAAAATCACATACACACTGTGAATATTTAAACTGAAAATCCTACAATTTCTACCACTAAAGCTGGATTTTTACTCTCTACATCAATGACTTTTCACTGTTATACGCAGTACACAACCTTGAAAGAGAAAAGGAAAGAGGCAGAAGAAAGATATGTAACTGTATGAAGAAATCCTGTCTATATAATTTCTCTAACAAGAAACGGAAGTACACATCCCATGATGCAGCTTTTCCCCTAATATGACTCTTTCCTCTTGTCTTAGATTTGTTTAAAGCCCTAAAAACATAAACTCAGAAGTGTACTTATTCACATACTACTTAATGTAATATGTATTAGGTGCCACGGGTTATTCCCAGATACAGGGCAACCCAGGAGCCAAGCCCTCTCATCTAAAATGATGACAAATCAATGAGAAGTCTGCTCTTGTGTTCAATTAAATAACCACAACAGCAAAGAATGGCTCCATAAAAGAGATGGCTATAGATTAACTAATGCAAGATCAAGGGTAAATGAAATGTCTGAAAATTATCCTAAACAGAAGTCAGGGAATGACCTCACCAGAACCTACTACACCCCTCAAAGCAAAGAGAAAAATCCTGTTAACCTGAAAACACTAAAGTATTGGAAAGGTAGGGGAACATATATAGAAAACAGTCAACTGCAATAAATCAGTAGTAGTTCAAAGTAGTGTTTTGTAACATAGCCAGAGATCAATAATCTAGCAAACAATAACACTTTAGATTTAGAACTGTTTTTGTGGCTTCATTCACCAAAACTGTTTCAGAGGAACTTGCAAAACATATTAGAGCTGTTTCTCTGGAATTGTTCATCTTAGGATTTACATCAGCTCTACGTCAGAGCCAACATGACTTTCTCAGGCTGTATTTTAGCTAATAACAGCCACAAGATTTCCGAGAACCAAGAACTAGGATCCTAAACTTGGCCTCTGCATTATAAGACATGTACTAGTTGGTTCCTGACTGCCAAGCAATTCACAGCAACCAAAGAGCAGCTGCAAACATCTCATTTCCAGATGCGTTACAGACTGGCAGTAAATGGTTCAACCATTTTTCCTTTCTAGGCCTTAGGGATCCATAATACAAAAAGGAGAATAGAATGTGCCCTTTCATATTATCAAAGTTACAAACTTCAAATCACATCCTTTAACATCTCCAAAAATAATTCTGCATTAGTCCAAGGCAGATCATTAGTACATCTATTTTCAAAACCTTAAGTCAATTTTCCACTTCACCAAAAAAAAAAAAAAAATTAACAGATTCCTGGATTTGGACAGCGAAATTATGCAGAGAGTAGCTCAATGTTCATAACTAGTATTTCCTCCTCATCCACACAGGCCAAGAACCAATGGGTCTAGAAGTGCTAGCTAAAAAAAAAAATGGGAGTCACACAAGGCCAAAGCCATTAACATCAGCCAGCATTTAACCAGAGAAGAGAGGAGTTAATCAGATGAAGGACACACATTCTAATTTAGAAATCCAGACCAAAGCCAGACAGACTAAAACACAGTCTGAATACAAAAGCAATACTAAGTGGAGCCTGAGAAGTTTGCCTTAGAGACTTGGGAGCAATAAATTGTTTAAAAGGTTCTTCTAAAACAGAGTTTCCAAATTTACCTGAAGATAAGACACATCTTAGGGCATTTGTTTAAAACACACACCCACCACCCACCACACACACACACACACACACAGCCACACACACACTCCTGGACCCTAATCCAGACCTACTAAAATCAGAAATATTTCAGCAGAACGATCTGGTGATCTGTATATTTAAGAAGCACCTTAAGTAATACTTGGGTATTAGGGAAGTCTGAAAAACATTGTTCTGAAAGAGTATTAATAATCAACTACACCAACACTATTGTGTCTGAACGGAAATCAGCAAGGAAAAGCTGATGAATAAGCTGGGTCAACATAAACGTGTTGCATGCATTTATTAGTGTTCCCTCATGAAACACCATTAAAATGACAAGAGATGTTTTTTTTAAGACCTAAACCTGAAAAAAAAAAAAAGAAGAAGAAAATGGGAAAGGATGCAACAGCAGAAGGATGTCAACAAAATTTTGGAAGCTGGAAGGCACATGCACTAGTGACAAGTAACTTCAAAGGAAGGAAAAAGTTAAACACTTGCAGCAGAAAGTAGATTCCCACCACAGAATCTCAGAAAAAGCTCAGAAACCAAAGGCACCTGGTACCTCTGGACAAAGGGGCCTTGGAGGGGCTAAAACAGGAGAACTGATTGAAAGTCTGTAAAGGAAAGAGATTCCCCTCTGGGCACCTGGGTAGCTCAGTTAAGCATCTGACTTGGGCTCAGGTCATGATCTCACAATTCGTGAGTTTGAACTCTGCTTGGGGTGAGCTCATGCCCTGCTTCGGGTGAGCCTTGCTTCTCTCTCTGCCCCTCACTCACTTGCGACTTCTCTCTCAAAAAAAAGAAAGAGGTACCCTCTTTCCCTTGCCCATGCTGCCAGGCAGAAAGCCTCTGAACCAAGGGAGCAGTTACAGCTTAGAGCAGGAGTGCCATACTGTAAAAAGGGAGATTAAGTGAAAGTCTTCCACTCAGCGATGAGACCTGTCCCTGTTCCTCAGCTCTCTTCCCCAATTTGGTTCCAAAACACCTACTGCTGGGCTCATCCTCTCTACGCAGGAGATTGGAAGAGTCCTCTCCAAGGAAAATGACCAGTTGCCAATACACCCTACAGTGATGCCTACCACTTGATGAGCCAGGGCTCCACACTGAGAGCTTTTTAGTGCCTCATTCTTAAAAATAAACAGCCAAAAATTACCAGACATTTGAAGAAAATCTCTTACAGGAAAGACAAGAATCAAAGTAACAAAACAGAATTCCTGACAATGTGTGAAAATACTTATATATAAAGTTCTGGGGCACCTGGGTGGCTCAGTCAGTTCGGCTTAGGTCATGATCTCATGGTTCGTGGGTTCGAGCCCCACATCAGGCTCTGTGCTGACAGGTCAGAGCCTGGAGCATGCTTCAGATTCTGTGCCTCTCTCTCTGCCCCTCCTCTGCTTGCACTCTCTCTCTCTCTCAAAAATGAACAAATGTTAAATAATAATAATAATAATAATGATAATAAAGTTCTGGAACAAAAAGAGCTTAAGGAAATTTAAAATGCCAATAGCAAATATTAAAAATATCATAGAAGAGTTGGAAGAAAAAACTCAGAATATCTGAAAACTGAATGAGGAGGGAAAAACAGACAAATTCATGAGGAAAAAAAAATTAAGAGGACCAGTGTTGGAAATTCACCATCTGGATAATAAGGGTTCCCAAGAAAGAGAAAGGACAGAAATCACTACCAAAGAATACATTATCAAAAATATAATACAAGGGGCGCCTGGGTGGCTTGGTCGGTTGGGCGGCCGACTTTGGCTCAGGTCATGATCTCGCAGCCCGTGAGTTCAAGCCCCGTGTCGGGCTCTGGGCTGACAGCTCAGAGCCTGGAGCCTGTTTTGGACTCTGTGTCTCCCTCTCCCTCTGCCCCTCCCCTGTTCATGCTCTGTCTCTCTCTATCTCAAAGATAAATAAACGTTAAAAAAAAAAAAATTTTTTTTTTTAAATATATAATACAAGAAAATTTCCCAGAATAGATGGAAATAAGCTTCAGACTGAAAAGGCCCAATGAATGTCAATCATGATGAATTTTTAAATAGTCACACCAAGGTATACAGTCATGTATCACTGTATTTCAGAATACCTGGGGTAAAGACAACATCCTAAAATCTTTCAGAGAAAAAACAAATCCCATACAAAAAATCCAGAATCAGAATAGCATCAAACTTCATAGTCTACCACTGAAAGTCATAAGACCACAAAACAAGGCTTAAAGTTTCCAAATACCATCTCTAACAACATTTTACATCCAAACTTCCAACCAATGTGCAGGCAGAAACAGGTAAGTCTCAAAAAAAAATGCACCACCTCCAATGAACCCTTTTTCATAAAGCCTCTCAACAAGGCTCCACTAATGTAACTGTACTGAAAAGAGATTTACACTTTCCTCAGAGTTTAGGGATGAACTAGTGATTGATACTCAATAAATCAAGCAGAAGGAAGGAAAAAAGGAAAGAAAAGAATGGTAATTATTATATTTAAAGGGAAAATCTATAAGGAAATACTGTATAAGCATAGTACACACAGTCATTATACTGGATGTTAATTTTTCTTCTTTAGGTTACATTTACCTGTATTCGCTTTCTGGGCTCATGGAAGATGGAAAGGGAGGCTGAAAACCTGGGAACTACATTTCCCAGAATGCCCTTTCAATGGAGTTGTGGTTTAAATTCCAACAGTACAGGGGCGCCTGGGTGGCGCAGTCGGTTAAGCGTCCGACTTCAGCCAGGTCACCATCTCGCAGTCCGGGAGTTCGAGCCCCGCGTCGGGCTCTGGGCTGATGGCTCGGAGCCTGGAGCCTGCTTCCGATTCTGTGTCTCCCTCTCTCTCTGCCCCTCCCCCGTTCATGCTCTGTCTCTCTGTCCCAAAAATTAAAAAAAAAAAAAAAAAAAAACTCTCTTTAAAAAAATAAATTAATTAAATAAATAAATAAATTCCAACAGTACATATGGGTCAACTGGACCCATGGCTCAGTTGGAAGAGCATGCGACTCTTGATCTCAGGGTAGGGAGTTTGAGCCCCATGTTATAAATAAATAAATTAATTCCATCAGCACAGACTCATTCACTCAAGCCCTAGAAGATGTAAGAAAGGTATATGTCATTATTGCTTTTCTAGTAGCAATGAGGTGTGTGGCCTCCAACAAATGACAGACATGTCGTTTTGCAGGTTTCCAATATTCTACAAACTGCCTGCTTTGGTATTTAAGATAGCCAAGATTATTAATGGTTAGCAGTTTGTAATCCCTGCAAAGTGGCTTTCCCTGACCTATGTTCCCATGATCTTCCAATGGTTGTGCAAGCATCTAATATCCTCTTTGAAATATCAAGAATGGTTTGTTTCTCTGATTGAACCCTGATACATAAAAACATATAAAATATTGGTTTAATAAAAACTGTGATGGGACTGTATTAGGAAAGTAGCAGAAAGAGTTGAGGATAAATAACAGTATAAGAATGCAAAATCAGGGATTTCTGGCTGGCTCAGTTGGTAGAACATGCAACTTTTGATCTCAGGGTTGTAAGTTTGAGCCCCATGTTGGATGTAGAGTTCACTTTAAAAAATCTTGGGGCGCCTGGGTGGCGCAGTCGGTTGAGCTTCCGACTTCAGCCAGGTCGCGATCTCGTGGTCCGTGAGTTCGAGCCCCGCATCAGGCTCTGGGCTGATGGCTCAGAGCCTGGAGCCTGTTTCCGATTCTGTGTCTCCCTCTCTCTCTGCCCCTCCCCCGTTCATGCTCTGTCTCTCTCTGTCCCAAAAATAAATAAAAACGTTGAAAAAAAAAATTAAAAAAAAAAAAAAAAAAAGAGTCCAATTTCAGCTCAGGTCATGATCTCCCAATTTGCGAGTTCAAGCCCCACATCAGGCTCTGCACTGACAGCACAGAGCCTGCTTTGTATCTCCCTCCCTCTCTGCCCCTCCCCTACACATACGCGTGTGCGCGCGCGCGCTCTCTCTCTCTCTCTCTCTCTCTCACACACACACACACACACACACACACACACACACACAAATAAACATTAAAAAAAAAATCTTGGGGTGATTGGGTGGCTCAGTCAGTTAAGCAACCAACTCTTGATTTTAGCTCAGATCATGCTCTCAACAGTTCAAGAGGTTGAGCCCCACTTGGGCTCTGAGCTAACAGCACAGAGACTGCTTAGGATTCTCTCCCTCTCTCTCTGCCCCTCTCGTGCTCATGTGCTCTTTCTCTCTCTCTCTCTCTCAAAATAAGTAAATAAACTTAAAAAATATATAAAGGGGTGCCTGGGTGGCTCAGTCGGTTGGGAATCCAACTTCTGCTCAGGTCATGATCTCATGGTTTATGGGTTCGGGCCCGCATTGGTCTCTCTGCTATCACCACAGAGCCCACTTCGGATCCTCTGTTGCCCTTTCTCTCTCTCCCCTTCCCCCGTTCTAAAACAAATATTTAAAAAAATTTTTTAATTATGATAAAAATTTTAAAAATCTTTTAAAAAAGAATACAAAATCATCTTTCATAGAAATTCAATAGATAATATCTGAGACTAGAAAAACCAAGAAATGACAGTACAGGCATACCATGTAAAAATATGGAAATAATATGCATCAGGAAAAAAACACCAAAAGTACTAAAAATGAGGACAAATAAGGAGAAATGGAGCAGCTGTTCTTTTAATTATAAGTCTTGTAGTACTATTTGACTATTTAAATTGTGTATTCTTACTATTTCAACTTAAAAATCCAAACATTTAATTACTAAAAGGCAAAAAATCCTAACACTGTATAAGCAAAATCAAACTTCAGACTGACCAAAATTTCAAACCATAAGGTCCGTACTGGATCTGTTGCCAATGTAGTTAAAAACAGCAGAAAATCCCAAACCAACCAAATAATTAAAAGGCCATTATATGCTTAATTCTAGAACCTGTATCTCAGATCCAACTCTAATGAAAGCAGGCTGCCTAATGTGATCTCAATCTCCGCCACAGCCTGGGTGTGACCTAACAATGTTCACCATCCCAGAGTTCACTCTATCGCAGGTCAAATACGTGAAGAAACTCGAGGCCTCAAGAAGAAATCATGACCAAAATTAACTGCAAAGGTAAGCATAAAAACAAAGGGATAGATCTTGAAATCAATTACCTTAGCTCCTTTTTTAGGTCTTATTTTCAATTTAACACAACTAATTAAAAAATTTTTTAGAAACACCCAACATCTGTGGTCAAAACATCTTTACAAGTTCTAGGAAACTGTTAATTAGCGGGTTAGGCTGTAACCTAGCCACAGATGACAAAAAATGGCTCTTCTCACTGTAGGCTAGGCTAGCTGTGTCTCATGTTACTAGGCCTCAGCTTCCATGTCCCAGCAGCCTTCATTCCACACATCCCAAAGATACAAGTAAAAAGCCTATAAAGACAAGAGTCAGGAGTAAGGGAAATCCAGTGAGGACAGTCTCCATGAGAAAAGGCTTGAAAGAAAACTTAAACAGATGCTCCATAAAATGTTGATCCAGACTTCACATGGAGAGAAGTGTCATGCCTCATTTCAAAGATAATATATTAGGCCCTGACTCACCACCGATAATCTAATAACAAAGCTGTGACTTTCATTGTTGAGGCGTCTCTTCTCTCACTCTAATGCCCCGAAGCCATCAGATATACAGACGCTTCATGCTGAAATGCTAGAAAAATTTGCACATTTTCATTCCTTGCTCACTACTGCTGGGCTGCTAAACCAAGAGTCTACTTTAAGTTATGACAACAGGGCAAGCTGATCCAATTACACAAAAAAGGTACTAAATCAAACAGGACCATCTGGGCTTTAAGCAAGAGTATTGTGATGTCTGAACAAAAGTCAATATACTTGCAGATAAAAATGCTTTCATATATTCAGAGTTATAATGGCCCTTGGGCTACCGATTCATTTTCACGTCCAGTAAGAGTTATGTGTTGTATTAAGACATATGGCCTAGATGACGGACGGGTACAAACAGAGTATTATATTCACCAGTTCATAATGAGAACATCTGTGCTCACCCTCTAGCCCTATGAGGCTTACAAAAAACAGTCAATATTCTCTAGAAGTAAACAGGTTTTCAGTTCCTAAGCAGCAGGTCTGGCAAACCACCCATCTCAACACCCCCATAATCTGACAAGATTGGGTGTGTTCAGGGTGGTATGGCCAAATTCACCATCCCCCATAATCTCAGAATGGTTCCCCAATTATTACTAACCTCCAAACCAATTTCCAAGATCCTAAAATTTTAAGACCTAATCCAGCCATGCAAGTTTAATTTGCCAGACCTAAAAATCAAGACTCAAGACTGGGGCGCGTGGGTGGCTCAGTCGATTGAGCATCTGACTTCGACTCAGGTCATGATCTCACAGTTCATGAGTTGGAGCCCTGCATCGCGCCCTGTGCTGACAGCTCAGAGCCTGGAGCCTGCTTCCAATTCTGTGTCTCTGGCTCTCTCTGCCCCTCTCTAGCTCACACACTGTCTCTCTCTCAAAAATAAACCAACATTAAAAAAATAAGTAATAACGGGGCACCTGGGTGGCTCCGTTGGTTAGGTGACCGACTTCAACTCAGGTCATGATCTCGCAGTTCATGGGTTTGAGCCCCACGTCGGGCTCTGTGCTGAATGCTTGCTCGGAGTGTGGAGCCTGCTTCGGATTCTGTGTTTCCTTCTCTCTCTACACCTCCCCCACTTGTGCTTTCACTGACTCTGTCTCTCAAAAATAAATAAACGTAAAAAATAATAATAATAATAATTAAATAAATAAATAAATAAATAATAAAATAAAATGACTCAAGACTAAAAGAATCTCCTTTATCTAAAAAAGTTCTTATAAAATACATATTCCATTGTACAAGCATCAGATTTCTGTACGATATTGACAATTTCAGCATCAACACTAGTAAATTAATATCTGTGAAAAGAACTGAGAAAAATCTCTCCTATAAAGACTGGGCTCAAAATTCACTGTCATTTATCTGGTTTTTTTGGAGACCTCACACTCCCTGAAGCCTTGCCTACCTCCCTACTTCTCATTCCCTAAGCTCCAGACACACTGGAACTTCCTTCCTTCAATTCTTCAAAATAGCCATGTTAAAGAACATGGCCCCTCCTCAGGATCTTCATCTATGTCATTCCGTCCACCTAGCACAGTCTTTGGTCTGCCCCTCATCCCTTAGGTGTCAGCCTTAAAAGTCAATTCCTTGGGGACATTCCCTCACTGCCCTGTTTCCCAATCAACCTGGGTTAGGCTTCCCATTAGCTGCTTCCACAGTATTTAGAGCAAAACAGTAATTAATTATTGTTTAATGGATGTCTTCCCCACCAGACCATAACTGTATGACTGCAAGGGCTCAGTCAGTTTTGTTCACTGGCAAAGCACAGAGCCTGTCACACAGTAGGAGCTCAAAACTTCTTGACAAATAAATGAGTAACAGGGCTAAAAACACATCAGCTTTGGCAATTCTACTTATAATTTACCCTACAGATATAGTCACAAAGGGCCAAATGCTTATGGTTACTCACTAGGGCATAGTTGGTAATAGCATAAAGGCGGAAATATTTAAAATGTCTACCAATACACGGCAGGTGCCAAATCTCTATTGCTTTCATGGAATGACTGCAAAAGTAAGTTTTTTAAAAATGCAAATAGTACTAACAGCGTGTTACATTTGTTTAAAAGAAAACGCAAGAGGGGCGCCTGGGTGGCGCAGTCGGTTAAGCGTCCGACTTCAGCCAGGTCACGATCTCGCGGTCCGTGAGTTCGAGCCCCGTGTCAGGCTCTGGGCTGATGGCTCGGAGCCTGGAGCCTGTTTCCGATTCTGTGTCTCCCTCTCTCTCTGCCCCTCCCCCGTTCATGCTCTGTCTCTCTCTGTCCCAAAAATAAATAAACGTTGAAAAAAAAATTTTTTTTTAAAAAAATAAAAGAAAACGCAAGAAATATATATATGCTTTATATGTACATGTTATCTCTGGAAAGGATCTTAAGAAACTGAAAACATCAGTTGCCCCTGGGAAGACAGACTGGACTCACGAGTACACAAGCATAAAAGACTATTCAATGTACACTCTTTTTTTAACTTTTAAATTTTGAACCATATAAATGTATTTTTTTTTAATGTTTGAGAGAGAGAAAAAGTGTATGTGTGTGCACACGGGAGGGGCAGAGAGCGAGAGGGAGGGAGGGAGGGGAGGGGGAGGGAGAGAATTCCAAGCAGGCTCCACAAGATCTCTCTCCCTTGCTCTCTGCCCCTCCCCTGCTCATGCTGTCTCTTTCTCTCAAAATAAATAAATAAACTTTTAAATTAAAAAAAAAAAAAATAGAGGAGCATGCAACTCTTGATCTCAGGCTGTGATTTCAACTCCCATGCCGGGTATAGAGATTACTAAAAAATAAAATGGGGTGCCTGGGTGGCTCAGTCAGTTAAGTATCCGACTCTTGATTTCAGCTCAGGTCTTAATCTCAGCCTCCTGAGTTCAAGGACCGCACTGGGATCCACACTGCGTGTAAAGCCTACTTAAAAAAAATAAATAACTAAAGAAAAACAGAAATAAAACTTATAAATAAATAAAATTTGCTAAAGACAGTCCTATCCTCATTTCTACGACAGTGATGAAGTTTAAATGATTTGATGACAAATATCCTGCTTGCAAGCTAAGCACGGGGGGGGGGGGAGTGAAAAGAAAGACAATTCACTTATCCACAAATCTCAGACATCCTACTCCATACTAGATTGTACCACTTTATTATTTTTTTTAATGTTTATTTATTTTTGAGAGAGAGAGACAGAGTGTGAGTGAGGGAGGGGCAGAACAGGAGACACAGAAGCTGGAGCAGGTTCCAGGCTCTGAGCTGTCAGCACAGAGCCCAATGTGAGGCTTGAACCCACAACTCTGAGATCATGATTTGAGCCAAACTTGGACACTTAACCAACTGAGCCACCCAGGCACTCCTAGATTGTACCATTTTGGAAGAAAATTCCATCTTTTTCACAACTAATTGTCCCGATCCAGATACATGGAGAATGTTTTCACAGTCAGAAGGGATTACTGACAGAAAAAAGGGATTAGAGAAAAAAGGGAATTCAGCATTTTTTTTAGCTTAGAAAGTAGGTCGATACATTTGTATGGAAGAAATATCATAAATACTGACCCAAAACAAAATATTCTCACCGAGGGGCCTTAAAATCCAAATGGAGCTTAATCTGAATCCACAAAGTTCACAAAACTAAAGAACTTTTTGAAAACTAGTTAAAAATGGTAAGGAAATCTATACACATTCCTTAGATAAACAGATGTGCCAAACTTTAAGACATTCTTCAGTAAAGAAATATCTGAGACAAGATTAAACACAACTCCAATAATCCTGTTTGTTACCACAATCAAAGCCCTGGAACAGAGTCAAAACCTTTGGATCTGAACCTGTTAGTTTCCCAAACCTGCATATCAGGTACAGAATACTCTGGACTAAGAATGGCAAAAGGAACCTGAATCCAGGGCCACCAAAAAGAGGATTTTTTTTCGGGATTATCTCCAATGTTACAAGGGCCATTGCCATCGACTGCAAGAAATGATCTTCATAATCCATCCCAAGACCTATTAGAGACACAGTTATCTTCAACTAATTATCCCCTGAAAAACAAAATGGTATTTACTAAGCAGAACGAAGTACTCAGTACAGCCATTCTAAATTGTCATAACTTTGCCATGTTACATGGCAAGTAAGAAGCCAATTCCTGGCTCTCCCATTTGATAACTTCTTTGCCCCCAAACGCTCTTTCTGCATATTAAGTCAAAATCTTGAGATCTAAGACTGACACAGACACCAGCAAACGAATCACCTGATTTCCCTACCAACATTGTTTTTCTCCATAAAGTTCTACTCACCATTTTAAAAATCCCCCTTTATAGGGTGCCTGGGTGGCTCAGTCGGTTAAGTGTCAGACTGGCTCCAGTCATGATCTCACGGATTTTGAGTTTGAGCCCCGCATTGGGCTCTGTGCTGACAGCTTGGAGCCTAGAGCCTGCTTCAGACTCTGTGTCTCCCTCTCTCCCTGCCCCTCTCCACTCATGCTCTCTCTCAAAAAAAGGTAAACATTAAATAAAAATTTTGTTTAATACCTGTCTATAATAATACCAAGAAGTACTCATGAATTTAGCCTGTAGTTCCCTAGGCTAAAAGCCTTGAGAGGGAGAGTGGAGCAAAAAAAAAAAAAAAAAAAAGTGGGAAATTCTCTCTCTCTCTTCAGTGCTCTGGACTTTGAAAGCTAGGCAGAAGCAATGATTCTGCACTTAATCAGCAGGTGAATAAGAAACAGGTTTGAATTTAGAAGAAGCATAAAGGAGTGCAAGAACATTCAGTAAAGAATACTGACTCCATTTCCTTGCAGAGCAGCTCTCAGGACCTGCCAATGAACCTCAATTTGACAAGGAACACCCCATCTACTCTAATCCAGGACATATCCCTCAAAAGACAGTCAATCAACCGGAACTCTGCCAACTTCTGCTTGGGAGTTGTGTGGAGCACAGTAGCAACAAGAGCCTACTTTGAGAAGGAGATCAACAATCACACTCAAGAAGAAAAGAAGTTATTTGGCAAAGGGAAGCATGTTGCCAAAATGTTAGTCACAGCTTAAGGTCCCAGTTTGTGTCTCTGCAACTATTCTTTGCTCTGACAGAGTCCATTCTCTGGCCCAGAAAACCCAGCTCAGCTACTGTCATCTTCTCCATTTAAAGCAGTCAAAAATCCTTTCATTTTTGAGGTATCAAACTGTGACACAGACAACATATCAACCAGAGACTAAAAAGAACAGGGAAAGAATGTGTTATTTGCCATTTTCCACCTAGGACTGGCTCAAGTAGAGCAATGGAAAAACGTGACAGGATAGGAAGAATGGAAAATCATTATGTTAAAGAGCAGGCTATACCAAAAGCCTGCCCAGAGCTCTGAACTCCCATAACTTATTTCCAAACCCTCTGAAAAACAAACCAAAGAGACACCCTGTGGTTGAAATAACGGCAAAATATTAAGCTGGTTTTTACCCCCAAATAAGTATGTACTATATACTTCATAGCCTGAAGATCTTCCTGCTCTTGCTGGGGTAAGAAGACTATAGTTTGCTTGAGAACAGCCTGAACAAGCCCAAGACTTTCAGAATCATTTCAGAGCAATAGGAAAACAGACACAAGTACACTAGGTTACTCTCCCAATCTAAGAAGAGGTCAAGAAATTGTCTCTTCGACAGGGACAGGACTTCTTCCTTTCTTAAAAGCCATTAATAAAACCTGAAAACTCCACTGTTATCAACATCTTCCACCTTGCCCTGCATTTCACCTTTGTGCTGACATCACATAACTAATCAGTACCAACTAAAGTAAACACTACGGATATCAAGTATGAGGTAGATTTGGAAACTGCCCCCTCTTAAGCAAATCCAAGTCAGACCTCAGAAATGCCAAGACTTTCAGGAACACTTCTTCTAAGCTAAATTAAATAAGTTCACCTATGAGCAAAGTGTTTAGAATATTATGCCCAAAGAAAAAATTAGAATAGTCAAGATTTCAAAGTATTAACAATAAAGAAGCTGAAACTGGCCACAAGCACACTCCTCCCCACCAACGGGGCCAAACTGCCTGGACCAAAGCAAAAGGCTCAACTAAATAAAGTACTATTTTTCAGCGAATTCTCAGAGTTCATTGAGGAAAGTCAGTGTTTGTCAAGGGTAAAATAAAACACTGCATTCTCTCACATTCCTCATCAACCAACCTCATTCAACCCAAGCTCTAACTTCCCTATCTCCATCTTGATGGTAGCCAATACAATGTAACAAGTAATATGAAATTCTGGGCTACTAAAAGTTGACTCGGAAAAAAGTTAAAAAACTGAACATGTATTAAATCAAAACCAACTATATTCCCTGGCACAACAAACGCGGAAAACCAACTATTCCCTGGTGTAACAAACGCAGCAAGGCTGAGAAGAAACTGAGAAAACAGGTCTTCTAAATACCAATATCTCAATCTTGTTGTCAGAGATCACTTCTTTGCAACCACTTTAAAGATCCCATTTAGGGGCACCTGGTGGCTCAACGGGTTAAGCATCTGATCCTTGATTTTGGCTCAGGTCATGATCTCACAGTTTGTGACTTCGAGCCCTGTGTTGGGCTCTGTGCTGACAGCAAGGAGCCTGCTTGGGATTCTCTCTCCCTCTCTCTGCCCCTCCTCTCCCTCAAAATAAATAAATAAACTTAAAAAAAAAAAAAGTCCCACTTAGTTAAAACAATCTTTCAGAAGCAGAGAAGAACCAAACCTGTCTTTCAAAGGGGGGGGGGGGGGAAGGACAGTTTAATGACTTGCCTCAAAGTTACTTAGTAAATCCATTGGTATGCTAGAACAGTCCTTATTCCCCAAGGTTCTCTTTTGGTTTGTAGGAGGAGACAAAAGCCACCAAAACATTCCGTAAACCATTCAGAAAACAATGAGTAAAAACAGCACCATGAAAAAGGAGGTGGATCCTGGGGGAGCCCAAAGCAGTAACAGATTATTCAAATCCCTTTAAAAATACAAACTCCAGTACAGGCCAGCTTCTTCCAGCTCCTCAGCCGTGCGTTCTCTCTTAGTAATTTTCCTTCCTGATCAGTAACTTACCACCACACGCTGCCCACGTCTAACACTTTAAGATTTCCATCTTCCCTTGCTTCACACCACTCCAATCTGAACCCTCAACTCTAGGTTGCTCCCATGCGCAACTCAGTACTTCTCATACCTTTATCTCAACTCTGATTCTTTCTCCACCAACGCTCTCAAGATACCCTCTAGTGTAAGCAGCTTCCCGAATCATCCTAAACCATTGGTTGTCACTCAACTCAATCCCTAAAATGTCACAGTGGCCTCCTCACTCAGCATCCTGTTAATTACCTGTTCACAACAAGTCCGCCCTCCCCATCTCCCTTTAGGCGCACGTTACTTGTTCCTCACTCCCAGTTGCCGTCTTAGTTACCTTACCCAACCCTTCAGGATTCCTTATTTCCTGTCTCTCAGTAACCTTCCTTCCCATTTTCAGTCAGCGCTCGTCCCACACCAATTCCCGACCACTCCTCCCTACTTAGATTGCCCACGCCCCGCTCCAAGCTCTTCAGACCCAGCCCAGCGTTCCACACACCCCTCAGACTCCGCCCCCTCGCAGCGCCATACCCAGCCTCCTCGGCCTCCTTTCGACCGGGCTGTAGCTGCCCCGGGAGCGAATCCTCCGCCACCTCCGCTCCGGCTTCGTCCGCCCCGGCTTCGTCCCGTCCGGCTAGCTCCCCAGCAAGCTCCCTCTCTCGCCGCCGCCGCCCCTTTTGCCAACCCGGAAATGGATCTGCTCCCACCGTCCCCAGCGTCCGCGAACAAAATGGAGGCGGGGGAAAGAGGCGGAGGGAGCAGGGGGCGAAAAGACACTACACGCACGCGCTATCGGAAAGCCCGCCCCCTAACGGCGCACGTAAAGGCGGAAGCGGTCGGGTAGCCGCCATCTTGGGAAGGTCGCGAAAATTCCCCCTGCCTCCTCAAAGCAGGGTTTGCAACTTCAGCGATTGGAATCGTCTGCGAAGACTTAAGCAGAGTGAAGCCCAGAGATTCTGATTTAATTGGTCTGGGGTATGTCCTACGCATTGAGACTTTTAAATTCCGCAGGTAAATCCAACATGTTACCGAGGTGGAGAACCACTGAGCTATCGTCTTGAACGTAGCTTTTGCATTTTTATTTTACCGCGCGCGCACACACACCCACGCACCTGCCCCATAAATGTCCTTCCCTAGTTTCGAGTCAAGGAAGAACCCTCTTCATTCAACCTCCTGGGGCCCAGTAGTCTAGCTCCTGTTGTCATAGCAACAGAGAGGCAAGCCCCTGCCAACAAGTCATCCTTAACGTCATAGCCACCTGACCTGAACACCCGTGAACACGTCTCTTCCGCGGGCCGGGGGTTCCCTAGTTTCCGGGGCTGGGGGATGGTGCTGCAGACTCCTCCAGCTGCTTGGGTCAGGGAGAGGAATCCTGTGCCCTCCGTGGTGGAGCTGCTGTTAACTCCTTCCCAGCTGAGTAAGGATCTCTCCCTAGTCCACTCACAAAAGCTCTTTTCTACTATAGCTAACCCCATTGCCGTATATCCTCAAAATGCTCTTTGCATCTCTCTGGCATCCTTCCTTGTGTTAAATCCAAAGTAAAGGGATAGGATTGAGACTCAGTTTCCACTGCTTACTAGCTGTGTGCCCTTGGGCTTCAACTACCCTATCTGTAAAATGGGACTAATAGTGCTTGTCTCAACTGTTTTATAGGGTTATTGGAAGGCTCAAATCAAGTAATGAATGGGAAGGCATGTGATAAATTGTAAATTGTTATTATTTTTGTTTTCCTTCTGTTGTGCCATGAGTAGTGCTGGGCAGCACCCACTAGTCAATGTCACAGCATTCGTTGAGAACCTGCTGTGGGCTAGGCACCACGAGATGGTTACAGAGATGACTAAGAGCCTAGTTTTCAGGGAACTCACTGTGTGGTAGGCAGACGGGCATGTAAACAGCTAGCTGAGATACAAGTCAGCATGTAATTAGTGCCATGGGGACCTATGTGCTGTGAGAGGTCAGACAGGGAGTGATTAACTCCTGCTAAAGAATGGGAGAAGGTTTCGTAAATGGTTTTGAACTTGGCCTTGAAGGATGAGTAGAATTTCATTACTAGTCAGAGAAGGTAGGGGACACATTCCAGGCATAGGGACCAGTGGGTATAAAGCTAAAGATTTTCAGGTATGTAGTCCTGCGTGTCTGAAGGTGGGGTGATTGGGTCAGGAAGATGGTAGACCCAAACTCCCCGTTCTTCAACTTCGTGTCCATTCTGTCTCCTTCTTGCTCATCATATACAGTGTGAACCTGCTTTCTATCACTGCAGTGCACCCAGTGGCTCCTCAAGGCCTTTGCACTGCCTCTACTCTGCCCCTTCCGCATTTTTCAAGCCTTAGTTCAAATGTCCCCTCCTCAGAGGCATTCCCTGCCCACTGTAGCTAATGTTAGCCGCCCCCACCCCGCCGTCCCCCCCCACCATTCTCTATAACATCACTCTGTGCTGAGGGCAGCCACTGGGGTGGAGCACAGAGACATCTCACCTGGGGAACTAGGCGTGGGCTTCATGAAGAAAGTGAGGCCTGATGGGAAAATAAGAATTGGGCAGGGCTAGAGGAGAGAGAAAAGCATCCCAGAGCAGAGGGAGAGTATGTGCAAAATAAGAATCAGGGCACCTTCCAAAAACTCAAAGCATTTTGATGTGGTTAGAGCTAGAACTTGGAAAAAGGCAAGAAATTAGGTCGAAGAAATCATCATAACATCTGACATTTATTAACACCATGTTACCATGTAACATTGGCATAACTTCACATGTCATAGCTCATTTAATCTTCACAATAACTTTCTGAGGTAGGTATTATTACCCCCATTTTACAAATGAAGAAACTGAGACACAGCAGGAGTAACCATCCTGCCCAAAGCCACATATGCACAAAATAGAACTGGCTCCAGAGTCTGTGCTCTTAATGCCCATACCAAGTGACCCTGCATTGTCATTTTTTTTTTAATGTTTGTTTTACTTATTTTGAAAGAGAGCATACACACAAGTGAGTGTATATGAGCAGGGAAAGGGCAGAGAGAGAAAAGGAGGGAGAGAATCCCAAGCAGGCTCCATGCTCCCAGCTTGGGTCTTGACGCGGGGTTTGAACCCACGAACTGTGAGATCATGACCTGAGCCAAGATCAAGAAGCTTAACCGACTGAACCACGCAGGTGTCCCTGCATTGTCATTTGTGATGTGATTTCCTAAAATGATGAAAGACTTATGGTAAAGTTCTCAACAACACAAAACAACACAATAAATGTATTCATTAAAAAAGCAGGTTATATTAAGTTTGTGCAAAAATGTTTCATGTTTGCAATTTCCTTTTTTGATAATATGACAGGCCAGACACCTGGGAGACCTCTCAAAAAACAACAAAAAATCCTGGATAGAAAAATATTAAAAAACATCTTAGGGGTGCCTGGGCGGCTCAGTCACTTAGGTGTCTGACTCTTGATTTGAGCCCAGATCATGATCTTATAGTCATGAGATTGAGCCTAGCATTAGGCTCCCAACTGGGTGTGGAGCCTGCTTGAGATTCTTAAAGAGTCTCTCTCCCTTGCTCTTTGCCCCTCCCCCACTCACACTCACTCTTTCCCTCTCTCTCTCTCAAAAAGCAAGCAAGAAAGAAAGAAAAAAAAAAAGTAAAATATCTTTGGGGCACCTGGGTGGCTCAGTTCGTTGAGCATCCAACTTCGGCTCAGGTCATGATCTCGTGGTTCGTGAGCTTGAGCCCCACATCAGGCTCGCTGCTGTCAGTGCAGATCCTGCTTCAGATCCTCTGTCCCCCTCTCTCTGTCCCTCCCTTGCACATGCTCTCTCTCAAAAATAAATAAACATACAAAAATAAAAGTATCGTCAGTGCTTCAATGAAAAAGTAAGGAATTTTCAGGGCAAAACAAAGTAAGTGAAGGCGGGGTTTGTAGAGAAGTAAGTAGAACACTGATGCAGGTTTTTGCTCTAAGGACATTTGCCTAACTAGGTGAACATGAGCTTTGGTCAGTGTCTCATGGAAAAAATAAATGCCTCAGAACCTCCTCAACAGGGGAGTTTAACAAAAAATTCTTCTTTGTAAAAATGTAACCCTCAAAGAAATAAAGGGCTTTATTTCTGGTAAGGGTGAACCAGAAATAAGTCTGTCACCTCCTCCCTTGGGTATAGGGTTAATGGAGATAGATTATAGGCCCAGCTAAGTGTGTTATTTTGTTTGTTTTTTTTAATGGATTTTTTCACATGGAATGTCCAATAGGACATTGAAAGCCATGTGGAACCTAGGATAATTCTTGGCTGTGTGGTTCTGTCCCTTGCATTGCAGCCCCCTAGCGTCCCTGCCCCCTGCATACCAAATGTCTACAGCACATCCTTATTGTTGTGGTCAACAACAACAAAAAAGCTCCCACAAATTTCCAGAATGCCCCCATAGAGAACCAATGCCCCACGGTACACTGTCAAAATTGATGGGAGCCAATTTATGAAGGACTTTATTAACTGTCGTGAAAAGTTAGATTTTATCTTCAGGTTGAGAGGGAAACCATTGAAAGATTTAAGCCGAGAAGTGCTGTGGCCCCTTTTGCCTTCCAGAAAAATCCATCTGACTGAAAGGTGGAGGATGGATTAGATGGGTCCAGATGGGAGGCAGAAACACCTGTTGGGAGGCTTCTGTGAACAGGTAAGTGGGAGATGACGGTTGCCTGTGGTGAGTGGCAGCGGGGCACCAGCCCGACACAAAGGCTTTGGAGGCAGGCCTGCCTGTCTGCAGAGCCAAAAGGCTTGAGTTTCAGTTCTCCCACTACTGAATAAGGTGAGACTTTGGGCAAGTTACTCAATCTCTACCAGCCTCAGTCTTGTCATCTATAAAATGGAGATAAGACTGGATGGAATGTGTCCAAAGTGCATACCCACTCGGAAAGCACCCGCTAATCTTAGCTATGATCATTATTAGGTATGAGCAGTAGAGATGGAAGAAGTAATTCAAGAGATATTGAAGAAGTGGAATGTGAGGGTTGAGGACAGGGACAAGCCCAAGATGACCCTCAGGCTTTGGGCTAACCACCTATGTGCACATGATGCTAACACTTAGCTTAGAGAGGCCCAGAGGAAGACAGGCCAGGACTAAATGAGCCCAAGGAGCCTGGTGAGGGAGCAAAGAGAGGTCAGGTAGACCACTACATATCTGGGTCTGGAACTTAAAAGAGTGATCCTAGCAATGTGGGACTCCTAAACTGTGGAGTAAGATGGCCCCTGACAACCCAGGACTCCTTGTATCCATGGAATCTGGGCCGGCCTGTGGCAACCTTTAATGCAGCGGAAGTCAGCTGCACCAGGTCCAGGGCTAAGCTTTAAGAAGACCTGGCAGCTTCCACTCTTGCTTTGGGGACCCCTAAGGTCTCATGTGGGAAATCAGCCTCTCTGCTGTGGACATCATCTGGAGAGAGAAGCTTGGACATGGAGAAAGGGAGGTTCAGCCATCCCAGCATTCCAGCTGTTGCCCCCGGAGTGGGAGACAAGCAAGCCAGCCATCATGGACATTCCAGCTCCAGTTACCTTCTGACTGTGGCCACAAGAGACACCCCCAACTAAGACAGCAGAGCTGTCCAGGTGAGCTCCCATCAACCAACTGGGAGGATCATGAGAAGTTATAAAATGGTTGTTGTTTTGAGGCA
Source organism: Herpailurus yagouaroundi (assembly GCF_014898765.1). Taxonomy (NCBI): domain Eukaryota; kingdom Metazoa; phylum Chordata; class Mammalia; order Carnivora; family Felidae; genus Herpailurus; species Herpailurus yagouaroundi. The sequence goes on along the minus strand of NW_024412420.1, from coordinate 14,476,961 downwards.
CTACATTTAGAATAGTTTGTTATGCAGCAATAGATCTCCAAGCAGAATGATACTGATGAACTCTAAGTCCAGGTGTATAGTGAGAAGAGAAGAGGGCTTAGAACAGAGCCAAGGCACCCCACATGCAAGGACCAAACTGAGGGAGAAGGCTCACACGGGAGATTGAGATAAACAGGACAGAGGGAAATCCTGAGAGCGTGGTATCCTGGAAGTGGCAATAAGTGCTCAGGAAGGAAGAGTGGTCAGAAATATCAAATGCCAATGAAAGAACAGTTAGATAAGTATCCCTTGGATTTGGTAACATGGGAGTCAGTGACCTTGACAAGAACAGTTTCAGTGAGCACTGAGGGTGGACGCCAGATGCACTGGGTTGAAGAATGAAAAAAGCAACAAAATCAAACTGGAGTTACGGTTTTGGGGGTTGTTTATGTTTTTTTAATATGTATTTTTAAGAGAGAGAGACAGAGCATGAGCATGGGAGGGGCAAAGAGAGGAAGACACAGAATCTGAAGCAGGCTCAAGGCTCCAAAGTGTCAGCGCAGAGCCCAACACGGGGCTCAAATCCACAAACTGCGAGGTCATGACCTGAGCCGAAGTCGGACACTCAACCGACTGAGCCACCCAGGCGCCCTGGCTTGTTTTTTTGTTTTTGTTTTTAGAGTTACACCTATTGACCTGGGTGAATCTCACAAGCATAACCTTGAGGAGGGAAGGTTGCTGAACACTATACCTAGGAGGACAGTATTTATATAGTTTTAAAACATGCAAATATTAAAAAACTCTTAAAACTCAGTAATAAAAAGACAAATAACCCAATTAACCAATGATTAAAGGATCTTGGAGTGGATTGAATGGTGTCCCCCCAAAAATTCATGTTCACCTGGAACCTCAGAATTTGGCCTTATTTGGAAATAAGGTCTTTGCAGCTAAAATTAGTTAAATTGAAGCCAGGTGGGTCAAGATGAAATGAAATAGATTAGGGTGGGCCCTAAATCCAGTGACAGATGTCCGTACAAGAAGAGGAGAGGCCTCAGACATACACAGGGGAGAACTCCAGGTGAAGACAGAGGCAGATTGGAGCTATGTGTCTACAAGTCAAGCACACAAAGTTCACATAACAGGAAACCGTTTTAACCACTTGAAAGTGTACAGTTGAGCAGGTTTTATATATTCTCAGTATTGTGCAACCATCACCACTATCTAATTCCAGCACTTTTTCATCACCCCAAAAAGAAAACTTGTACCCATTAATAGCCTCTCCCAATTCTGCCTTCCTCCTGTCTCCTGGCAACCCCTAATCCACTCTATGTCTATAGATTTGACATTTCATACAATATGTGAGCTTTTGTGTCTGGCTTCTTCTACTTAGTGTAGTGTTTTCAAGGTGCATCCACATTGTAGCCTGTATTCGTGCTTCATTCCTTTTTATCACTAAATAATACTTCATTTCATGGATATACCACATTTTAGTTTATCCACGCATCAGTTAATGGATACTGAGTTGTTTCCACTTTTTGGCTATCACAAATAATGCTGCTCTGAACACTCTTGTATGATTTCTTTTTTGAGATGATGAACATGTTCTAAAGTCGATTGTGGCAATAGTCACGCGTCTCCGTGGTTATGCTAAAAGCCATTGAACTGTACACTTTAAATAGTGCATGTAAATATCTCAATAAAATTGTTACTCCCCAGAATGCAAAAAAAATATATTGTTCTGAGATGTATACATACACAGTAAATATTTATGGAAATACGGGGAAATGATACCACACTTAGGAAAGCGGTTGTCTCTGGGGAGAAAGGAAGGAGACGTGGCTGGGGACAGGCACCGGGGGCCTCAGCTGCAGGGTCAGGTTTTATTTCCTAAGCTGGATGGTGGAGACATGGGTGTTCATTACATTAGTCTTTAAACTTTTTGCGTGATCGAAAAATTACACATTTAAACATAATTTTTTAGCAGGAAAGAATGATTGAGATAAATAGGATATTTGCAAGATGCAAAAATCATCACATACAACAAAGAGAGAAGAAATATATTATCTTTTTCATGGAGAGATCTGGCAATCCTCCTGGACAAACTCAGCCATCACTGATAGGAACCAACCTGATGTTATTTGCCTCCTGGTACAATGGTATTAACAGCATCACCTATAAAGTATTCTTCTCTACGGGTGCCTGGGTGGCTCAGTGGGTTGAGCATCCAACTCTTGATCTGGGCTCAGGTTATGATCTTGCAGTTTGTGGGATTAAGCCCTGCGTCAGGCTTTGTGCTGAGCGTGGAGCCTATTGGGGCTCTCTCTGTCTCTCTGTCTCTCTCTCTCTCTCTCTGCTCCTTCCCCCACCCCCAAATAAATAAATAAACTTTTTAAAAAGTATTTTTTTTCTAGAATATTTAAGCTCCAGAAAACCACTATAAGGAATGTTCGCTAATTTGGGAGCTAAATTGTCCAATTTGGGAGCCACTAGCCACTTGTAGCTCTTAAACAATTAAAATGTGACTAGTCTAGCTTGACATATGCTGTTAAATATAAAATTAACAGCAGGTTTCAAAGACTTAATATAAAAAAAGTAAAATAGCTCAGTATTTTCATATCAATTACATGTTAAAATAACATTGTTTTGTATATATTGAGTTAAATAGACTATATTATTGAAATTAATTCGCCTGTTCTTTTTAAGTGTAACTACTAGAAAAATGTAAATTACATTAGAGAGGATGAAAGTATAAGGGAACAAGAGCATGGGGAAACAGAGAAGTCAAGAATCTGGGACATTTTACAAGACATCTCTCCTAGACTTCGGAAAGTCAATGTGGTTGGAAAAAAAGAAAAGAGTTGTTTTAAATTAAAAGAAACGAGATATAAGAACCCAATGCACTGCTGGGCCTTGATTGGATCAGAATCCCCCCACCTTAAAAAAAAAAAAAAAAGATTTAGATTTAATTAAAAAAAGTTTTTAAGTAATCTCTAGCCCCAACGTGGGGCTTGAACTCATAACCCCAAGACCAAGAGTCACATGCCCCACTGACTGAGCCAGCTAGGCACCCCCAGGATTTCTTTTTTTAAGTGTTTTGTTTTGGGAAGTTCTACACCCAATGTGGGGCTTGAACTCACAACCTTGAGATTAAGAGTCCCACGCTCTACTGACTGAGCCAGCCAGGCACCCCTCTTTTTTTTTAAGTTTTTAAAAAGAGATTTTTGAGACAACCTGGGAAAATCAAATAGAGACTGAATATTAGATGATATCTGAGAACTTCTGCTGGCTTTCTTAGGTGTGATAATGCTGTGGTGGATATGCGGGAAATTGTCCTTATTCTTAGGAAGTTTCCACTGAGGCTTTTAGGAGTGAAATGATACTAATGTTTGCAACTTACTTTCAAATAGCTTGGCAAAAGAGTGTGTGTGTGTGTGTGTGTGTGTGTGTGTGTGTGAAGAGAGAAAGGGAGAGGAAGTGGGAAAGAGACAACAAAAGCCAATTAGCAAAATGGTAATTGTAGAATCTAGAAAGTTTCAAGGCTATTCACTGTACTAATCTTTAAACTTTTCTGTGTTTAAGATGATTCATGATGGAAAGTTGGGGAAACAAGACAAAATAAAAAAGGAATGAATGGGAGATGAGGAGGTGGAGACCATCCTTTGCAGCAGTTTGGCCTTGAACTGCCAAGTGAGAGGGAACAATAAGCTGGAGCAAGCACGTAGGGTCAAGAGAGTGCTTTTTAAAAATGGGGAGATGCGGGGCGCCTGGGTGGCTCAGTCGGTTAAGCGGCCGACTTCGGCTCAGGTCATGATCTCGCAGTCCATGAGTTCGAGCCCCACGTCAGGCTCTGTGCTGACAGCTCAGAGCCTGGAGCCCGTTTCAGATTCTGTGTCTCCCTCTCTCTGACCCTCCCCCGTTCATGCTCTGTCTCTCTCTGTCTCAAAAATAAATAAACATTAAAAAAAATTTTTTGAAAAAAAAAAAGGGGAGATGAGAGGGTTTAAATGCTAAGTGGGAAAGAGCCAGCAGAAAGAGGAGCATGAAAGATACAAGCTATTCTGGTCAAACTTCTGACTCATGCCTGGGGATAGACCAACCATGTGAGAGATTCAGTACACCCCAAGAAATGTTCTACCCGCCTCCTAGCCCCAAGCTTCAGGAGAAAGAAATCATGGTGGTGACACCTAGTGGTTTCAAAGGGCACTGTTGAAATTCTTCACTCCTCTCTCTACACCTCCTCAAGAGGGCATCTCATGCTGGTCTTGTGACCACTCCAAATCATTTTCACCCTTTTGTTCACTGCTAGACCAGTCTACGATGTGCAATGCTACTAAGTAAGTTCGTCCTCTCCCCTCTCAGTCCACAGTGGACCTTGGCCACGTCTCTTGTCTCTCGGCCACTCTCCCCACAAGGAAGCAGAATTCAGACAGGGTGAGGAAGGGACAAGAAAGGATATATGTCCCCCACACCCCAGTCACCCAGCTCCAGTCAAGTGACCACTGCAGCCCTGATGAGTGCAAGATGGCCATTTCTCAGTTATTCAAGCTCTGGGGATTGTGCAGAGCTTAAACTGTGGTCTCCGGAGTCAGAATAACTGGATTCAAATTCTTGCTAGCTGTGACTTGGCCTCTCTGTGCCTGTGATGCTAAATTTCTCATGACCTTGGTTCTCATCTGGAAAGTGACGCTGATAGAGCCAACCTATTTGTTGGGAAGATTTTTTTTTTTAATTTTTTTTTCAACGTTTTTTATTTATTTTTGGGACAGAGAGAGACAGAGCATGAACGGGGGAGGGGCAGAGAGAGAGGGAGACACAGAATCGGAAACAGGCTCCAGGCTCCGAGCCATCAGCCCAGAGCCTGACGCGGGGCTCGAACTCACGGACCGCGAGATCGTCACCTGGCTGAAGTCGGACGCTTAACCGACTGCGCCACCCAGGCGCCCCATGGGAAGATTAATTGAGAGAAGGCACATAAAGTCAAGCACAGTGAGTGGCAAAGGACACCGTTCCAAGTGTCAGTTCTTATCATCACCCCTGAAAAAAGAGCAGATGACTGATGGCTCTGGAGGTGGCCAAGATGGGGATAAGGAGAATAGCCCACACCACTTTCTATGCCCTTCCTGGGGGTAGAAGAGCAGGGACAGAAAGGACTGGTCCCTATGATCCTGCACCAGGGCATGGAGTCCTTGAGGGTGCGACCAGCACCCTTTAAAGAGGGCAGAACCTGTCCAGCCCCCATACGTCTGGCTTCCCTTGTAAACAGTCCAGCAGGGCAGAGGCAGCTCTCAGTGCCTCCCAGTGCCTCATCCCTGACTTCCCACTTTTGCACTTTGGCCATCAAACCTGCTTCAAGGCCTAAGTCATCGTTCTCAAGAGGTTTTCTTTTATTGTCCCCACCACCACCCCCCCATCCTCAGACCAGTAGTGAATCTCTTTAGCTCAATTCCTAGAGCATTTATCATCTTGTGTTGTGTCCACTCTTACTGCTACTATTTCAACCAACCTAATTTATTAATTCAGCAAATATGCATTGAGCGTCTTCTCTGTGCCAGGTACTGTTCTCGGCTCTGGATAGCAAACAAGACACTCATGGAGCTAACATCCTTGTAGGGGAGTGGGTGCAAAGAAAATACACAGAGAATATATATGTCAGGGAGTGATGAGTGCCTTGACTATACAGGGGGTAGGGGACAGAGTGGGGGTGGGTGAGATGGAAACAGAGTGGTCAGGAAAGGCTCGGAGAAGAGCAAAGGTGATTCCCTGAGACAGGAATGGGTCTTAGGGTTTTTAAGGAACAGTAAAGCAGTCAGTGTGGCTGCAGTGGGGTGAGTAAGAGGAGAGGGAGCAGGAGATGGGATTGGAGAGGGAGAATTTTGATTCTTAATGCGTTATTGGAAACAGGAGTGTTGCAATCTGAATTGTTTTAGCCGAGATGTAACAAACCTGCAATTATTGGGTAAATCTCACAATTGAGTGAACACACACACATAACCACCCCCCAGGTCAAGATACAGAACGTTCTTGGAGCGCCTGGGTAGCTCAGTCGGTTAAGCGTCCGACTCTTGGTTTCAGCTCAGGTCACGATCTCATGGTTTTGTGGGTTCAAGCCCACACTGGACTCCACGCTGACACTGCAGAGCCTGCTTGGGATTCTCTGTCTCCCTTTCTCTCTGCCCCTCCCCCACGTGCACTGTCTCTGCCTCTCTCAAAATAAATAAGTATAAATTTTTAAAAATATAAAACATTTTTATCACCACAAAGGGCTTCCTCATGCCCCTTCCCAGTCAATACTCTCTCCCATCCCCATGAAGTAACCACTATTTTTACTTCTATCCCCATAGATTAATTGGGTCTATTCTTGAATTTCTCTTAAGTAGAATCCTACCGTTTGTAGTCTTATGTGTGTGGCTTCTTTTACTCAGCATTACGTCTGTGAGTGAGGTTCCTTCATGCAGGTTGTAGTTCTTTTTTATTGCTACGTAGTATTCCGTTGTAATAGTATACCGCAATTGATTTATCCATTCACCTGCTGAAGGACATTCTGGCTTCTTCCAGTTTCACGGTCATTAATAAAACTGCTATTGATCACTGTTGGCTGTGTCTTTCACTGGACATCAAGCACTGATTTCTCTTGGGAGTGGAAATTCTAGGTCATAGGTTAGGTGTACATTTAGTCTTTGTAAGCACTGCCAAGCAGGTTTCCAAAGTAGCTGTGCCAATTCACACTCCCCACCAACAGCATATAAAGGTTCCAGTTGCTCCACACCCTTGCTGATACTGGTATTACCACTTTTTAAAATTGTAGTCATTCATGATCTGATGTGGGTTTTTAGCAGAGCAACCTGGCTGCACTCTGAGAACCAAGTGGTGGGATTAGGGTTGGGTTGGGCAGAGGAAACTGAGACACCAGACAGGAGGCTAGTGTGGGTCAAGACCCACAAATGGTTTGCACTAGATGGTAATAGAGGAGTCAGGGAAGTGGATCAATCAGGACGTGTCCTGGAATTGTAGCAGGACAGACTGGTTGATGAGTGAGGGAGGGATGAGAAGGAGGCATCAGGGCGAGTCCTGCATCCTTGCCTTGAAAACCTGGGTGGATGAGAGGACCGTTTTCTAAGATGCAGGAGACAGGGAATAACAGATGTGGGCCAAGGGAAGGTCAAGGACTCATGGGTAGCTGTCTGAATATGTCATCTGCTGGAGCTTAGGCCATCCTTAGAGCACTAAGGCTCTAGATGCCCCCATCCTAGTATAACTGGCAGACACTGGTTGTGTGAATGGCGCGTGCTGTCTGGGTAGCGGCTGGGGGAATGAGCATGCATGCTGTCTGCAGTGACAGATCTGAGTTAGGGGCCCAGTTCTGCCCCCTCGCTCGCCTGTAACTTGGACCTTATGCTAGGATTCCATCTTCCACCTTATGGTGTTAGAATTTAACAAGATCCCATGTCTAGGGCACCTGGAACATGGAAGAACTCAAACTTCCACTCTTCCAAGTTCCAGACACTATGTGGCAAGTCTTAAGAGGCTGGCACTTTTCCCTCATCCACATTTTAAAAGTCTTTCCAGACTTTCCAGACTGAGAACAGCCCTGCTGAGGGGCCCAGCACACTGAGAGGCGGTCCCCTCTCCCCTCTCCCCTCCCTCACCCTCTCCCTCAGAGAAACAGAATGGATAACAGCAAGCAGCTTGATTCATAGACTTTATCAGCTTTTTCTCCAGCCAGCGGCTTCTGCAGACAACCGAGCCTGTACGGTACACACGGTTCACTCTGGCAAAGTTGGGGAGCAGCGGGGCAGGCATCACGACTGGGGGCGGGAAGCAGCGAAGACTGGACCAGTGGGCCCCAGTGCTTGAGGAGGGTTGTGGGATCTGTGAGAGAAGGCTGCTGCGTGGGGTCAGGAGGAGGGTGGCCCAGGGGGAGGAGAGCACGTGTTAAGCTGCAGGGAGGAAGCAGGGAGCGGGAGGGGGGCCTATGGTCACCGTCCTTGGGGGATGGAGGTGGTGGGACACAGTGCCGGTGTATGTATGGGGAATGAGGGGTCCATAGACATCTTTTGTGGCAGGAACGAGACAGACCACTGTATAAAAGGGACTGTACAACATAACCTATGATACAATGTTTACATATGATACAAGGCTCTTTCCCTCTTTGAGTTTTAAAAAATAAATTTACAATTCCAGAGCTTTTGGTAAAAAATATATACACCCTCAGAGCAGGAGCAGCAGCTGTTTTTGCTGTTGCTGCTGCTGCCTCTTCAGAAGAGAAAGAGGTGGCGCCAGAAAGGAGGGTGAGGCTGTGCCAGGGAACCTCACCCGGTAGCTGCCAGGAGCCCTGCGCCCCTCAGCCCTGGAGGCCCGTGTGGGAGAGGGAGGGGAGACAGAGAGGTATTAAAGGCATCACCACAGTCCAGTGTGGCCTTTACGGTCTCAGCCATTCCCTCCCCTCACTTCTGTGGGCTACCTGCCCAGGGACAGGGGTCTGCCCCACCCCAGCTCTGATGGGGAGGACCAAGGGGGAGTCAACACAGGGAGGAGGATAGAGACCATGTTGTTGGTGTCCCACAGAAGAGCCAGAAGGAGGGGGATGACAGCTCCCTTCTTAGCAGTAACACACCCCAAAAGAAGGAGTGTGGGCAGCAAACACCCCCAACTCCTGATACCACCACATCCTACCCCACAATGCAGAGGAAGTGTCCTGTAGGCAGCTTAGGCCTGTGTTTCCCTGAGCATCTCTTACCCTCTCACCAGAGCCCACCCAGAGACCCTGGGGAGGCGTGAGTGGAGGACTCCCAAGGGCTGACAGGTAACCCCTTCCCCCTCGCTGCTGCCCCCTGCCCCACGAGCAGCTTCACCCACAGGCTTGGGCACATGGGGCAGCACAAGGAGCTGAGCAGGGAGTGGTGGGGGTGGGGACAGCACCCCGCACCATCACAGGGCCAAGTAGACCAGGGTAGCACCAAACAGAAGGACCCCTGCTACACACAACACCCTCCCTCAGTTACAGATGTGCTGCTGCTTCTTAAAGGGGGACAGGTGCACACACGCGCGCGCGCGCACACACACACACACAGACACAAGGGCAATATAATATTCCAGGAGGGGTGCATCCAGGGGTCCCAGCCCTGACCAGGGAGAAGCCGGCCACGGGTGGAGAGGAAGGCTGCCAATCCCTTCCACAGTTCCGCTCTGTCTCACAGACAATGTGGGCAGCTTTCCTGTCTGCGTGGGAGGAGGAGGTTGGAAGCTCCGTCTCTGGCACAGACCTTGATGAGAGGGGGCAGAGGAAGGAGTGTTCTGTCCCCCATCCCTTCGAGGGCAGGACCCAGCAGAGTGCGGTTTTGGCTTGAAGGAGCAAGGGGGAGAGGACTTCAGCAGGATGAACAGGCTTATGAGCCCAGGGGTAAGTCCATCCGACTCTTTCCTGAGGGGCAGGAAGTTGCTCCAAGGGAAAGATGTCAGAGGTGGGTTGGGATAGCGTGCAAAGTGCTTGAGTGCCAGGTGCCCAAGGACCCTGGTGGGGCACTGACCAGAACCTCTGTTCTCACTGACTATTAGCCTCCAGCTTGTAGGAGAGCTCGAAGAGGAGGTTCTGGTTGTCGATGACCTGGAACTGGCGCACATAGGCCTTGGTCTGGAGGTGATGGGGGGATGCCTCCATATCCAGGCCTGGAGGTGTGACAAGAGAGAGGCCTTCAGGCTCCCAGCCTCCCTTCTTGCTCTACATGCCTACCAGCCAGAGAAGAGGGGTGTGGATTGGGACAGGAGGGTCCCTAGAGAGGCCAAAGAGAGGATGGAGAGCTGACAAGTTTAAGGAAATAAAGAATTGAAGACAGTCTCCTCCCGGAATCCTCCCGCTCAGTCAAAGCTCTACCTGTAAAGCTCTTAGAAGCCTGGGTACTCACAAAGGGGCCGGCTCCGGTATTTGCGGATTGTCCTCACCTTTTCGGCCACTGAATGCTGGGAGATGACAAGAAATGAGCCCTAAAAAGGGTACAGAAAGATGCTCCCCCCCCCCCTCTTAAGCTCCCCCTGGTCTATTCTCCAACTCTGCTGGTTTGACTCCACTCCCTCCAGGGTCTAATTCTGGAGGGTCTCTGAAGAACCAAAGAAGGGGTGTAATGGGGCTGGTGAGGGGAGGTAGAGTTGCCCCCCCCCCCCCCCAGCTCCCTGTCAGCTTTGTGGCCTGTGGGCGTGTTGCCACAGCAATGGCAGCAGGGACGGTCAGGAGTCTGTCAGGCAAGCTGGGCACCAAGAAGGAAGGCTGCTGTCTTTAGGGGGCTGCCAGGATTGGGGGGGGGGGAAGATGCCAGCCCCTGCTCCCGGGCCAGGGTAGGCCGTGCCACTCACCAGCTTCTCAATGTTCACCAAACCATCAACAAGAGTCTTACTCCCCTCATGCAGGAAAGTCAGGTCTAGGGGAGGGAAGAGAAGCAAATGTGAGGAAGAAGAGAGGAGGTGCAAAGGGCCCTTCCCCTCCCCCACAACCCCTCAGTGTGGGGCTCCTCTCCAGTGGGCATTCAGAGCTAAGTGGCAGTGGTTGATAGCCGGAACTGGGGCACAGAGACTGTGGCCAGAAGAGCATGGGATTGACTCTCACCTTTGAGGATCAGAGGCACAAAGGGAATCACAGGAGGTTTCATCTTGGAGATGACTTCTCGGTAGCTTTTGTGGTTCCTGCAGGGGTCCTGGCATTCCGCAGAAGAGAGGTTAGGGCACACATAGTCCCAGTGTACCTCAAAGATGCCCCCTACTCCTCCCTCATCCCCCTGCCCTAGATCCATCTCTGATCAGAGAGAGGTATGTATGGGTGTCTAGCTGGGGGTGAGATGGGGAGGAGCTTGACTGTCCTCCCCTCACCTCCAAAGCAAACAGGGCAGCAATTCACCCACCCTTCCCCCTCCCAGCATGCCAGGGGAAGGGTCTTGGGCACTAAAAACCTTAAAGGCAAGCTTGAGGAGGAAGGTTTGTGGGAACAGAGGGTCTCTGGGGTGCAAGCCCAGGGGCAGATAAAAGAGCTGAACCCACTCACTGTCAGGTTCTCAAATTTGCGGAACAAATTCTTGAATTTCCCGGGCAGCTTCTGCAGAGAGTTTGAAGGAAGGAGAAGGAATGTCAGATTGGAGCTCCTTGCGTTTCAGGGGACCTCTGGCTAATCCCCAGGTGTCAGAGGGGGAAAGGGCCCGGCTATCTTGCAAGGGGCTGGCAAGCTGGTCTGGTGGGTAGGGAAATAGAATCAGCTCTTGGTGAGGTCTGGGGAGCTTGAAGCAGCCCGGAGGAATGAATTATTCTGGGGAATTCGAGCCTCTGCGTTGGCATTGCCACGCACAAGGGGCCTCACTGAGCGCTGGCTGGAATCCAGCATCCAAGTCTGCGACCTGGCCTGGGCTGCCTGCCCCCCTCTCCGGCGGGGATTCCGGCTTTTTACTAATTTGCGCAAGGACAGGGCGCATTAACCTAGCGGCGTGCCCCGGGCCTGGATCTGCCAGAAGAGGGCGCCTCCTTCCGCCTGGCACAAAGGCTCCCTAAGGGCCAGCCGCACCGCGGGAGGCAGCACCGGGGTGAGCCCGGCAGGCCAAGATCCCCGAGCCGGGCCAGCCCAGGCGGGAGGAGAGGAGAGGGCAGCCATGCATCACCTCCCAGGTGAGCCGCAGGCGGCTGACAGCGGCGTTGTCCAGCCCCATGACCACGGCGTAGAAGGACAGCAGGTCCTGGTTCTGCTTGCAGCTGCGGGGGTGGGAGGCGAGGTCAGCGCGAGGTGGGGGGAGGGGGGTGGTCTCCGCGCTCCCCCTCCGCCGGCTGGCCGCACTCACATGGCCGCGATCTTGAGGAACTTCTTCAGCAGCTGCGCGCGCTTGCCCGGGGCCTCGCACAGCAACACCTCGGTGGCCACCCAGTGCGTGACCTCGCTGCAGCGCTGCAGCAGCAGCTCCAGGTTGGCCGTCTCCCGGCGGCCGCGCTCCCCGTGGAACACGTAGTCCACGAATTCCAGCTGCACCCACGTCCGCGTGGCGGAGGGGCCGCCGGGGCGTGGGAGGTGTGCGTGGGCGGGAGGTGGATTGGACCCGAGGAGGCAAAGGCAGGAGGGCAGGGGTAGGAGGGGTGGAAATTAGAAGAAGCCGGGACAAGACGGGATGCAACAGAAATGGGGGAAGAGGGGAAGCACCATTAATAATACTCTCCCATCTACTGGGCGCTTATTTGGTGCCAGGTCCTCGAACCATCTGATAGACAGTATTGTCACTGCCTTAATTTCTCTCTTTAGTAGAGAATATTTTAAAGATACCTTATCTGGTTAGACCCACTTTACTAAGGACTCTCACTTTGCTGCTTTTTTCAGATTGGAGACATAAGGCTTAGAGGGTCTGGGGGTGAATTGCCCGAGGGCACCCCGCCAGCCACCTTCTAATGCAAAGTTCAGCTGCACACATGGCCCGCCTCCAGGACCCCACGTTGGCACATTTCTCCCTCCAGGCCCCCAGCCCAGCACCACCTTCAGTCCCCACCTCGTGCACACATCGAAACAGCTCCCAGTGGAAGGCAGTAAGGTGGTTGGCGACGTCCTCAGGCTCCACTCGGTGGATCTCTGTGTCTCCAGGGGAGACCTGGATCTCCTCGGGGAGGGGCATCTGGTGACAGGCAGGGGCTGGACTCCACTCTGGGCTTGTGAGTTTCTGCCCCATAGTCCCTCTGGGCCCTCACTCCCAGCCAACGCCCTTGTGACGGAGTTCTTACCAGCGCCTCATAGCTGTCGCGGGTGCAGGCAAACAGGTGACTGTTGATGCCCAGCGTGGTGAAGACACAGTCTTCAGTCGGCTGGAGAAGGACCTTCTCTGCAGGAGAACGAGCTGTTCTGCCTCAGCCCTGGCTATCTGCACCCTCACACACCCCAGCCACTGTCGCCATCCCATCTAGAAACTCCTAACCCTGCATGGACACATTCTAGACGAATGGGACTGCTGTTATCACCAGTTTGTGCCACATTCATCTGAAATTTTCAAATAATGATTTCCTCAGCATTCATCACCTTCTTTTACCCCCCAACATTCTTCCACAGCTCTTCTGTCATTCTATCATCCCCATGATACTGGAATATTTTTTCCCTTGCCTCAGAGGAAAATAGGATTCTGGCTACATTGCAGGCTCTCTGCCTTCCCACAGGGATTGGAGGCCCACCCTGTGTTTTAGCCTCAAAAACGTAGCCTCCAGGAGGTTAAAGAACCAGATCCCAAGATGAGTAAGAGGCAAGCACCTAGATCACAATCCAAGTGTCTTGGGCCAGTGCTTTCCAAACTTTAATGTGCATAGGAATCACCTGGGAATCTTGTTAAAATGCTCATTCTGAGTCAGCAGGTCTGGTGGGGTCTGAGGTGCTGCAGTTTTAATAAGCTCCCAGGTGATGCTCATGTGGCTGGCCCCAGGACCACGCTTCAAGTAGCCAGGGCCTAGAATTTGTCTTTAGCCATGCCCCAGAGCCCTGGGCAGGTGAGTTTCTCCTCTCCTGCCTGCCCCCCCCACCCACCCACCCCCCCAGCCCTGCTGTTCCTGAGCCTCACCTCCGGAGGAAGCCACAGCTACCAGGATGAGCGAGTCCTCGCGCCCTGCAGGCTCCTCTGAGTACTGCAATTTCTCTGTCACAGAACCCAGAATGTCCTGCACTGACGCTGAGAGGCGGCTGCGTATGGTCACGTAAGAGTGGTCAGGCATGTAGACCCGGCAGAAGACTGGGCAGAGCCAGGAAGGTGGGTTTTCATTAGAAGGCAGAATGGCAGTATTGGCATCGTCCCCTCCAGGGCACCTCTGTTCCCCATCCCATCTCACCCCTAACCCTAAATTGGTTAGCTTCTGAAAAAGATGCTGGAAACAGGACAGGTTCTACAACATAAGGAGAATGCCCCAAATCCAGAGACCCCAGAGGGCCCTCTGAGCCACCCTGGAAGCTCTGCCCCTCTTAGTGCCCCCACTCACTCTCATCAGAGCCCCGGAAGGCCACTCGGGTCTGCAGACAAGAGTCTATCCGGCGGAAGTGGCGGAACAGTGGCTTCACCTGCTTGCTGGGCGGCTGGCTTTCCTCTGGGATCCTGACATGGACACAGCTGGGCGTCAGGAAGTCCTGCCAGGCATATGGAGCGCCAGGCAGGCAACATCAAGCAGGGACATCAGAACTGAGTCAAGGATGCACCAGTACCAGGTTCAGAAAGTGATGAAGGAGGTCAGAAGAGAGACAATGAACAGCATGGGACAACAGTCCAGGTGACCCAGATCAAATGCCACCTCTTTCGTGAATTCTTCTCTGATCTACCCCACCCACCAAGAAAGGTCACTTTTTGGCTTTAACTGCCGTAGGACACTGGGCTAATATTTGTTTACGTTCGAATCTTATCTCTTCTACAAGGCTGAGAGCGTTTGAGGGCTGGGCTTAGTTCTTCCTGAAATTTTTTTTTTACCCCACAGGCCTAGCACACTACTTGGCACATGATAGGTGTAGGTCATCCACTGTTTGCTGAATTTTGCTGACAAGAACCTCACAGCCTGGGGGGAGACAGGTGTGTATACAGCTACTTCTAACACGAGGCAGGAGGTGTTAGGTGATATAACAAAGGTACAAGGAGAGTTCTGTTGGTATGAGGCAGGGAGAACTTTCAGCAACAAGATGGCATTTGGGTTGCCTGGGTGGCTCAGTTAGTTAAGCGTCCGACTTCGGCTCAGGTCATGATCTTATGGTTCATGGGTTCAAGCCTGCTTGGGATCCTCTGTCCCCTGTTTTCTCTGCCCCTCCCCTGCTCGTGCTCTGTCTCTCTCTCAAAAATTAAAATAATAAAAACATTTTTAAAAATTAAAAAAACACAAGAAGATGGCATTTGAGGGACACCTGGGTGGCTCAGTCGGTTAAGCATCTGACTTCGGCTCAGGTCATGATCTCATGGTTCGTGAGTTTGAGCCTTACATCGGGCTCACTGCTGTCAGCTCAGAGCCCACCTCAGATCCGCTGTCCCCCTCTCTCTCTGCCCCTCCCCCATTCGTGCTGGCGCATAGGCTTTCTCTCAAAAAAAATGAATAAACATTAAAAACAAAAAAAGATGGCATCTGACTTGGGCCTTGAAGGACAACAGAAAGAGAAGTGGGTATGGGGGAGTCCTTCTGGAGTGGACCACGCAAATGATGGTAGGAAAATGGGAGAGCCCAGGAGTTCAGGGGTGTATAGGGAGTGTCATGGGGGCTGGGAAATGAGGTGGGAAGCAGTGGCAGAAGGCAGAAAGGCAAGGGCGTTCATTGAACACTGTGCAAGTATGTTGCAATTTTGTCTTCTAGGCAATTGGGAGCCGAGGATGTGTTTGGAATAGGAGCAGGATGTCATCAAACTGGAAAGATCTCTCTGGTTTCAGCATAAGAAGGGAGAGGACACAGGGTACCTGGGTGGCTCAGTGGGTTAAGCGTCTGACTTCAGGTCATGATCTCAAGGTTCATGAGTTCGAGCCCTGCATTGGGCTTTCTGCTGTCAGCACAGAGCCCGCTTTGGATCCTCTGTCCGGCCCTCCACCCCGCCCCCCCCCCCACCGCCCCGCCAACCGCCCCTCTCTCTGTTCCTCCCCCGCTCTCACTCTGTCTCTGTCTCTCTCTCAAAATAAATAAATATTTTTAAAAAGTAATAAAATTTACAAGAAGAAGAAGAAGAAGAAGAAGAAGAAGAAGAAGAAGAAGAAGAAAGGAGCTGAAGCCCTGGACAGGAGGCTGTGGCGATCGATACTCCAGGTGAGAGATAATGAGGCCTAAATGGGGGTTGTGGCGGTAGGGATGGAATGGAAAGAAACTGAAGTGGTCCAAGGGATGGGTGGACAGACGGACAGATGGATGGATGGATGCAGTGGAGTCCTGAAGCGGGCTCACGTTGGCTCATGACAGCAGATTGTGAAATTTGGGGGCGATTCTGCCTACTGCCTTTTAAAAAGCCATGAAAAAAAAGTTTCATAAACTTTTAGCCAAATTATTACCACAAAAGGTAGTGGCCTGTTTTACTACATTTTGCTATTGTCTGTGCTTCTGAGGTTATTTACCTCTCTTGTATTTGTGTGGTGAAAATCCTACCTAAGCCCTGCTACTGCTCCTCCCTTCTCTGCCCAACTTCACATTCGGTGACATCACGTTGGTTGCTTTAAAGCAGCCAGTGAAAGAATTTACACCATGGGAATCAGCAAAAGCTACAAATCAGGGCTTTTTTGACCCTGATGTGCTGGTTGTTAAATAGGTACCAGTACACCACTGGATCAACAAAGAAACGGATGGGACAACAGACAAGGATGCCACTGGAGGCCGTGCTTTGTGCTACCCTCCAGCAAGAGAAAGGGGCTGAAAACTAAAACCGCATTGGAGTCAAAAGGCCAGAGGCAGTCCCTGTGATAGAGGAACAAGGGGACTTCTGTCCTGTCCCCTCCCCCCAACCCATTCCCCTCACTTTAGCTCCACTGTTTCCACAAGCTGGTGCAGCCTCAGTGTGTCCTCTCGAAGGTCCTGGTAAAGGGACTCATCCTTCATAATCAGCAGGTACAGATCCTGGGGAGCAGAGGAGAGAGAAGGTGAAGGCAGGGGTGTCATCCCAAGCATCACTATCGGCAAGGGCTGGCGCAGGGTCTCCATGCCTTGGAGCACAGAGGGACCGTATAAACTTAAGGCCCACAGGCATCTTCTTCCAGGTACCCAGCTTGAGGAGTATGGCTCCTTCAAAGGGGTCCCCTTCCAGAGCTAATAGCCTGCTCACCCGCCTTCTCTTCCCAGGCCCACCTTGATGATGCGGCCGGCCCCCTCTTCCTCCTGCAGCAGCCCCTGGTAGGTGTCCAGGAAATGAAGGAGCATGGCTAGACAGGCTTGCTTCCGACCCAGCCCCTCGGGGCCCTCCATGCCTCCTGCCCAAACAAAGCTGACCCCTTAGTTAAGAAAAAGCCCCAAGCAGGGAGACCTGAAGAAACTGGGAAGGGAGATGAGAGGCAGTGGTTGCTTAAGCCCTCCCAAATGCTCTCTAGGCTTGGGGCCAAGAAGAAAGGAGATCCAGGTGTCCCTGGAGCCAAGACCCCCTCATGCCTCAGCCCAGGTATTTTTCTCACAGTAGGTGTGGATGGCATCCACTTGACCATATCCATCTGACCACATCCTGCCTGTTTGAATTTCACTTGAGGATACCCTACCAGGACCCACCCAACCTCTGACTGGCCCATAACCTGGAGCTGGTAAAGGCCAATGATCCTTACCACAAACCTGACCATACCTCAGTGTAAGGCCCGGTGTTTCTAAGAGAGCCTATGGTATTCTACACAGTGGCCTGACATTTACAATTAGATCCTAAAATAACTCAGCAAGAGGCCCTATGCTTACATGAGACCCTATGAATAGCTCAGCCAGTGGCTTGTCTCTAGCAGACCTTACTAAAGCATAGCTGTGACCTGATGTTTACATCGGACCCTATAATAACTCACTGGGCAACCAGATGTTTAGAGCAGCAATCCAGTGGGGGAGAGAGGCACTCTTAATAGAATAATAACACCTTACACTTGCAGAGGGCTCTGCAGTCTCCAAAGCACTCCCACATCTACTATCAGATTGATCTCCACAGCAGCCCCATAGGTAGGCAGGGCAGGTGCTATTTACCCCCTTTTACAGAAGAGGAAACTGAGGCTTTAGGAGGTTGAGTGGTCTGCCCAAGGTCACGCAGCTGCTGAGTAAAACCCCTGGAATTGAAACCAAGGTGTATTTTCTAGGGAAGAGTGGAGGCCCTGACATCACACATTGGGTAGGGGGAGTGGCTTCCTCCCGACCTCCCCTTTTGCAGGCTCCATAAAAGGATATTACTGGTGTAGCTCCTGCAGAAATTTCTCCGTGGGGAGGAAGAGAGAATGGGTGAGGACGATGTCATCCAGCAGGATATCTGTAGAGATCAATTGGCACCACTGATGTCAGGCGGGCACTTGTAGGGCCCGACTGGACACTCACTACCCTCCCCCCACCGCCGCCTCCTAGAGTGAGTTCTCCTTAGCCAGGCTGGAGCCCTGGCCACCTGCCCCGTCATGCTCTGCACAAGCGCGCACGCACACGTGTGAAGGTTCTGGGCAGCCGCTGCGGGGGTGGGGTTGGCAGCTGCCAAGGCAGCTGGAGGGAAGGAGGGGGCGCCTTTTGGTCACGCCCACTTCTCTTCAATGGATGTGGGAAGCTGGTCAGATAATATAGCAAACTTGAGATCTGCCCGAAAAAAAGAGGTAGACCACAGTAGTGTCTCTAGAC
Source organism: Herpailurus yagouaroundi (assembly GCF_014898765.1). Taxonomy (NCBI): domain Eukaryota; kingdom Metazoa; phylum Chordata; class Mammalia; order Carnivora; family Felidae; genus Herpailurus; species Herpailurus yagouaroundi. The sequence continues at coordinate 14,458,715 of NW_024412420.1, read as the reverse complement.
AAAAAGAACTTCCAAACAGAGGTTAGAGTCAGTGGTGTGTGTGTGTGTGTGTGTGTGTCTGTGTGTCTGTGTGTTCATCCCTCCTGCCCTCCCTACTCTCTACCTAACAACTTTGAGTTCCAACTAGGCAGGTGAGAACCAGCCCCATTAAAAGGGAGAGGGAGTGATTGCCCTCTCCTTGATCCCAAAAGCCTTTAAGAAGAAACCGTGTGTCCCCCAGATGCCCAGAGACGGAAGGGTTAATGATGGAAGGGTGGAGGGGAGTGGCTCTCACCACCCTTTTCCCCTCCACACCCCCATCTGGGCCTGGCTCAGCCAGTCAGCCAGGTACAAGGTCGCCCTGACTTGCAGCCAGCCCTGGGGTGGGGCAGGGCAGCCTGGCACACACAGACAAGCAGGGCGCAGGGAGGGAGCCAGGTGTCCTCACCAGGACAGGTTAGGGCCAGGTCCCCAGACACTGCCCCCAGACAAAACCAAGTCTTCTGAGTCCCTTGGCTCACCATGCCCTGGCCTCTGATTCAAGCCATGAAGGTAGAAGAGGAGAACCAACACAAGATCCTCTATTTTAACTACTGCATTTCACAAATGAGAAACTGAGGCCCAGAGTTGGGAGGGACTTGCCTGGAGCTGGAATAGGAACCCAGACTCCTGAGTCTTTGTTCTTTTCTCGATCTGCCCGAGGCAACCAGAGTGTCGGGGTAGAGCACGGTGGGGCTGCTTAGATGTTTGTGAGCCTTTGGCTGATTTGGGAATAACTTCTGTAAGTCCCCCTCACCTCCCACACACCCTGGGAAAAAGCCAAGATGGCTTGAGAACATTGGTTATATTGGAGAATATCAGAGTGGTAGGTTAAACTAATTCTCATTTACTAACTGGTTCCCCAAACCAGTTACTCTGGGGATCTAGCTTGCCAGCCCAGATAATAGGATGACAAGCAACTCAAGAGTCCTTTCCCAGGGGAGACCAGGCACAGTGTGTGGCACGAGGCCCCTGTGGAAGGGGAAAGACCGTTTCTCCCTTTTCCTCTTTGCCCAGCTACCTTGCTATGCTCTTAAAGTGAGGCTGAGAGCCCCAGCCCCGACCTCCGGCCCCAGGGATGGTGACAAGGAATAGGGATGCCCAGCATCGTTCCTATCTATCTCACAGGAGAGCTCAGCCAGAGCAAAGGAAGAGGAACATGGGGCAGAGTGGGGGAGATGCTGCTATGGGGGCTACAGTTTGGCGTCTGTCTCTTCCAAGCCAGGCTCTGGTCCAATGCACAGCCTCCCCAGGGAATGTGTCATAGAGACACAGGGTGTGTGGTGTAGGCGGGAAGTTATGGTTAGGAGAGCTGTGTGTGTCTGATATTTTTCTAATTAAATCCAAAAGGTGTCAGCTCCCCAGGGCAACGGCAGCTGAGCCAAGGAGAGGGCCCAGGTCTTGAAAAAAATCTAGGGGGTGGGGGATGGAGTCCCATTCCACATGCCTAGGTCCAGGCTCCCTACAGAGATCTGAGAGCAAAGTGTGAAACCCCCACCTTGAGGCCCTCAACCAGGGCTCCCCACCCTCAGACCTTGCTGGGCTTAGTGAAATACTGAGAGGCAGACCTAAAGACCCACCAGCCTTTTACCTCCACCACCAACCGGCAATTTGGGGTCTCGGTTTCCTCAAAGTTCCCTTAGTAGGGGTGCTGGTGGGGAGTGGTGAAATAGTATCATCGTTTAGGGAATAAGCTTCTCAGGGTGTGGCTATTATTTTTTAAAGAGGCCGTATGCTGAGGCCTACCTTGGGAAGGGCAGGAGTTGGTGGAGCTCAGAATCCCCTCCATGCTGCAGGGTCCTGCTGTCTGTCTGCCCAGCCACCTCTCCCCCAGCAAACACCTTCTGAGTCAGCCCCCAACTAGAATGCCTCCTTCCCCCTCAAGCTGCTAAGGACAATGCATCCCTTTGCCGGGCCGAAAGGCAGCTTGGGCCTTGCGCCTGTCTGGCATTGCCCCACTGAGTGGGCCAGCCCTGTGCTCTGGGGTTTCTAGACAGAAGCAGGGACTCCGGGAACATCTCTCAGGTCTCAGGCAGCACCTCTTGGAGTGAGGGGTGTGAAGCACGGTGTGCTCTGGGCAGCTTCCATCTTAGGGTGTCAGGCCTTAATTTGGGGCCACAGTAGGAGGTAGTCAACCTCCGGGACCCATGAGAGTCTGTGGGTAGAATGTCCAGGGGAAAGGAAGGGTGGCTTGAGGTTCAGAGAAAGAGTTCGCCTTCTTCTCCAGCCAGTGGGTGAGGCTGCTACAGGGAGGAAGGTGGCACAGCCACTTCCCTTCTGCAGAAGGGTCTGTTCCTCCCCTAGGCCGCTGCCCCACTTCAGCTGACCGCTCGGCCCCACACCGAGGCTCCCGCCATGGCGCCACCCCCACTCTCCAAGGGCAAGGAAGAAGAACCGGGTAACAACCCCCAACTCCGGGATGGAGGAGCCTTACCTGAGGCGGCGCTGTCCCTGGTGGCCCCTCCAGCGAGCCGCTCCAGAACCCGGTTCAGAAGATGCTCCGGCCGCTCGGGGGCGCCCAGGGGGGCCCAGGGCGGGGAAGTCAGGGGCTCGCCGGGGGACAGCTCGTCAGAGGAGTACGAGGAAGGCGAGCGCAGGGGTCCCCCTCCCCCGAGCGGCCCGGGCCCTGGCACCTCCTCAAGCTGCAGCCAACAGGGCCCCCCGCTGCCGAGCTCCTCTGCGACCCCCGCCGGCTCTCCCCCTTCCTCTTCAGGGGGCGGCTCCAGCCCCGGCTCGGCGGGGGGCTCCCGGAGGAAAGCGGGGAGCAGCAGGCGAGACACGCTCTGACGCCGCTGCAGCGGCCGCAGTCCCCCGGCTGGACCGCTGCCCCCACCAGGTCCCCCGCCCCCGCCAGGCCCACCGCAGGTCCCCGGACCCCCGCCGGGACCTCCCGCCACCGTTCGCCCCGCCAGCTGCGACGTCTGCTTCTTCAAAAATTTCTCCAGTGGCTTCATGCCCCCCCCCCCCGCCCCTCTCCTTGGGGCCGCCGGAGGACCCAGGTGTCCCAGGCGCGGGCGGGGGGGGGGCGGGGACACGATGCTCAGAGCCGGAGGGGCAGAGCGGAGGGCCGTGCCAGGCGCTGGACTGGGGGCCAGAGGAGCCCGAGGCTCGCTGGCCGGGGTCCAGTGGCCAGTGGCCCGGGGAGGTGCCAGAGGGAAGGAGTGTCCGCTGTTAGTGGCCCCCCATGCCGGTTGCAGCTGGCACGCGGCCCAGAGGGTGGATAGGCTGCGGGGCCAGTGCCCGGGGCTCTGCGCTCCTGGGCCGGGCTGCGGCGGCAGAGACAGCGGGCGGAGCGCAAAGCTGAGAGAGGACGCGGCGGCGGCGGCGGCGGCGGCTGCGCTCCTGGCCAGGGGGGAAGGTGGCAGAACTGAGACCGCGCCCCCTCTTCCAGTCTCCGCCCAGTCCCCGCCCCTGCCCCTTCTGGCCCGCCCCCTGGCCCGCGCGAGGCTTGAACTTGGGCGCTGGGGCTGGCCGAGAGGGAAATAGTGAAGGGCTGAATGGGATTGGCTTCAGAGCAGATGCAGAAATTAAGGGCAAAGGTGATGGAGTGATTTAGCAATGGAGAGAGATTCCTGGCTTGGGGGCTTACAGGGGCTCTTAGTTTCATTTCAAAGAAGTAGGGCAGGCCTGTGGCCTGCAGACTTGGGACTTGTACTCAGGTGAGACCTACAAAGATTGCTGGTTGGGTGTCCATCACCCTCAACCCCGACACTATGCTCTGTTGCTATATTTGTGATTTGTATCTTCCTTCTATAAGAAGGGCTGGGAAGGCCTGAAGTGGATTGGCATTGGCACTGGGGGCGGTGCCCATCTGCCCTTTCTGGTAGGGCACAATAGGTGGTGAAGGCCTGCCTTGTGAGAGGCAGGTGCTGGCAGGCAGGTAGGAGCCAGGCAAGGAGCAGCAGCAGGTTGTGGCAGGTCTAGTTGGGGTGAGGAAAAGAGACAGGAGGCAGAGGGGAGGAGACAAGGAGCACAAGGGCACCTGAACCCAGCCAGCAGCAGGAGAAATTAGGACTGTGGAGATGAGTGACAAGCTCCAGAACTGCCAGCCAATATCACTTAGTGTAGAGCCCCTCCAGGGTGGACATAGCCATGGAGTAGGGCAAGTGGTGCCAATTTGCACTCTAAATGATCTTTATTCCTGATGCCTGTGCCTGGAGCATTCTGTCCCTAAAGATACACTGCCCCAGAAAGAGGTGGGTATAGAGAAACACTCAGTGTAAACACATCAAGGTTAAAGTAACAAGGTGGGGGAGTGGCACCAGGTTCCAGAGAGATTGAAGCTCCTTGGACAATGCCCCACCCCTGTTTACCGTGCAGGGACCAGGCAGGGACAGGAATGCTAAAGGCTGGGAGTGGTGGTTGAACTGCAGGGTGTGTACTCCACACGTGTCATCGTGTGTGCATATCTGGTCCTATGTGTGCTAGAGCATGTGTTTACAGAATTAAAGCTTTGCACACCCATCTGTTTGTGGATTTCAAAAGGGAACAGTAAAAGGGAAAGAGCAGTTTTGGCTAAAAAGCTGGAATAGAGATCCGAGTATCAGCTTGCTGGGCTCCCTTTATTGGATACCCCACTATCCCTGGGGTTAAGAGGAGAAACTGGCTGGAGTGGCTAAGAGCTCCCCAGGCATTTTGTGAACCAAATAAGAAGAGGAGAGGGCTCCACTCCGAGCACATGCCACAGTTACCAGATTAAGCTGGTTGCCTTGGTAACCTCCTCTCTGGGCAGGATTTGGGATTGTCAGTTAGGAAGGGGAAAGATTTGGGGAGTGTGGAGGGTGTGGGGGCTGGAAATAAAGGAGGCAGAGACACTTCTGGAAACTGAAAGCTTGGGGAGCAGGACCCCAGCACCCCTGCAACTACTCAAGGATATCAGGCAGAGACTGAGTTCAAGGACTTGAATGAGGAAGGAAAGCCAGCATGGAGTGAGTCATGGCCCTCCTAGAAGAGTGGTTCTCACCCCAAGTGCACATTGGAATCCAGGGGAACTCAACAATACTGATGCCCAGGCCACAGTCCAAATCAATTACATCTTTGAGGTGAGGCTGAGGTTTATGGTATTTTTTAAAAGATCCCCAAGTGGTGCTCACTTTGGCAGCACATATAGCAAACCTGGGATGATAAAGAGATTAGCATGGTCCCTGTACAAGGATGCCACGTAGAAGATCCCCATGTGATTCAAACAGCCATGGTTGAGAATCACTGCCCTAGAGGGACAGCCCAAGCGGGCTGTCGATGCTAGGAGACAACTTCAGGATTCTAAGACCTTACCCATAAGGTAGCAAGCCTGTGTGTTGACCGCGCAGGGGAGAGGGGGCTGGCATGGAAGAAATAGAGGGGAAGAGAGTGATAGGATTAACAACTGTGAGAAGATGGAAGCAAAGAACTCTGAGAGCCCAGCCCATGGACTTCTAGAAGGGAATAGGGCAAGGCTACATAAGGCTGATCTGCCCCTCATACTTGCTTTCTGCCCACTGAAAGGCAGGCTGGTAGGGCAGAGAACCTGGGGGCTTTGTTGAGTTTGAGTTTCTTCTTGCTGAGCTTGTTACCAGGGCAACAGAGAGCAATGGGATCTAACTGCAGGACTGGGGAAGCAAGAGGCAGGGGTGAGGAGGAAACATCTTAACAGTCATCCCTCCCGCCAGTGTCCTACCCCCAAGGATGCCTGGCATTCTTTGCATGACCCCCAGGAGATCAGGGCCATAGTTACCCATCACCCTGTGGGGAGGAGGAAAGCAAATGGACACGACTAAGAGGAATTAGGGGTAGGGGGAAAAAGAATCATGGTCCTCTGCCTCAAGCAGTAGCACCAAGGGATACAGGGGGAGTCCCAACTGTTTTAAGGTATACCATGATGTCCATGCCCCCGGTGCACAAGGATTTGTGGTCCAAGAACAGATGCCACTAGCTCCACATTAAATTCAATTGCTCCCCCCACTGGGCATCACCTCTGTAGTAAACTTCAACCCCACCCAGGATCTGGAAGAAAACAGTCACTTCGAAGCTAGGAACTGGCCTGCACACATCAGGGGCTCAGTGAACTAGATAACCAGCAGCATTAGCCACAGCTGATGGTCTCAATAGTTCCGCTTTACCTTTACTAAGGTTAATAGAAGCCTCCCTCTTAGGCTGTGGTTCTTGATACTTCAGTGCCAGAGTGTCTTTACAAGAAGAAAGCTTAGCTACCTGTGCCTCCCCCTGGTACAGTTGTATTGACTTTGGGCACATTACCCTGGGAAGGGAAACTCACTTGCCAAACACTAACAAAGGTGAAAGGGTAACTACATGTTCACGTGGGTAAGTTGCATCTCACTAGTTTTTTCTGTCCCTGATGCTTCCAATCAAAGGGACTGAATAATATCCTGGATCCATGTGGCAATGTAGTTAGGATAAGATAGCCAATGGGGAATACAGATACAACTGTGGGTTCCCCACCTCTCAGGGCTTCCACTTCATAAGTCTTGAGTTGCCTTGAGTTGTGACCGCAACTCTGGGGAGTCAGCAAGTTCTCTACTGTCCCTCCCAAATCAAGACTCATGCAAAACACTGGCAAAGGAGCCAAGTTTACAGTCTAAATTTTATTATCTCCAAGTCACAATGCTGATCACAAATGTGCACCCTTTAAAATAGTAACAAACAAACAAACAAACAACACCACCACCACCACACATGGAGAAATTCTTGCAATGAAACACAGTGGACCAACAGAGACAACTGTCACAGTGTCTTAAGGTCTGGGAATCTGGGCATGCTGCCCACAGGCTTGAGGAGACATCTTCAGGTTTAAGGCAAAGGGAACAGCCTACAAAAGGCACAACCACCAGCTACCCCTAGAAGAATCTCTCAGTTATTTCCTCCTTGGGGGTTACAGCTTGAGTGCCTCCCCCCCACCCCACACCTGTGACTCAAGAGTGGTTAGGTCAGCTCTTGGAGAGAATAGAGACAGTGACATTACTTGGGGAAACACAGCCACCACCATCTCCCTCAGGTTCTGTAGGACAGGGACAGTGGCCAAATTACCCCTGGCAGACACAAGTGCTGCAGTAATAGGGATCTCTTCCACAGAGGCAGCAGGGGAGTGGTTCAGCGCCATGGATAGGGAAGAAAAGGAAGAGGAGTCCTTGCCCCGAAAATGACTGGCTTCCTTAGGCCTGAAGCCCAGATGTGGGATCTTCTGTTTGCAGGGACAGGAGCAGAACTTGGGGAAAATCAGGTAGTAACATCTAAAACACTAAAAGCAGGAAAGACATGGAGAAGAGCAACTGCGAAGTATAGGGCAGACCACTTGCTGGACAGTATCTGCCTCTAGAGAGATGTATTGGTCCACAGCAACTGGAAAGGGGGTGTGGTAGGAAGGATGGAAAGAAGAGAAGCACAGGGACCTCTAACTCCACTTACCTCCAAGACTGAGCCCTGAGGACTGTGTGAATACAGACCCTTAAGGGGCAAAGGCTTACTCCACTCTCCCTTTCTCACAAGGGCATCTGGACTGCCATCTCTCCCCACTGTAGAGACTCTGCCCTCAAGTAGAGGACTGACACCTACACAGTACAGGGACTGATGGAGGCTCAGACTCCTGAAAATCGAAGTCAAGACGAAGGGCTCCTACCACACACTTTGAACTTTTCTCCACAATGAGACACTCTGTGGACGGCTCTGCTTCGAGGGTTAGAGGAAGTGAGAGAATCCAAGTACAATAACAACGGCCAGACAAAAATGAAAGGCCACCTCTTTAAAGACTTGGTGGGGGAAAACTGGCTGGTAAAACTTCAATTATCTGGGATGCAGGGAAAGAACAAAAGGGAACCCAGAGGAGCTAGCAAATCAGAAGAATGAATGTCTCATTTAAAGGCAAAGAGAAAAAGAAACTAAAAGAATATTAATTTAAGAATAATAAGCCAGGCTTTACAAACGAACGTCTTAGGAAACAAAACATACAGGAAGGAGCTTCCCTGGGAGAAGACACTTGAATTTCCCAGGAAAAAGTGAAGAAGAGTAAAAGACATGGGCTTCTAGATGTAGACCCAGAAGCCTGAGCTGGCTGGACCTCTGCTCCTCTGAGCACAGCCAACTCAAGTAAAGAGTGGAGATGGGAGGAAGTCCACTTGTTTAGCCCCTTCTCCAACAGAGTCTGTCCTCAGAGGAAGGCAGGGGTCCTCCTCATTCAGCTGCTTGCTGGTAGGAGCCACCCTATATCTTTGAAGCCCTCCTGGTAGTAAACAGCCAGTTGTATTTCTCTTCTCTCCTGGGTTCTCACCTCTGCTGTTCTGACAGGGGTGGGGAAATGGGAAGAAACATCGTTAATGGACCTTCTGGGCATTTACAAGCTGTTTTCAAAAAGCCACGTTTCTAAATCATGTGTTTTATTATTATTTTTTAATGTTTATTTATTTTTAAGAGAGAGAAAGAAGGAGAAGGAGCACACACGAGTGAGAGAGAGAAAATTCCAAGCAGGCTCTGCAGTACAGCAGAGATTCTCTCTCCACGTCTCTTTCTCAAATAAATAAACGTTAAAAAAAATAATAGTAAAGATAAAAAAATAAAGTCCCTAACAAAGCAACAATAAAACCCCTATGATCTTTCTCCATGACTTTTAGAACTGGCTCTGCTACAAACACCTCAAATTTAGATTTCCCTTTCCTTAAAAAAGAATGCCCTGCATTTTTCCCTTGCAGATTCCCAAATGAAATTCTGCCAAGTTAACAATGGTTTCTGCTTCAATCCTGCTCAATGCATTCGCAAAACAAAGCGGCTGGCAAATTTTGAGACTCCTTTAAGCCTCCCCACAAGATATCTCATGATTATAACTTAAAGCATTAATTAGGTGATTGTTAAGTAAATAAGCATGAGCATTAGTTTTAAGAATGTTATAAGAGTTGGGGCGCCTAGGTGGCTCAGTCGGTTGGGCAGCAGACTTAGGCTCAGGTCCTGATCTCACGGTTTGTGGGTTTGGGCCCTGTGTTGGGGTCTGTGCTAACAGCTCAGAGCCTGGAGCCTGCTTCAGACTCTGTGTCTCCCTCTCTGTCCCTCCCCGGCTCATGCTCTGTCTCTGTCTCTCAAAAATAAACATTAAAAAAAAAATAATAATAATAAATAAATAAATAAATAAATAAGATTTAAAATGTTGTAAGAGTCATAGTACATTGTACACTTACTTTTATAGGATGTTCGATTTAAAATATTTAAGAACTCATATTAACTGGAACCCCTGCTTACAACCTGAAATAATAAAGTTAGAATTTGTTACCAGTCGTTAAAAAAAAAAAAAAAAAAAAAAAGGCCATGGAGACACACTCAGAAAAGGAGAGAAATTTTCTAGGGGAAAGGAAAACCCACTGATGTGGGAAGCAGCTTACATACCTCAGGAGGTGGGGGCTTAATGGTGACTGGCTGGGGAGTCCTCCGGGGTGGGGAGGGCTTTGGCTGCACCTGCTGCTGGGCAGGGTTATAGTAGGTCACTCCTCCATATACCTGTGATGGGGCCTTGGGACCCCAATAAGTCAGAAGAAAAAGTTAGGCAAACTCACCCTAACTATGATGAACAGGAAACATTATTTGGGCAGGAGGCATTATTCGGGCACAAAAATAAAAGTACTGGGGAATTTTTAAATCTCTAAGCTGCCCCTTAAAGTGATCATTCATTTCTATCTTACTATCTTTTAATTATGTTCTGGTTCTTACTCCTCCAAAGTATTGCTCATCTTTCTCTAATTCTTACCATCAGCTGAAAAATGGAAGAGGCTAAGCTCAGTGGTGACACCTCACATACCAGATGGTGTCAACCTGTTGGGAGTTAAGCAGCACAGGAAGGGGTAGGGCTGGTAAGGATAATACAGCTTCTTTACTCAATTGAATAACAGACACAGCCACCTAAGACATACCAAAACACTTCAATGAAATACCATTCAAGAAACAGAAGGCAATAAACAGACGATGGGCATTACATAAGCTGCATTTCCAGCTCCTGACCACCAAGAGGTGTCCTGGTGTCACATGCAAATCAGTGGCATCGAAATGTTTTCTCAAATTCCTTAAGCATTCTTCCCATATCACCTCCTTGTCTGAATTAAAGGACGTGTAGAAAAATCTGCTCATTAGCCATCTCACCTGCGTGTTAGGATATAGATGAGGAGGCGGTGGGGGAGGCAGTGCCCCTGGAGCATAAGGGTAGCTAGGATTACCAAAGTTCATGACGCCTGGAGCAGAAAAGTAAGTAGGAGCAAGCAACTGCTGAGGTGGTGGCTGTCCTGGAGACATGGACACTGGTGGGGGATAGAGGCCCGGATTGGGGAGAGGTGCCGGTGTCTGGTGGGGATGTAAACCTGGATAAGAAGAGGAAAACAAAAATTAAATAGAAGATAACACCATTTCCATGGGATGGCTTGGCTGCCCTGCTCAGCACAGAAAGACTCAGGATGAAGTCCTCAGGATGGACCCAAGAGGAGTTTGTTGCTCAAGCAGCCAGAGTGGCCAGCCTTGTAAGCAAGCAGCACAGAGCTCAGGAGGATGGAGCTTGTGAAGCCCCCAACACATATCCTCACGTACTGGAAGCATACAAGCAGAGGTGCAAAGCTTACCTGGGTGGGGAAGGTGCATTTCTGGCTGCACAATCATGCCCTGAGGAGGCAGTGGGGCAGGGCTGTCACCATGGGTATAGATTGGTCCCTGGAACTGCACTGTAAAATATCACATTGGGACTCTCATAAACCCTCACTCTTCGTATCATATGGATAAGTCTCCTTGTCCCCCAAACCCTTTAAAAGATGTTCTCAGTTTTCCATGTGAAGAAAACAGCAGCCAGACAATGTTTGATAACCACTGTGAGAAGTCAGAAGGGAAATTTTAGGAGTCAAGAGGCTGGTCTCTTAATTCACTTCATCCTGCCAAGAAAGGTGCCTAACAAGAATTAAAAAAAAAACAAACAAAAAACCCCCAAAATAACTCACATGGATCATAGTAATGTCCTTCCATGATACTGATGTGCACAGGAGGGGCAGGGGGCTCCGGCACAGGTCTCTGCCGCTGAGATGAATAGCGTTTGGCTCGCCCACCCTGGACACCCTGAAATAACAAGGTCTGAGCAAAAAGACTCCCAGAGGGCTGACTCTCCTATCAAGTCCCACCCTCCTGTAGGTGCTGCAAAACACACCCTTGGTATATGGCACATATTTAAACAATACTGGCAAAATGAAGGGGTTATGGTTGGCTCAGTTGGAAGAACATGCAACTCTTGACTTCAGGGTCATGAGTTCGAGCCCCACATGAGGTGTAGAGATTACTTAATAAAAAAAGCTTAAAAAAATATTTGCAAAATGAATTGTAAAGCCAATGAGAAACATCAAGATCTGAACCTAGACCCTCTACCCTTTCTGGAGAGCCAAATTAAAAGAAATAAGGGTAAATCAATGGGAAAGCAGACTCCAAGGCCTTATCCTGGTTTAAACAGTGAACAACTGTTGCATGCAGCCCGCTCCCCCAACTACTCCCTTTTCCTTTCTGTACCATTTCTTCCATCCGGTTAAACTGAGGTGGAGGTCCTGCTCCCATGTGTATGTGATTGGGCATACCTGTAATATACCAAAAAAAAAAGTCATGGCTGCAGAGTAGATAGATGTTGAGTAAGACTAAAGAATACAACATGTGGAATTGTTTTATTCTTTTAAACTAACAAAATTCTTTTTTAATGTTTATTTATTTATTTTGAGAGGGAGAAGGGGAGAGACAGTGAGGAAGCACATGAGTTGGGGAAGGGCAGAGGAAGAGGGAATGAGAGAATCCCAAGCAGGTTCCACGGTGTCAGCAAAGAGACTGATGCTGGGCTGGATCTCAGGAACCATGAGATCATGAGATCATGAGCTGAGCCAAAATCAAGAGTCAGAGGCTTGCCAACTAAGCCACCCAGGGACCCAACAAAATTCCTTTTAAACTATCTCTGCCTCCTGTCAATACCAGCATTTGGAAATCTGTCCTCACTGCCTGCAATCTTAATATAGCAATAAAGTCTTTGAACACACACACACACACACACACACACACACACACACACACACACACACTTCAATGAGAAAGTGCAAGTTCAAATTTCTCCCACCAAATACTTCCTTTTACAGAATGCCCAAGAGTTATAATTAGCACAGTACATTATCAAACGTATTGAAAAATCTCAGCCCTCAAGTTTCTGAACATAACTGGACATTCTGTGAATCTGCCCAATTATTCTAGGCCATAGAGGTCTAGGATGGACATTTGGGAAGATACTGCCCTCTGGCTGAAAATGACTCAGGACAAAAAAAGACATCTTCCAATGGTAATAAGGTATCAGTAGAAGGGTATACTTCTCCATCCAAAGATCAACTCCAGGTCCAGTTTATACTACATTGGTTTTTGGTATTCAAAAATGCACAGGGGTGCCTGGATGGCTCAGTAGGTTAAGTGTCCACTCTTGATTTTGGCTCAGGTCATGATCTCATAGTTCGTAGGTTCATGCCCCACTGTCAGCGTGGAGCCTGCTTGGGATTCTCTCTTCCTCTCTCTTCCCCTCCTCTGCTCCCTCTCACTCACATGCTTTCTCCAAATAAACAAACAAAATCATGCACACCAGGGAAGGATGCTGAAACTCCCAGTCCAAATGAGGATTTCCAATCTTTAAGTTCAAATCAGATTTCAGAAACTAAGGAAAAGAGGGGCGCCTGGGTGACTCAGTTGGTTAAGCGGCCAACTTCAGCTCAGGTAACGATCTCACAGCTTGTGAGTTCGAGCCCCGCCTTGGGCTCTGTGCTGACAACAGCCCAGAGCCTGGAGCCTGCTTCAGATTCTGTGTCTCCCTCCCTCCCTCTCTCT
>NW_024412420.1:14365667-14445754 GCF_014898765.1 Herpailurus yagouaroundi | reverse complement strand
AAAAAAAAAAAAAAAAAAGGAAACTAAGGAAAAGATCTTTTGATCTACCTGGCTGGAGGGAAAGATGGATGGGCAAGAGCCTGGTAGATAGGTCCTGGTTTCTAGAACTCTGCTATCCAACGTGATATCCAATAGCCACATGTGGTTATTTAAATTTCTATTAATTAAAATTGCAGGTTCATTTCCTCAGTCACTCTAGGCACATTACAGTTGTTCAAAAAGTTCTTACACTATAGAAAACTCTATTGGGTAGCCTGGCTCTAGATTAAGGAAATTAGGCTTTCCTTTCAAAGAGATTAGAAAATTCTCATCCAGGGGTACCTGGGTGTCTCAGTCCATTGAGAGTCCAACTTTGCCTCAGGTCATGATCTCATGGTTTGTGGGTTTGACCACCGCATTGGGCTCTGTGCTGACAGCTCAGAGCCTGGAGCCTACTTCAGATTCTGTGTCTCCCCCTCTCTCTCTCTCTCTCTCTGATTCTGTGTCTCCCCCTTCTCTCTCTGCCCCTCCCTCGCTTGTGCTCTCTCTCAAAAATAAATATTAAATATCTCCCCCTCGCGGCCCCCCGCCCCCACGGGCACGCATACCCCCTCTCTAAAAAAAAAATTAAAAAAAAAAAAAAAAAAACCCCCCCATAAAAAACATTAAATAAATAAATAAATAAATAAATAAATAAGAAAAAAAAAAGAAAATTCTCATCCAAATTCAAACGAGTAAGTATCTGCCTTCAAATATTTAACTATTAATTCATATAATAAGAACACTGCCACTCTCTTCCAACTTTCCCCACAGAGAATGGGTAAAAGATTGTGCATTCAGGAGGTCAATATTGATAACTGGTCAGGTAGGCAAAGTAGTGGGGTAGTCTTGGGTAACAGATAAAACTTCTCTGAGGTCTTTGTATGAATATACCTATGAATATATTTCTTTCAGTTAACAAAAACAAAGCTAGGGGCACCCGGGAGGAGTTGGTTAAGCATCCAACTCTTCATTTCGGCTTAGGTCATGATTTCACAGTTTGTGAGTTTGAACCCTTTGATGGGCTCTGTGCTGAAAGCAGGGAGCCTGCTCTCAGAGCCTGCTTGGGATTCTCTCTTTCCTTCTCCCCCATTTGCACATGCATGCACTCTCTTAAAAAAAAAAAAAAAAAAAAAAAAAAAGATATTTATCAGACACTATATCCCCAAGACACCTAATCCCATGTCCCCAAACTCAGTGATGCTCAGGGAAAAAAGTTAGTCACTAACCCTAAGGTACCTACCCCGAAGCTCACGTGGCTGTAGGAACGAAGGCTGCCCTGGACTCCAATTCTGTTCTGTTATATTTAGTTGTGCCACATCTTGCTCAAGTCCACTTGTAGTTGAATCCACTGGAGCCTCCCAGGCTCCAGTCTTAGCAGGTGGAGAAGGGGTAGTTTCTGGGACTGGAGGCGCTGGGTTCAGCCCTTCAGGTGGAGGGGGCACCTCCTCTGTAACCTTGACTGCATCTCCAGCTTTGATTCTCGTTCTTCTTGCCCGGGAATAGGATTTCTTCTCAATAGGCCTGTCAGGGGCTGGTGGTGCAGCATCAGGAGCAGCAGCTGGAATCTCTGAGGCTGCCTCTTCCTTCTCAGGACTGCCAAGCACTTGAGCATCAGCTTCTGGAGATGGATCCCTCACAGGAGTCTGCTCTAGGCGCCGTGACCGGTAACTGGCTTCATGTTTAACAGTCTCACCAGATCGGCCACCATGCTGCCCACCAGCATCCACAGGCCTAAAACCAGCACGACCTTCCTTGAAGCCCCCAGATCGAGAGTAATTCCTGGGAGCAGACATCCGGCCAGTACCTGCAGCATTTCTGTTAATAAATGTCCTTGGTGGTAGGGTGCCCCCAGGACCCTGATGGCGATGGGACTTGTTTGGTCGCTCAACAATCCAGTTTGGATCTCTTTGCGGAGGACTCCCAAACCTGAATAAATGGAATGGCAAAAGTCTTAAGGAAAGAAATAACAAAAGAGATGAGATGACTAGAGATATAAACTGAAGGTCAGGGAGACTTCACCCATTCCTCACCGACTGAATGACAGGCTGAAATGGCATTTAGAAAAGCAAAGGTCTCTCTAAAATATAAATATAAACTGCAAAATTTCCTCACCTGGGTTTCCGGATTCTTCGGGGTTTGATGTCATCAGGATTGTGAGCTGAGCGGATGTCATAGCCATAAAGAGCAATGAGCTCCTGTCGAGACTTTGGAGCCTGTTCATCTTCCCGGAACTTATCATGCTCCCAGCGACCCTCATCCTTCCATAGCTTTCGCTGTCTCCCTTTGGGTCTGGATAAAACCAGGAAAAAGTGTCTTAGGCTGGTAGATTCCATTATATAAAGATGTTCACAAAAAAATAGGGTTGGGCAGAGAAACAGTAGGAACTTCACTGGTCTTCCCATTTTCCCAGACAGATTATACAAAACCAAGAGTGAATCACAGAGCCTACTGAGCTCAAATGTAATAAGGGACAAAAATGAGGAAAGACTTCACTTCAAACTACTCAGCACCTTGGAAATAAATATCTCTTGCTTATAAGGCAGCCTATGCAACTATTTCATATCCCAGAGTCTTGAGCCTCAAATTAAGGAAGGCAGTGGAAGTGTGGGTCTGGATCCCAGCTCCTCCACCAAAAGTTACCAAATATCCTAAGCCTCACTTTCCTCAAAAGATAATCATAAAACTTAAAGTACTGTGAGCAATAAATTAGCAAAGTGCTGGGCATACAGTAAGCACTAAATACATACTAAGCAGCAACAAATGGTTGTACCTGACTTCCTCCTCCTGGGTTTGCCCTCGAAGATCATGCTCAAAGAAGAGCCCTTTCCGGGGTATGTATGCTGGGTTCTTCCGATCCTCATCATCATCCAAATGCTTAGGGCCTTTTTTACCCACTTTGTTCTCCACAGGCTCTGTGCTCTCCTAGAGGACAGACAAAGGGCTCCTTATTCTCTCCAAGGTTAAGAGTACTTATTCTGGCCCCCAAAATGGAGGCCTGTGGTGGACACTGACCTGTCCATCCCCACTCTGCCTCTCTCCAGTTACAGTGCCTTTGGTGTCAGGCTTTTCTTCTCCCTTCTCTTCTTTTGCTGAACAATTAGCAGCATCATTGGCTTCTGATTTCAGCTCCACTTTGGAGTTTTCCTCTTCACTGTATTCCCCTTCTTCACCCTGAAAAAAGTTCCCATCAGTTGGAAATGGTGCATTTTTACTTTCCATTCTTTTTTTTTTTTTTTTTTTTAAGTTTATTGAGAGAGGGGCGCCTAGGTGGCGCAGTCGGTTAAGCGTCCGACTTCAGCCAGGTCACGATCTCGCGGTCCGTGAGTTCGAGCTCCGCGTCGGGCTCTGGGCTGATGGCTCAGAGCCTGGAGCCTGTTTCCGATTCTGTGTCTCCCTCTCTCTGCCCCTCCCCCGTTCATGCTCTGTCTCTCTCTGTCCCAAAAAATAAATAAATGTTGAAAAAAAAATTTAAAAAATAAAATAAAATAAAATAAAATAAAAATAAAGTTTATTGAGAGAGAAAGAGAGCATGTACATGAGCAGGGGAAGGGCAGAGAGAGAGGGAAAGAGAGAATCCCAAGCAGGTTCCATGCTGTCAGTACAGAGCCTGACACAGGGCTCCAACCCACAAACCATGAGATCATGACCTAAGTCAAAACAAAGAGTTGAACCCTTAACCGACTGAGCCACCCAGGTGCCCCTTATTTTCCATTCTTTAGGATAGAAACATTTTCTTTTTTTTTTTTTTTAATTTTTTTTTCAACATTTATTTATTTTGGGGACAGAGAGAGACAGAGCATGAACGGGGGAGGGGCAGAGAGAGAGGGAGACACAGAATCGGAAACAGGCTCCAGGCTCTGAGCCATCAGCCCAGAGCCTGACGCGGGGCTCAAACTCACGGACCGCCAGATCGTGACCTGGCTGAAGTCGGACGCTTAACCGACTGCGCCACCCAGGCGCCCCAGGATAGAAACATTTTCTAATGAACTTTTACTACCATGTAAGAATTAAAAGCAAACATATCAAAACTCTTACTAAAATTTCTAGAGGATGGGGCGCGCGCGCGCGCACACACACACACACACAAAACACAATAAAAAATATACATATGTATACTTATACAGATCCGTGTAAGTTTTCCAGGAAGATATGCAAGGAAATGTTAACCATGGTAGCCTCTGGGGAAGGAGCCCAGGATATATGAAAGAGAGGCTTTAAACTGCCTAGCATAAAGGGGCACCTGGGTGGCTCAGGTGGTTAAGCGGACAACTTCAGCTCAGGTCATAATCTTACGGTTCATGAGTTCAAGCCCCACATCGGGCTGGCTGCTGTCAGTGTAGAGCCCGTTTCAGATCCTCTATCCCCTTCTCTCTCTGCCCCTTCCCAACTCACAGTCTCTCTCTCTCTCTCTCTCTCTCTCTCTCTCTCTCTCTCTCAAATATAAATAAACATTAAAAAAAGTAAAAATAAAAACTGCCTACCATACAAAAGGAGCTTAATCTTTGTTGATGATTCCTCTCCCTCTTCATGGATTATTTCTTAAACATGCAGTGCCTAAAAACTACACTCTAACTCAAGCTGTGAATTGTCTCATCTCAGAATAGCTTAGAGCAGAGATTCCCAACCTTTTAGATTATGTGGACCTCTTGTTAAACTCCAAAATTTTCATGGATCTCCATTAGACAATAGCTCATATAACACCCAGTGACTGAAAAAAAACATATTAACAATTTCTATACATTCAATAATACTTCAAAAAAATCTACATTGTATTAACTTGTATATTCAAAACCAGTAATACAAAGGTGGGAGATGTACATTTAGTCTATAAATAATATGAACTGAGCTAGTGAATTTGCAAACTCTGTAATAACCCTATGATTTTTCAAGGCATTTATTTACCCTCAAATTGGGAAATAATGGCATACCATTTTTTATGTCTGTGATACGAATACTCAACTTTCTGCAGCATGAGATCACCTTAGCCAACAACTCAGCCCAGAATTATGTAATTATAAAATTTTGGCTTAAAAAACTTGTTTTTAAGATTTTATTTTTAAGTAATCTCTACACCCAACGTGGGGCTTGAACTAACGACCCCGAGATCAAGAGTCGCATGCTCTACCAACTGAGCCAACCAGGCACCCGTGACTTAGAAAGCTAGAGAACTTGTATGACCACTGCATTTTAGAAATGAAAACAAAGCTCAAGTGCTTTCTTGCCTCTCCACATCTCCTTTCCTCTCCTGCCACATCAAGATTGGATAATCCTGCTTGTGACAGAGAAACTGCTGAGTCTATCCATACCGAAGAGGGTCCTTAGGCCATCTACTAAATAGGGGCCACCAGAAAGGGTTAGGTAATAAAGGTGTGGCTAGTTCTAGGGAGAGAAAAGGAGCAATTAAAGCTTATGCTGAGGGAACTGGCTTTAGAATACTTTCATTTCAAATTCCTCTCAGGATTTGGGCCTCCAGAGGCCAATCTGTAGGCTGGAGGGTAGGTTTAGAGACCTGAAGACAAAGAAATGGGTTCAAAGGAAGGTGGGCTAGTCCTCACTGCTGGGTTAACAGGTCAGGGTGCCAATACCCCGCTGCCACCTGGTAGATAGGTGCACACTAATCTTATTCTCCTACTGGGTCTGACGCTTGATCTATACTAGACTTGCTCATAACTCCAAACTCATGCTAACATCAGGAATGTGATCAAAGAGTTCTACTGTGAGATTCCTGATAAAGCAAAGAAGCTCTAAGTTTCTACCCTTTCTTCAAATAGAGTGGCATCTGCCCAACTGGCCCAAATGAGCCAACTAATCCTCTTCCCTACTCAGCATCTGGGTATTTCAGCCTCTAAGTGTTTTGGGTCAGATTCCTGAAAGGTGATACTGTTATGAAACCCACAATTAGAGGAAGACCACACCCACACTATAAGGATTAAGCCTCTACTCATAGCTTTTTTTTTTTTTTTTAATGTATTTATTATGAGAGAGAGCAAGTGAGTGGGGTAGAGGCAGAGAGAGAATCCCAAGCGGGCTCCGCACTGTTAGTGCAGAGCCCAATGTGGAGCTTGAAATCACAAACCGTGGGATCATGACCTAAGCCGAAATCAAGAGTCAGATGCTTAACTGACTGAACCACCCAAACGCCCCTACCCACAGCTTTCTAATAACCAAGTGTCCTTGATTCTTCCCATTTCCCCTCATTCACAAGAAGTTTCCCCTCCTCTTAAGATGGGGATGGGCGGGTGGTAATCATTCAGTTCTTTCCCTAATCTTATGTTCCCTGTAAGTTCTAAAGCAGAAATTTCAAGAATCTTATTCAATATGTATATGTGACCTTCATTCATTAGTCCCCACCAAACAAACACACAGACACACACAATGATTTCAAACATCTTAAAATAGTATCAGCATGATTATGAGAATTTTGTTTTATGCTCTGCCTCCTCTAGTCCATGGTGGAATGTCAAATGAGGGAATTCTTTTATTCCAAATGAGAAACTAATTTTGTTTCCAGGGCAGGACAGAAAGATACAAACAGCAGTGCTGAGAAGACTCCAAATTAGTCTGGTCTAACTGAAGACAAAAAGGTGCTACACCAGGATCACACTGCTTTGGCTAAGGACTGACACCAAATCCTTTTCCAGAGACAAAACTCCTCTTCAATGAATACTCTCCCCAACTCTCAAGTCTAGCTCTCCCTTGAAGCCCCTGGTAGCTTTCTCACACAGAAGTTTTAGCTTATTCTTGCATTCCCTATGTATTTCAGAGTATAAGACAAGAGTTAGTGTCTTCCTGGTTCTCAATGTCTCTTCTAGATCTAAGTTATCCAGCATCATTTTAAACTCCTACTCCCCTGAGGCTCCTATCACCTAGCTATATACCTCTATGCCTTCCTTGAGCCAACCCTGCCACAGACTTGGAAGACTAGCAAGATGCTCACTCTTCACCTCTGCTACAGGCCATCTGTTTCCATGACCACACTCCAGACAAGTCTTATCTGGAACTGCTATACATTTCTTTTTTAAGCAGGCTCCACACCCAATGTGGGGCTTGAACTCACGACCCACGACCCTGAGATCAAGAGTTGCCTACTCTGCCGACTGAGCCAGACAGGCACCCCTGCTATACATTTTATTTTTATGCCATATATTTTTTAAAAAGTAAACCTGCTCCTCTTTAAAACTCTTCAATACTCCTTTGATCAAAACTACCACATGCAGGGGCAGCTGAGAGGCTCAGTTAGTTGGTTGAGTGAGTGACTTCGGCTCAGGTCATGATCTCATGGTTCCTGAATTCCAGCCCCACATCAGACTCTGTGCTGACAACTCAGAGCCTGGAGCCTGCTTTGGATTCTGTGTCTCCCTCTCTCTCTGCTCCTCCCTGATTCACGCTCTCTCATAAATAAATAAACATTAAAAAATAAAAATAAAAAACTGCCACATGCAAAAAAAAAAGTTAGACCCCCACCTCACCCCATATACAAAAATTAACTCAAATGAATCAAAGTCCTAAATTTAAGAGCTAAAACTATAGAACTCTTAGAAGAAAACAGGAGTTAATCTTCATGACTTTGGTTTTGGCATGGATTCAGCCTTCTTAGATATGACATCAAAAGCACAAACAAAAAGAAAAAAACAGATATATTAGACTTCATCAAAATTGAAACCTTACACCATTAAGAAAGTAGAAAGAAAACCCACAGAATGCAGAAAAAAGATTTGCAAATCATGTATCTGATAAGGAACTTGTATCTAGAATATATTTTTACAACTCAATAAAAAGACAACCCAACGAAAAAATAGGACAGTCCTGGGTGGCTCAGTCAGTTAAGCATCCAACTTCAGCTGAGTCATGATCTCACAGTTCATGGGCTCAGGTCCTGCATCGGGCTCTCTGCTGTCAGCACAGAGCCTGCTTCAGATCCTCTTGTCCCCTTCCCTCTCTGCCTGTCCCCTGCTTGCATTCTCTCTCTCAAAAATAAATAAACATTAAAAAAAAAGGGGGGGGGGGCCCGGGGTGGCTCAGTTGGTTAATTGTCTGACTTCGGCCTAGATCGTGATCTCGCAGTTCATGAGTTCGAGCCCCGCGTCAGGCTCTGTGCTGACAGCTTGGAGCCTGGAGCCTGCTTCAGATTCTGTGTCTCCCTCTCTCTCTGCCCCTCCCCAGCTCATGCTCACACTCTGTCTCTGTCAAAAATAAATAAAATTAAAAATAATAATAATAATAAAACAAGTTTAAAAATTGTCTGGGATTTTCCCAGGATTCTGGGAAAATGGCAGCCGCAGTTTTTGATCTCTTCTAACCTCCACATGAAATGAGAGCTTCTAGACAGCAAAATCAAAGCCCTTTAAAGGCTTTGGACGTTTACAACAAAACTAGGTTACAAGGTATTCCCCAGACCTCAAAATACAAGCACACAGAAATAAAGCACGAACAGCCATTAAGACCTGCACCAGACTGTGTCCGTATTCAAGAAAGCAGAGTAGTAAATGGAACTGAGAACAGGAGAACCCTGAACTAATCAACAGGTATTTATTTAACAGAAAGCGAAACTGAAAACAACAGTTGAAAGTAGGAGGAGTTTTACTGTCTCCAATAGTGTTTGAATGTAAGGGTCCTGCAGTAAGAAGCTCTGAAAGGGCTCGAGGGGTCTAAAATCTCTGAAATCTTGCAACCGACCCAGCTGCCAGGGCTGCCTTCTAGGATAGGGTCCCACACCAAAGAGAAACTTGAGAGGACAATCCAATTGAGCAGGAGAGGAGCAGAAGGAATGAAGAGAAGCTACAAAACAAATTAGGAAAGGGAACAAGAGCAGGAAATCACAGAAAGCAATCCACCACTTTTTTTTTTTTTTTTTTAACACTACAGGAAAACAACAGAAAGAGCTTTATGAAGTCAGAAAAAGCTACTCTGAGCCATATGTCCTTCTAACAGATCAGGAAAACTAATATCACATAAAATACAAACCGGTAGCAAAAACATAGAGGTCAAATCCTATATAAACTTATCATGAGAAAGAAAAAATAAGAACATTCTACAAAGAAAGCATGACAGAAGACAGACATATCATATAAAAAGTGTAACTTCATTTCAAAAAAGCTAAAAAGGCATTAAGAAAATTAGGTAAGGTATGAAAGAACATCAATCAGAGTTAGAAAAACTCAAAAACGAAACGAAAGAACTCAGGAAAGTACTAGAAATTTTAAAAAAATCATTTCAAATACAAAGCCTAAAACTAGAAGAAACACAAGAGTGAATAAACATAGTAATAACACCTTAAGTAAAAATAAAAGTGATAAGGAACAAAGTATTTTTAAAAATCAAGAAGTAAAGGAAAAAAGGATTAGAAAGAAAGGGTCAAATACTGAAGACACACATAAAATACTTAGGGGGCACCTGGCTGGCTCTGTTGGTTAAGTGTCCAAATTTGGCTCAGGTCATGATCTCAGGGTTTGTGAGTTGGAGCCCTGCATCCAACTCTCTGCCATCAGCACAGAGCCTACTTGGGATCCTCTGTCCCTCACTCTATCCCTCTCCCACTTGTGAACATACACTTTCTCTCTCTCAAAAATAAATACACATTAAAAATAAATAAAACAAAATACTTGGGATAGGAGTTCCATGACATATTGCAGAGTACATCTCATACCTGTGAACACCAACCCAGAGCAACCACCACTAGACAAATTCTAATATAGTTACTGGACCTTAAAAAATATATACTGGGAATACCTACACACAAAAAAGCAAGTGACCTATAAGGGAAAGAAAATAAGTAATGATTAGTTTTGTTCAAGATAAAATCTTTGTTTCATGTTGTCTTTCCATGGATCTGGAAATAATTTGCAGGAAATACAAAGGACAGAAAAGGCATGTTGGGTTGTACTACGAGTGAACAATCATCAATACCTTTTCAACAGATAAACTGTAAGGAAAAGAAAGGGATGAAAAACTAACCTGTAGACTAAGAGACCGATCAAATTTGGGGCACCTGGGTGGCTCAGTCGGTTAAGCGTCCAACTCTTGATTTCAGCTCTGGTCATGATCTCATAGTTCATGAGTTTGAGCCCCACAACAGGCTCCATGCTGATAGTGCATCAATGGAGCCTGCTTAGGATTCTCTCTCTTCCATTCTCTGTCTCTCTCTCACTCTCTGCCCCCCCCCCCACCACTTGCGCACATGCGCTCTCAAGATGAACTTAAAAAAATAAAATCAAAATTATTATTTTTTTTGAGAGAGCGCAAGTTGAAGAGGGGCAGAGAGAGGGGGACAGAGGATCCAAAGCAGGCTTTGCACTGACAGCAGCAAGCCTGCTGTGGGGCTTGAATTTATGAACCTTGAGATCATACCTTTAGCCAAAGTCAGATACTTAACAGACTGAGCCACCCAGATACCTCAAGAGAGATCATACTTTAATAGGCAAGACTGAACTGTAGCGTATAGGTATATAGTTAGTAATCAAGAAGAAATGCAAGCAATGGATTACTATGAAAGTCAGGATACCAGGCTTTTTTCTGTAATATAATCTGCTGTCCATAGAAACTTTTTCTATGCTGTCCAATACAGCAGCCAGTACCCACAGCTAGCTACTGAGTACTTAAAATATGGCCACCGCAACTGAAGAACTGAAGTTGATTTTAAGTTAAACTAATTTAAATTTAAATAGCCACATTTGGCTAGTGACTACTGTATTAGAGCAGAACTAGACTTTCTTAACTTTCAGATGATATATATACTATATGTTGCCATTTCAAAGTCCCACAAGTCCCTCAATTTCAAAACATCCAAAATTTAACCCACCATTCTTCTTCCTAAAATCTCCTCCTGTGTCCCATTCTTTTTTTCTTTAAAAAAAATTTTTTTAACGTTTATTCATTTTTGAGAGACAGAGTTTGGGCGGGGGGTGGAGAGAGAGAGAGACAGACAGACAGACACAGAATCCGAAGCAGGCTCCAGGCTGAGCCGTCAGCACAGAGCCCTATGCAGTGCCTGAACCCACAAACTGTGAGATCATGACTTGAACCAAAGTCGGATGCTTAACAGACTGAGCCACCCAGGCGCCCCGTTCTTTTTTTTTTTTAATGTTTTATTTATTTTTAAGAGAGAGAGAGAGAGAGAGAGAGAGAGAGCGAGCGAGCGCGGGGCGGTGTGAGTGGAGAAGCAGAGGAGACAGAATCCAAAGCAGGCTCCAGGCTCTGAACTGTCAGCACAGAGCCTGACGTGACACGGGGCTTGAACTCATGAACCGCAAGATCATGATCTGAGCTGAAGTCCGATGCACAACTGACTGAGCCATCCATGTGCCCTTCTCGTAAAATGTTATTTTTGAGAGAGAGAGACAGAATGTGACTGGGGGAGGGGCAGAGAGAGACAGACACAGAATCCAAAGCAGGCTCCAGGCTCTCCACTGTCAGCACAGAGCCCGACATGGGGCTGGAACCCATGAACCACGAGATCATGACCTGAGCCAAAGTCAGCTGCTTAGCCAACTGAGTCACCCAGGCACCCTTCCTATGTCCCATTCTCTCTCTTATTCATCAACCTGGGCATCCCTTTGACTCCTTAATTCAGGCTCCACATTCAATCAATCAAGAAGTTCTGTTAGTACCACCTAACATGTCTCAAATCTGAGTCCCACTGCCATGTCTCTTCTGTAGGGTACCATCATGTTCCCTGGCTTGTCCTAACAACCTCTTAACCGGCTCTCCCTGTCCCAAGTCTTGCCTCACCCACAATTCATCTTCTTTACTTAAGCCATCAGTAGCTTTCTTTCCTTGCTATTAGGGTAACACCCAAACTCATTTACATACAGAATGGTGAGATGCTATAAGTTCATAATCAACAAACCTCACTGAACACTGCATTCTGCGTAACAATCTTTCCAGGGTTTCCATTCTCTAGTGACTACTGCAAACATTCTTCACCCCAAAACCTCTCATCTCCCTTCTACTCTTTACACATTAACTTCATCACTGACTTCAGAGAAAATAAGTCATCTCATCAATCACCACATTCTATGAATTCCATTACCTAAATAGCTTTCAATTCTGTCCACTTTTTTCCTCCCAAGTTAATTTATTTTAAGAGATAGAGCTCAGGAGGGGTGGGGAGGGAGGGGGAGGGAGGGGGAGGGGGGGAGGGAGGGGCAGGGAGAGAGGGAGAACCCCAAGAACGCCCTGCACTGCCAGCACAGAGCCTGACACAGGGCTAGAACCAACAAACCCGCAAGATCATGACCTGAGCCAAAACCTAGGGTCAGACACTTAACTGACTGAGCCACCCAGGTGCCCCTTGATCCTGTCCAGTTCCGTTTTCATTGCTATCACACCACTCCACTCCAGGCCACATATACTGCTCGCCTCAACTTGCACATTGCTTTAGCTTTTCTGCTTCCAATTTTGCTCCCCTCAGATCAACTAAAATTGCAGACAAAATAACGGTTATAAAATAATAATTTTTGGGATGCCTGGCTGGGTCAGACGGTAGTGTGTCCAACTCTTGATCTCAGGGTCATGAGTTCAAGCCCCATGCTGGGTATGGAGCCTACTTAAAAAAAAGATCTCAAATTTTACTGTGCATAAACATCAACCTGGGATCTTATTAACATATAAATGTCTGAGTCTTCCCTTCCTCTGCAAGATTTTGCTCAGAACTGGCCAACTGGATTTTCTGAGGCAGGTGTCCCTTGGATCTGACAAACACTTCTTTAAAATTTAAGTCTAATTCAGGGGAGCCTGGCTAGCTTGGTCAGTGGAGCATGCAACAGTTGATCTTGGGGTTGTGGGTTTCAGCCCCACGCTGGGTGTAGAGATTACTTAAAATCTTAAAAAATAATAATAAAATAAGGGGGCGTCTGGGTGGCTCAGTCGGTTAAGCGTCCAACTTCGGCTCAGGTTATGATCTCACAGTTTGTGGGTTCGAGTCCCACATCGGGCTCTGCGCTGACAGCTTGGAGCCTGGAGACTGCTTCGGATTCTCTGTCTCCCTCTTTCTGTCCTCCTCTACTCATGCTGTCTTGCTCTCTCAAAAATAAACATTAAAATAACAATAATAATAATAATAATATAATAAAATTTAAGCCATCAGTATTCATCACATACTTGGTGAAAACCCTGTTACGCTTTCTCACTTCCTTACGCTATAATCCAAATACATTTTAATCTGGCCTACAAGATATTTTAAGATTTGGACTCAGACTCATCACTTAGCACCAGTCATGCTAAACTTTTCACATCCTCCAAATCGTCATGCAGTCCATTCCTTCTAGACCTTTTTCCCAGTGTTCTCTCTGCTTAGGATATTCTGCCTGGCTAACTCCCACTCACCCTTCAAATCTCTATTTTAACATCCCATCCTCTGTGTTTCCAAATACCCTAAACCCAGTTAGTTGCCCCCACCAGGTGTTCCCAAAGCACCCTATGCTTCCGATATTATGACACTCACCAAACATTACTGTAATTACTTGTCTATTTTCTCCACAAGGGAAGAACCATGTCTGTCTTTTATTCCAGTGCTCAGCACAACTCCTGGCACATAGCAGGTACATGATGAAGAAAAGGAACAAGTAAATCCCTCGACAATCTTGCCCCTGTTCACTAATTTGCCTTTATTTCTGGTATCTGTCCCATACCTATTATGTCCCAGCCACATCAAACTATCAGTTTCCAAATAATTCAGTCTACTCTCCTGTGTCAGGACTTTCACAGCTGTTGTTCCCTCTGCCTAGAACATGGTTTGTCTAACTCCAACTTATTTTTTCCTGACTACCTAAAATGGATTCAGTACTCAGCCATTAATACCCTACTTAACCCTGTCCCCAGCAGTTGTCACCAAGTCCTAGGATTGCCTGCATGTTTATCCAACTTCCTTACTAAGTCATTCCTAAAGACAGAAATTGTGGTATAGTGTTCACTGTTGCATTTCCAGTGCTTAATGGAAATCTAATACACAGTAACAGTTCTACAAAATCTACACAATGAACCTTTGATCCACAATCCAATTCCTTCTGTTTATAATCCCATGATCAAAATCCAGAACTCAGGACTTTATTCAACAACCCCAGGAAACAAACAGCCATTCCCTGGTAGTTCATCTCTGGTAGTTCATCCAACCAAAATAAGATCACAAAAGCTTAGTTTATGGAAATTTTCTCCTGAATTTAAGAGGGAGAAAGCACCCTATAAACTGAGGGATGTTTCTGATACAAACCACTCAGAATCCTGCCCTTTTAAGGTCTTCAGACACACTTGAAAAAAAATATCCAACTGCCTGGTTTCATTCTGTAGGTAGCATAAAAGGAACTGCCAAAGATCCCGTGAAGGACTTCAAGATGTTCTCATTCTCTAATTTAGAACCTTATTTTCCGCAAACAGAGTGAAAAACTGACACTAACAGTGTATCACATGAAACCTAAAGAGGCATGCACCAAATTTCCCTCACTCTAAACAAGACCTTTTATAACAGTTTTTGAAGAGCATAAATGAAGAATGCACAAGAACAGTAACAAGTGGGTCATGGTACTTTTGAACCACGGGTGTATACATGTTTTTAAAATACGTTAAAAACAAACAAACCATTTTCCAACCTAGATAACAGAGAAAAAAGAACCTGTTACACTCACTTCAGAGTCTTCTGCACTTTCATAATCCGAGAGAACAGCTGAAACAAAACAGAAATATGTAAGGGAAAAAAAAGGCAACAGAAATGATTATCAATACATTTCCTGATTGCTTTTTGAGTCAAGCTAAGACTCTAACTCAATTCTGACATCAACCTATCAGGGAGATAAAATTACGGTCCCTATTTACAAATGGGAAACAGGCTCAAAGAGCGATTTGCCCAACATCATACTGCTAAAATGTATGCTCACAAGCCCTGTGCTACAAAGAGCCACGTTATGGCACTTTTCCCCCACATCCATAACAGTCTGACAGGATGTCAACTGCTAAAGATAGGTGATCTGAGTTTACCGGCAAAAAACTTGTCATAATGCTACTCACCATCGCCCTCCATGCCATCTTCACTCTCCTGAAGGAAAGGAGATGACATGGGTTAGTTCCGTGATTTCCAGAGGGTGGGGAGCTAAAGACTCAACACAAAATGGTTGAAAAGGGAGATGAGGAAAGGTACATCTTTAACAAATAGCAGCCGAGGGAGGTCCGATCTCTTCACTTCCAACCCCAATTTCTGAATAAACATCCGCTTTTCATCTACAGCGGCTCTACCCTTCCCCTTGACACCCCAACACCTCCTCCTCCCTTGGGGCTCCGGATGCACACCGCACTGGGATACCTCTCTTCTCTAACACGATATGCCCCAGCATCTACCATCAACTCCCAGCCTCGCATCACCACCTACACCCCGCCCCCCGGCCGGCCCCGCCCGCGCGCACTCACACATTCCGACTCCTCGGCGCTCTTCGCCCCCCCGCTCTCCACCCGCCGCAGATGAAGGGCCCCAGCTCGGCCTCCGCGCTGAGAAGGCAGAGAGCCGCTGCCA
This sequence comes from Herpailurus yagouaroundi, assembly GCF_014898765.1. NCBI lineage: Eukaryota > Metazoa > Chordata > Mammalia > Carnivora > Felidae > Herpailurus > Herpailurus yagouaroundi. The sequence continues at coordinate 14,430,237 of NW_024412420.1, read as the reverse complement.
CCGCCTCCAGCGCTACCGCTGCAGCTCCCGCCGCCCCGCGCCGGGGAGCCGCCGCTGTCTGAGCCCGATGCGCCAGACTCCTCGTCCTCCGTGTCCTGCGAAGCGCGCTGCCGCCGACGATCCGCCATCTTACGGAAAACGGCCGCCGCCGGCCAGCTCCTTACGTACCGCGCCCGTCGCAGGGGCTGCCGGGAGGCTTGAGAGCTAGTCCCAGCATGCTTCACGTGCGACACTGGCCGCCGCGCTTTTCGGGAGGAGGGGCTAGGGGCGGGCACCCTGCGGCACGTTTGCGGCGAGCGGGATTACGTAATCCGTGTCGTGCGGGGGGCGTGCCGCGACCCCTGTCTTGCCTGGGGTAGGCCCCCGCGAGGGTAGCGGTGTTCCTCGCCCAGCCATCTTGGGCCTTCCGAGTCGAAGGCGCTCACCTGTCACAGCTTCACTGCGGCATTGGAGCTGTTTCAGGCTCTTCTATTTCCGTTTCTCGTTTCTACCTACGTTTGAAGCAGATCGTTTTACTGCATTCGTTTGCTTAGTAAAATCACGAGTGAAGGTAAACCTCTAAAGTCTTTGTGGTGCGTCAGAATTTGCCACAGCAGCCCATTTGAAGCTAAAGAGCGAAGGAGAAACCGGTTGTCTGCAGTGAAGCTCAAGGACTTAGTGTTGCAGCACACCGTGTTTTCTCACTTCCTCTTCCTTCTTGTATCTCCCCCACCCCCATCCCAGCTATCACCTCTCCCAAAGTGCAGGCTGGTATGATGCTAGACTTAACCAAGATTTAGAACCGATTTTAAAAGATGAACCGCCGTTGGTTCAATTTCCTGACATGATTTCCTTCTTAAGGGTTACCAGACAGGTAGCTGAGGGGAATGCTTTGATTTTGGCCAGGCATTTGCCAGCAGTGAAAAAAAAAAAGGTGTATTTTCTTTGGACCATAGTAAATACGTTCAAGATGTGTAAGGTATTAGTGTACCTACAGGAGTGCACATTAATAATATATATCAAACAGAGAAAAGTCACTATGGCATAGTACAGGATTCTATCCCATGTAATATTTTTACAAGGTATATGGTTAAAGATTCTGATGTTTACCAAATTTGTAGACAATACGAAACTAGAAGGCATTCTGAATGCCTTCACAGATTCAGGATCCAAAAAGATCTTAACAAGTGGCCAAATGTGACATGTTGTAAATCCAGCTCCAAAACCCAGCTTCCAGAGTCCAAAAATGGAGGATGTATGTATGGAGGAAAGAAGGGGAAAGGGAAAGGAAAAAGGAAAGGAGGAAAAGATTTGGAGGGCTTTTTCTATCACAAGGTAAATTGATGCAAATAAGGCTGCCAAGTTTAGTGTGTAAATAAGAAAAATGATGGGGCGCCTGGGTGGCGCAGTCGGTTAAGCGTCCGACTTCAGCCAGGTCACGATCTCGCGGTCCGGGAGTTTGAGCCCCGCGTCAGGCTCTGGGCTGATGGCTCGGAGCCTGGAGCCTGTTTCCGATTCTGTGTCTCCCTCTCTCTCTGCCCCTCCCCCGTTCATGCTCTGTCTCTCTGTCCCAAAAATAAAAATAAAAAAAGTTGAAAGAAAAAAAAAAAACGAAAAGTGATAACCTGCCACTTTACTTTTTAGTTGTTTGGTCTGGGTTCAATTTTTCTTTTTTTTCTAAGCAGGCTTCATACCCTGCACAGAGCCCAACATGGGGCTTGAACTCATGTGAGATCAAGACCTGAGCTGAGCTGAAGAGCCACCCAGGTGTCCCAAGGCTGGGTTCAATTTTTAAATGAACATGAACTTGTTCACTCAGAGGGAACTGAAAAATTCAAAATCCTTGCTTTTGAGGAACAAGTGTAAGCTCTCTGAATGTTTACCATAAAGAAGATTTGAGATAGCCACAGCAATCTAACTATTCAAGAGACTATGAGGAACAGGAAGAATTGATCTTTTTTCATCACCCTGGAAGGCAAACCAAGAACCAATGGGTTCGAGTTACAAAAAGTTAGATTTTATCATTGAGGAAGGATTTTCTAACATTTAGGGAAAAAATGAAAAGTTGAGGCAGAAGCTGGACTTCATTTGTCTGGAATGTTGTCAAGGGGAAATCATGTATTAGCGGTCAGACTAGATGACCTCTAAGGTCTTTTCAACTAGGTTTTATTCATTTAGACACCAGGCACCAAGTATCCTACCCTAGAATCTCATTTTTAAAGTTGCCACTTACCGCATGTGGAAGAGAGAACACAGAACAAAGAGGGATGAAAAACATACATTGTGCTCATACACAAATAAAAGAGAAAATGGTGTGTTTCTCCATTTTTGATACTACACTTGATCTTAGCCAAAAGGCCGAGAAGCGATGTGTTTCTCCATTTTTGAAAATGCTTTTCTTTTTCTAATCTTTTAATATCTACAAACAGAACTGTTCAATGCTTCCCAATAAATCTAATAAATTGAAGCAGAAGTTCAAAAATTAACAGCCACAATAGTTTATTTACAATTGAACTCTTTATAAGATATTTACAAGACAACCAATTTTACACATCAGAAATGGTATCAAAAGTATGAATTACAACACAGACAACAATATGAAATGGGCATAAAACAAAGCTGAAGTGGACAGACAAGCAGTTTCTCTTTTTAATTTATTAACACTAGCTTAAACGTTGTTAAAGAAAGAAACAAAGAACTATGTTTTAGGAGAATTGCAGGGCCGTAGTTGAAGATTGAATTTCACAGTGTTGTATCCCATGTAGGGAAAAAATAAGACTAATTTTCCCCCCACACTCTAACACACTGTAATTTCGCTCTTGTAACTTTGCTAATCTACTCTCCAACCTCCTCAACAAACCTCAACACATCCAAATCAAAGGAGAACTGATCTAGAAGAGGGGACAATAAAATAAGCAGTCCTAGGTATAGGGAGAACCAAGGAAATAGAATCCACTTAAGTCTGGCCAGATAGCACCTCATAGATTCCTCTTAGTCTAGCTCAATTTCAGAACCTGGGGAGTTCCCTGGGTAGGGCACAAACATAAAAGGTTAAATTTGCTAACCCATATCCAAATTAGGAATCCGACAAATGCTGAAAATCAGGAAGAAACAGAGGAATCAAGGAACAACGTAAAGAGACACTGGTCTTTTTTCTTCTTGGGCACATCATAAAGGAACATGACATAGATCAGAGTATGAAAGCCAAACAGCTTGCCATATTAAAATGATGGAGAACAAAGAAAATCTGGCCCAGTTTTTATAGAAATCTCCTTCCTCCCCTTAAGGTGTGAGATGAGAGCCCCTAGTGGAACAAGTCCTATTTCTCTCTACACTCTTGCTGCAATGAAGTTCACAGCAGGTTCCCTTGTGGAGAGCCCACTCTCCTAAGCAGATGGAGTTACAAATGAAAGCCCATAGCCACACACACACACAGAAGGAGAAATAAAAGCAGCAAGATCATCCAAGAATACTACATGTGCTGCCGGAATAACTCCCTTAAAAGTCAAACCCAGGGAGCACAGATCAACATCTCACAAAAATCTTTAGCAGTGGGAGGCCCCTGAGGAACTTTTCTTTTCTTCCCACAATGGTATCCCCATTCTCTCATGCTCCACTGATGGGCCGGCCACACACCCTACATACCTTGGCTTCTCCTGTAAAAGTGCTAATAATCTGGGGACATATTCTCTTCAAGGATAAAAGCCCCTACCTTCTAGGAGATTAGACCCCTACTTGTTTTCACACAATAGTCATGAAGACTAAAGAAAGGCAATTCCTATATATTTAAGACCAGAGGTCTTGACTCTATTTTCCTTCCAGATAGTTACAGGGATCTTACACTGAGACCAAAGTGGCCTGGAGTGCTGTCCTGAAATTTTTTAACAAAATGGGGGGAAGGGGGACCAAGATGATACACATACAAATCTATTTTTACAAAGTGAATGGAGAAGCTCATTAGGTACATCTGTTTGTTTCAAGATGTAGACATTTGCCAGCCAAAGGAAGCACATATTTCCACATACCCCCCCACCCTCCCTAAATCTCTATCCCACCACCAAGAGCTCAGCTAAAAGAATAAAGCCCAACTAAGGAATACTTGAGAAGTGATGTGACACAAGGACATCTGTACAGGTTCTGGCATGCCATCCTCAGATGCCAATAGCTTTTGTTTAGAGCCATAACTTGACCAAAACTAACCATCCCCATTCTTTTTTCTGAATATTTTTTTTGAGGGGTGGGGGAAGAAATTCCGTTACCCATTAACTTACAAAATTATCATAGCCAAATATCCCTTCCCAAATGGCTGTATCACAGAATAGTTTTAAGAGAACAACTGTTTTTTCAGACGTGTATCTGCCAACTCTTGAATCTCTTTTCTACCCTGTGAAGATGACTTGCTTCATCACTTCACTTTTTATTCCTCATCTGGTCCTTAAGCTCCTGGTGAGGTTGGTTGTTTGTTTGTTTTGTTTTCGGGTAAACATCACTATACTCAGAACTATAAGGAAGGGTACACCAGGGCGTGAAGAGTGCCATGCAGGCACAGCTCTAAAGGCAGGGGTTGCTTCATCTTCCACAAGTCGAACGAAAAGAGCCCTTTTGCCCCTTTAACATAGGCAAATGTATAGAAGCAGACCCCTGAGGCTTCTAAATCTGCCATCCTATAGATTTAGCTTGAGAGCTCATATTCCCAAAAAGGGAAAAGAAATCCCAATCATCCTCCATAATTCACAATTAGCCCAATGGAAGAGTTTTTGTGAAATCAGAGTGATGAAAACAAAACCAAGATCAAGGGACTATGGAAGGGCATTATCAGCGAATGATAACATACATGAGGACATAGGTCACATATACAGGTCTCTGCCATTCTCTGGGAATGGCATGCTACAACTATCTGAAGACAGAAGGTTCTTGCCAGCCCAGCTATTTCCTACACGTCCGGTGAGGTGTTTGCTTCTTCTGGATCTCCAACCTGCATCGGCTACGCTCATCCAACCAGGGCAGCTCAAAATTCCTGGCAAAAAAAAGGATAAGGAAATCAACTTGCAAGACTAGAAGGGATTCAGTGTGGACATGAGATTAACTCTAAAAAAGAGTTATATGCCCCTTACCACTCCTAATTCTGACTCCCAAGTTCCAAGTTTGGATGGTCTTTCCTGCCTCAAAGCCAGAGAAACAGTTTGCTATTAAAATGACTGAATAATCTACTTGTAACTCAAAAAGCAATCCTAATTACCACTGTCAAAAAACCATGGCTATCCCTAAGCCACCTGTTCTGCCTTAGATCTAGGCTTTCATGAGGTCTAAAAAGGAGGTGGAGTGCAGGCTACCTGACAGGGGAGGGGGGGAAAAAAAAAAAAACCTTTGTACTTACTGCGGAGTTAATTTGGGTAATGGTCGTCCAAATGCTACAACAGGCAAGAAGGGGGTAATCATCAAACTTTCAACTATGGAAGAAAGCCAAATGGGACCTCGTTAGTGACATAGAGGGGAAATGTCTAGCAACTACACCTGCTCCAAAATGCTGTTCGCTCATTCACAGCAAGTTGTACCCTGGAGCCTTGCACCCTTTTCCTTCTTTGAAAACCCTATTCTCTTACATAGACAGAACTTACCGTCATCTGGCTCAGGGAAAAATGAGGTAACCTCAGGCTCAGATTCCTGAATTCCTTTCTTTTTATACATTCTGAGCTGCAGTCGTTGTAAAATTCTTTGTTCCCTGATCCTCTGAATATCCCATCTGGGAAAAACAAAACAGACAAACAAACAAACAAACCCAATATTACTGAAAACCTGCTCTATAAAAGCAACTAACACAATCCAGACACCGGTGAGACCCGTGCTGACTCTTCTTAATGGGGTGGGCAGGGTGGGGGTGGTAAAGTGAACGTCTGCCGGTTCAGGAAAGACTTGTGTCGGTCTAGCAGTCCAAATCATGTGTTGGTGTTCCACAGAGAGTGGAACTGAAGAAGGGCGTACACAAAGAAAAAGAAGCCAAACACCTTTACTTACGACAACTACCACTTCAAACTAAGATACTCAACCAATTGGGATGCCAGTAATTTAAGGGTGTTAAGGGCTCCAGGACTTTTCACAGCATGGATGAGAGAGGTCAGGGTCCTAGGGCTCAGGTGTTCCAGGACGAGTACCTCTAGCCTCACCTTTTCCTTCTCTTCTCATCCAGCTCCAGTTTTGCATGCCGCTTCGAAAACACACTGTCATCCAGGTTCTGTGTAAAGAACAGCAGCTAATAAAGTATTTATCACCACGTGACACATGGGTATAGCACTCATCTCCAGCTTCCAGGAATGTAAAATCTTTTCCCTGCAGGTCCCACCTGAGTCTGTGAGTTCTATGGATGTCATGGGAACCTCCTGGTAACAGAATCAACAAAACACATATGCTTCTCCCCACACCCACCCTTTTAGACTGTCCACATTTCAAAATTATTTCCTTAACTTTCCAAGGTGAAAACCACATCAAACTGAAACAACCCTTGAGACTGCCATAAACCCTTCCTACCTCCATACTTTGCAAGAGTCTGTTTTAAGAGTCAAATGAGTTTGGAATATATGATTTTGTTGCTGAGTGGTACATGCTAATTTTTCTACTTAACGTAAAATCTCATTTTGTTTTGAGCACTCCCTAGTTACTTATTTTTGAATAAATCATTTTACCACTCTGAAACTCAGTTTTCTCTTCTATATAAACAAAAGAGTTGGATTAGATATAATCACTCAAGTTCCCTTCTGGCTTTAGAGTTATTTAACCCATCCATCCAGTTACTATAACACATTCAAGTTAAAGCTCCATTCCTACTCTGTCCCTCACTCCCCTCCACTGACAGGTCTTGGGTACCTACCTCCAAAAGGTCTGAAGGATTTGGGTCCCTTAGAGGCTCTACTGAGTGGTCCCTCCAAGAAGGAACTGAAAAAAAAAAAAAGAAAGAAAAAGAAAGGGAGGAGGGGTGGAACCACCCTTAAATCCAAGGTCACACAACCCTCCTACTATTCACTAGGACCAGAGGTCTCTCCCCAGATAAGACCAAGTTACCAAGTGATAGGAATCCATTCTATGGCCTCGCTTGAAGCCATATTCAGTGTCCTTGCTATGGTATAAAAAGAACCTAAAATGCCAGTGCAGCAGTCTGCCAAACACAGGATCACAAAAAACCCTAAGCCAATACCTGACAATTCATATAATGGATGCTATTGCAGTTCCTGAAAAACAACTGAAATTTGTAGTCATTTTGAAGTCTATAGTGTAATCACACACCAAGGAATCTCACTCTCCCACATCCAACTGACAGGGAACGCAGCTCCCACCATCCACCATCCCCCCCAACCCCCACCCCAGGCCCAGCCAGCACAATTCCTATTCTACTCACCAGCCAAGACTGAAGTTTCTCCTGCAACACTTGATGGCATCAGACACCCTAAATAATGCAGGAAAGAAGAATCATCTCAGTGTAAAAAGAAAAAAAGCCCATACCCAAAATGGAGGAAAGGATCATCACTGAAGTTCTCACTAGGAAGCCATTTTGGTTTTTTTGAGTTGTTCTTTTGAGAATTTCTCTCTGGGGGAGGGGAAGAGGGAAAAACAGACAAAAGAAAAGAAAATAAGCCCACCACTTTTTTTTTTACACTGAGACGACTTCTTTTCTTCATTATTTAGGGTGGTTTCCCTGCAACAGTTGATGGCCAAGGATATCAAACCTTAAACTCAGAACATGGCAGGTGAGTAAAAGTTGACCCTATTTTTCAAATAAAAGATCAGTGTTCTCAAAACTTACATATGTAGTCTTCTGAAACAGCTCCCTCCTCCCTCCAAACAAACTACCTTGCTGGTCCAGCCTGAACAACATGCACAAAGACTTTGGCTTCCTTAGAACAAGCCATTGAGCTTCCTCTTGAGATAGGGGCATCAAGAATAAGGATTCACACGTTTATTCACAACTCAGGCTCCTCAAAGGGCTGGGATCCCCCCAATCAGACTCTTTCTGTACTGCTATGCCCACAATCTCAGAGGTGTTTGGAATTTTCTGTACTAGGACAGATAGGGTTTTCAAAACAGCCAGTCAAACAGAACAGCTCTGGACCAAGCCATTTCCCAATCCCGGATGGGAAGTTGCTTCACGGTTTCTCTTAAGTTGTTACACAGCATTGCCATGGCAGCAAGAAGGTTAACCATTAAGGATGAACCTGTTCAACTGACTGAACCAACAAAAAACCTGAACCTAGATCAGGATCCTGGTCTATCTCATGTACTCAAGTGTGAGGCCTAATGTATTTTAGATAATTAAGAAGAGTAATCTATCTTCCCCACTTAATTTTGTCACCAGAACAGCCAAACAAAGCCTGGAGAATGCTCTTGTCTTATTGGAATGGATTCCCATCCCCATCCCTGCTAGGGCAAGACCCAGTGGTAGAAACTTGGGGCTGTGGCTCTATTCAAGAAGGCTTCCCCCACCATCACCCCGGAGTACCCACAGTGACTGTCAGACTAACATTACGCAATTGAAGGCACATTGCAGTTAACTGGTTGATGTAGGAGATAAGGGAGCATCTCTGTGTGGAAGCCATAAAGAAAAAAAGGGAATGAAGACCAAGGTCCCACACCCCACACCCTCCCCAAGCAGCTCAGATATCCCAAGATAGTCCTTATTGTTTGAAAAATAGTTTGTAGACCATTTTATTTAAATATATGAACAACCAATGGGCTACTGCAATCCAAGTAAACTCTTCACATTTAGAACCTTTGTGAAGTATAGTAAGATAAAGTAAGACTGTTGGTCTTTGGCAGATTCCTCCTGCCCCCCAGACCGGGACATAGAGATACAGATAAATGTTTATATAGTTAAAGAGCGGAGGCCCAGGTGAAATTCCCCACCCCAAGCTGGCTCCCCAACCCAAAAATTACCATTGGCCCCTGAGAACACCCAAAGACCACCCTCCCAGGTTTCACACAATATCAATTGCAGGAACAGTCGTGCATGGCAAAGTATAAGTTCTATGCATTTCACAGCACAGAAAACCCTTCTTTCAGAGGGCATGCAAGTTGCCGGAGATTACACCCCCAAGTCTGGTGCTCTTGTGATGAGCAACTTACTGGCAAACACATCTCCCAGTGTTGTAAGCAGGCAAATACATTGAGCACATTTTGCTGTAATTCCATCTATTTGCAATGCCTGCACAGTGTCTGTCTCTGGCTGTTAACTTACTCATTCTTGACAGAACTCTGCTTTATTGATTGCACTTTTTTAAAAATGCCAAAGGCATTTTCACACTTGTTAGCTTGACCGCCACCACTAGGGTATAAGAGCAAGTGTTCTCTATGCCTTACTTGCTACAGTCTCCTCCTTCTTTGGAGAGGATTCCCGTAATGGTAACGGTGATGGGGGAGGCTGGTGCCAACGACACAAATACATTTCTGTGGTGGAAAGGTACGGCAAATCTTCTATCTCACTTGAGAAGGCTTTCTCCTTGGGATGGGTGCTGGGTCCCTTCTGGGGAGTGGAGAGTCTTGGCGGGGTGTCCACTGAAGACCGGGGCTTTTCTGGAGTTTCTTGGCTCCTCAATTCACGTTTACAAACAGTTTCAGATAAGGAACCACAGGGTTCCTCTTTAATGGGAGAGTGCTTAGGAGTTTTTGTTTTGACTTTTGAAAATTCAGGAGCCAGCTTTTTAACAGGAATCTTTCTTTCTGTACTTCCAAATGGGGATTTCCTATTAGATAGGGAAGAAAACATTATAAAATGTATTGATTCTTGAATAAAATCTGAATTGATTACATTTTGGGGCAAGAGAACAAACTAGTTCAGGTATCTAAATATCTAAACATCTGGTTCAGTTGGCAACCATGAGCAGGAACAGCCTCATGCTTACCACTATATATGACAGGCCCTCCGTAAGTCTTTATTGAACAACTGAGTTTCCATAAACCTCTAATAGTATCTTATTGCCTACTAAACTTAAAAAGAGTCTTATTTTATTCAAGACCCTTTCGCTAACATCAGGTGCCACTACTCTGTGACTTATTTCGAAAATTCCTGTTGGGGAGCCTGGGTGGCTCAGTCGGTTGAGCATCCGACTTTGGCTCAGGTCATGATCTCACAGTTTGTGGTTTTGAGCCCCGCATTGGGCTCTGTGCTGACAGCTTAGAGCCAGGAGCCTGCTTCAAATTCTGTCTCCCTCTCTCTCTGTTCCTCCCCCGCTCATGCTCTGTCTCTCTCTCCTTCAAAAATAAATAAAAACATTTTAAAAAAAATTTTTTTTTTTAAAGAAAATTCCTGTCAACCAGAGACCGGTCTCTTATTTTTTCCATCAATTCTATACCATGTTAATTACAATCTGTTTCGTTTTTCTTGCTATCTACCAGCTTTCTTTCTCCCACCAATCTCCTCCCCCAAATCCCCATTCCTAGAATGCCGTCTCGTTTCCTGCTTACCAACCTAAATTCTATACTTCTTTTTCAAGATCCATCTCGCCCTAAAAGTTTCGCTATTTTACCTTAGAATAATCTTTAATGTCTCCGAATCTCACAAAACTTACTTTGTGTCACTGTTGTCTACCTTCACATTTTATTGCAGCTGAATTCCAAGTTTGCCAAATTTATGCCACCTTTACAGCTAGACTGACTAATCTCTTTGGGTCCAAGGACAGTTAGATCTTACTTTTTTGTCCACCAGTGTACCTAACACAATGAAGGAATGATTTAACACTTCCTAACGGCGTCAACTGCTATAGTTTTCTTTAAGAAACTCAGCTGCCACATTTGTTGCCCATTCTCTTTGTGATATACTCTGCATTCGGTAATTACTACTGTGACCACAATGTTCCTAAAAGATTTTTATAGCCTACAAGAATGTTTCAAGATAGTTTCTCAGCATGGAAGACTTCTTAATTCAGGATATGGCTGCATTAAAACTAATTCCTAAATCTCAATCCCCTACTCTCAGTCACTGGAAACAAGTGTCCTCATCATGTCCAGACAGTGTAACAAAGTTATCAGCACACCTTTTGTGTCCCTTTCCACTCCGCCCACAAGAGAAAGGCTTGGGAGGCAGAGTCTGGGATGTCTCGGAAAGCTCCGGCTGGCACTCCAGTTTAATTTTCTCGGATAGCTCCGTTTCCTCTCTCTCTTCAGTTTCATAGCCCTGAAACAGCTTGTGCCTTTCTTTCTCGTTATCCTTCTTTACCAGCTGCATCCGCCTTTCCATACGTTCAATCCGAGCAAGGAGCTAAAAGAGAGAGTGCCAAAATGCAGACTTAACACACAAAAAATTACACCCAGGTACCTAGCACCGTTTAGGCATCAGTATGGTCTTCTGCCTTTTTCCATGGACCATAGCAATTTAACTTATTTTTAATAGGCAGACATTAACTGGAAAAGTTTTCCTTAAACACAGTAGAGAAGAAAAGGTACTCTGCTTAATTTTAGGGCTAACCTAGTTGAGGAGAGGCATGGGGGAATTTGTAGTTCATTCTTTTGAAAGAAGATCCTCTTTTCTGGGAGGGGCCACAACATGGCATGGTCTCTGCTACTGCTAACCATGTGGCTCCAAGTCAGTTTGGGAGTTTCCAGAATTAACCCTATGCTCTTTTAGGAGGCCCTAAGTTTCTCCAAATCCTATCCTCTCTCCTTTCACTCCAAAATGCTATACACAAGGGCAGAGTCCAAAGAATATATTGAGAAGGAATTAAAAGCTCACAGTCCCAGTGCCATGAGGGATTTGAAAGTTGTGTACAGGGCATTTAAACAATGAATACTCAATTTGGAAGAATTATAATAGAAACCAGTGCCCATAATCCCATCAATCAGAAATATGCTTATTTCTTTACATTTGAGATACCAGAAAAAAATCTACCTATTTATCTAAATATTAACTAAAACAAAGTCTTTTAACTCTAATTAAAGAGAGAACTACATAATCAAACAGAAAATAGAAGTCTATTACCATTGGAAACTTCATATTAAATGTTCTGAGAAAAGGTGCCAACTATTCTCTTTAAACACTATAGTAAGAATTTTATTTGGGTAGACAGCGATATTAATGTTATCTTCATTATATCTACTTAGCTGCAGAGATTTTAGTAGAGGCCAAACAACAACTGGAATAAGAGAAACAAGCTTAAGCAATGCTAAGACTGCAATACACAACAGAAACAGTGAATGCCAAGTTCAGACTGATACTCTATCCTTAACTCACCCCACTTTTACTGCCTAGGAAAGTCTGCAAAGGGGCCATTACCTCAGGAACTGAGCATAAACCTCCACAATCAGCAGGGGGGCTCCCCCCCCACCCCCCGCCCCAGTCAGCCATACTCTCATTTCATCTCCTTCTGTTCTGATTCCCGGCCTTAACATTACTCAACCATGGTTTGTGGGTGACATTTCCTTGATTTCTTCTTCTTCACTGGTCCTTCTCTTCACCCCACTCACCCCCCCATGTAAGGATATGATGTGTTGTAATTACAGTACCATCGCACCCCTAGACTGCAGTACAGTAGCTAAGCAGGGCCACCTCCATGTTGAGTAATTTCCACAAATCAACACTATGAGATATTTTAATGAGACCTGCCCCAGCTCCCATTCCACCTTGCAGAATGCATTCTCCAATAAAACAGCCCCTGCTTGATGCGATTCATTTGTAAAGCAAACAAAATGAAGAGCCCTCTGCTCCCTTGCTCAGCCCTTGGCGCACACAACGCCAGAGAGAGAGAGAGAGAGAGAGAGAGAGAGAGAGAGAGAAAGAGACAGAGAGACAGACTGCTGCAGCCTGAACACAACAATTGTAGAAACCATGTTTATTTTTAGGCAGCTGTAAGGTATGCTAGCACAGTAATACCCCCCCCCCCCCCACACACACACACAGTTTTCCTGATATCTGAAAGAATTTGTTTTAATGCATAGGGAGCTCTTGACTACTGCTGCAGTGAAAACAAGCCTATATAGTCGTGCTCCTCAGAAGTACAACGAAATAATAAATTACTGCCCTACTATCTTAAGATTCTAAAATAGGGATTTTTTTTTTGGAGGGGGTCTACTTTATACATTTAATAAACTTACTTTCCCCTGATGCCTTAAAATCTACCGGCCTCTAAACACAATGCTTATACAAGGGAGCTAGTCAGTGGGTCATGTTTTATAACTCAGATTCCCATTAACTGTCTGAAATCAAAGGCGGTCAGTCTCTTCATATCATAGAAGAAAACTAAAATAGGATTCCACTGTGAAATCACCTCTGCCTGTCTGCCAGTGAAAAGGCCTACTGCCCTCCTGTCAGAAGATGCTCCAGCAGTGCAACAGCTGCTATGTCCCTCTCCTCTCAAAATGCATCTCTAAAGCAAAAGCTCCTTCAATTAACCCCTTCCATAAAGCCACCACATATGCATTCCCACCTTTGCATTTTCAACCCCTCACAAATCAGATCTTTTCCCACTCTAAACGTCTTTCCCACAAGTCTGGGGCTGTCATTTTAAATTAACCCTTTGGCACCTGAAACCTCCCCTCCCCCTGGGAGGTTGCCCTTTAACCCTTCCCTCCGACCCAACGTGTCTGTGAGCTTGGCTCCCAGGGACTCGACACTTAAGCTACTCCTTTGCTGGTGGCCAGCCTCCTTACCCCTAACCAAGGGATACCTTAACCTCCTACAGCCCCCTTCCCCCGAGCATGCGCACAACTCGCTCTTCATCCTGAACGCCGATTAACCCCTCCCGTACCGTGTCTCTCTCTGACTTCAGCTCCTCGATCTCCTTTTCCTTGGCCTGCAGCTGCTGCTGCTGCTGTTCGATGAGGTCCAATTGCAGCAGAAGGATCTGTTTGAGGCAGGCGGCCTGACTGGAGGCTCCCGAGCCGCCGCCACCCCCGAGAGGGCTCTTCCTCATACTCTTCCATCTGCCCTCGCTAGCCGCCAGGGTCCCGGCGGTGGCGGTGGGCGCGAGGGGTGGCGGCCCCGGCAGAGGTAGTGGTGGGGGTCCCGCCGGGTCCGAGGCGGTGGCAGCTGGGGGAGCCGCCCCACCCTTGTCCCCAGCCCAGGGCGTAGGCTCTTTGGCCGCCGCCACGAGAGAGCCCGTCTGAATGGGCAGCACCGCCTGATACTTGGGTCGGGGGCTGCAGCCGGCTCCCGCGGCCGCTGGCTCCCCCCCAATGCCGGCTTGTTTGGTGGCCGGGGGCGGACAGGGCAAGGGCACCGAGCCGCCCCAGCTCTCTTCCTGCTGCCCAGGGGCCGCCCCGGCCGGGAGTAACAAGCCCCGGCCCTTGCCGCCGCAGCCGGCCGGGGAGGGCGCGGGGCTCCCGCCCTGGGAGGAGGCCAGCGGGGGCCCCGGCTCCTTGAGCTTACGGTGCCGGGGGAGGAAGTGGGCTTCGGCCGCCCCGGGCTCGTCCTCGGGCCCGCCCAGCGCCGCAGCCCGCTCGTAGTCCAGTCGCTGCTCAGGGTTGCCGCCGGCAGGGGCCGCGGCCGCCTTGAACACTGCGGATCTCATGGTCATAGTGGTCCGGAGCAGCGTCGGGGACCGAGACGGAGGAGGGGGTGGGGAAGGGGCGAGGTGTGGGGGGTCGAGGACGGAGGAGGGGGAGGGGAGTTTGGCGGGCTCGCCTCAGCAGCGCGGCAGCAGGCCTCGGCTAGCGCGGCTCCTCCGGGGCCCGGGCGCCATCCCGCCGGCGTGTGGAGAAGTGGAGGCCGCGGCTGAGGCCCGCCGCCGGCCCATGGGGGCCTCGCCGCCGCCTCTGCTGCCGCCGCCGCCGCCTTCGCCTCAGAGGCAGGAGCTCGCACCCAGCCGCCCCCGAGCTCATCCCCGGAGCTCGCTTCGGCCCCCCCTGGCCCGGCCGGGCCCGCCTCGTCTCCCCACCCCACACCCCCCCTTCCCCGCCCCGGCCCCCCGCCCCGGAGCTCGCCTCAGCCGCCCCGAGCCTCCATTTTCCCCCCGCTCCTCCTCAGGAGGGGGTGGGAGGGATGGGTCCGCCCAAAGCCCTCCTACTGCGGGAGGGGGGTCTGTCGCCTCCCCCGGGGGTCTCCGCGGCTCGGGGTCCCCCTCCCCCACAGTCACCCCCGGCGCCTCAGCGTTTCCCTTTAAAAAAACGGAGCCGCTCGCAGCCGCCACCGCCGCAGCCGCCGCCGACCGGAGGGCGCATGCGCCAGGCGGGGAGCGGGCGGGAGCGAACCGGGAGCTAGAGGAGGGAGGCGGGCCGCGCTATTGTGAAAGGGGCCGCCGCTGCCTCGAGGGGGGCGGGGAGGGGGCCGCGGAGGCCCTGGGCGCTGGGGGCCGGCGAGGGGAGGCCAGGGATGAGGGGCGAGGACCCAGGAGCCCGCGGAGGAGCGAGGCGAAGGTGGGCTGCGGAGGGAGGGGGTTACTCGGGGGAGGGTCGGGGGAGGGAAGAAAAGGCGAGGGCGGCTTTGGGAAGATGGGGAATGCGGAGGTTCCCCGGGAAAAGGGAACGCGAGAGAATGGAGCGGAGAGGAGGGCAGGGGCCTTCAGGAGCAGACGCGCCCTTCGAGGCAGTGTACGGAGCGCTCCACGTACCCGGCCTGCGCTGGGCGGCCCCTTCCCCGGGCACCTTGGCAGCCGGCCCGGCCCTCGCCGGAGGGGCCCCGCGGCCCCCGCAGCAGCACCGCACGCCTCCTGGACCAGAGTCAGGATTCGGGCTCCTGTCTGAGCCTGTGGGTGTTTCCTGGGGGTAGAATTCTAACCCCTCCACCCCTTCCACTCCCCAGCAGCCCCACTCTGGTCTGGGAGAGAATGAAGTTCTTTGTCTCTAAGGGATTCAGACCAGAAACTGAGGGACCTCTGGTTCCCAGAGGGAGGAAAATCCATGATGTTTGCTGCCTAGGGAGTTCTTGCCACAATCTCCCTAGAATGAAGTATTGCCAACTACCGACGGTTCTTTCCCAATGGCCATCTCCCCAGTCTTCTTAAGTCACTTCTAGCATCTGCTGGAGGTTCACGAAGGGTCGAAGCAAAAAGGAAATCTCGGAAGGGATTTTTATCATCTTTTTTTTTAAGTTTATTTATTTTATTTTATTTTAGTAGTTTCCACACCCAATGTGGGGATTGAACTCACCATCCCAAGATCAAGATTCACTTTCTCCTCGGCCAGAGCCAGCCAGCCCCAGGGATTTCTGTCTTTACTGGGAATAGGAATACTTTGCATATTCTCTTATGTGGAACACTTCTTCCTATCTCTCAGTGTTCAGTGTGTGTGTGTGTGTGTGTATTTGTGTGTCTCACTTTCCATGCAACTTAGGCAACAAGTCTTCAGTTCCTCGTGGAAAAACTTTTAAGTAGTTTTAATTGATTGTTTTTCTGTTGAGGTGTATTTTTTTTTCAATCCATATGAAGATGGAGATGACTAACATTCTTTGGCCTGATGTGAAAACCTCTAATTAGAACTATGTTTTGGCCTTGTGGGCCCAAAGCATGAAGCACTGAAAATTTTAAACAAGTGGGTGTGCATGTGTTAAGATGCCAAGGAGCCCCAGCCCTCTTCCACCAGACTGTATGGCCTAAGATCTGCAAAGGAAGCATTGGGGTTAGGGATACCAATAAAGGCGGGTGTGGTGGGAGGCACATGGAATATGGTGTTCTTTTTCAGTGTCTAGACTTTCAATACCATCTCTACACTGACAACTCCCAAATTTATATCTTCTTCCTGGACTCCTCCCCTAATCATATATCCAATTGTCTAGGAGACATATCCATTTAGATGTCTAATCAGCATTTCAAACTTACATCTAAGATCTCACTCCTGAATTTCCCTCCTCCAAATCCTGCTTCTACAGCCTTCTTTTTCTCTCTCACCTAATACCCACTCAATCTCCAATCCCACTGCCCTTCAAAATACATGTCCAGAATCCCACATCTTCACACACCTCCACAACTTCCACCTTAGTTTAAGTTATAGTCCTATCACACCTTTTTATTGCTGTAACCTTGTAATTAGTCTCTCAGTTTCAACCTTTGCCTCAAATCTGTTCTCAGCACAGCAGCCATAGTGATCCTGATAAGACATGAGTGAGATCATGTTCTTTCTCTGCTCAAAATCCTCTCATGGCTTCCCATCTTACTTGGAAGAAGAACAAAATCATTATTACGGCCTACAGGATGTGGCCCTCTGGCCACTGCTCTCTGACTTCAACTTTTACTCTTCTCTCCCCTATTCACTCCCCTCCTGCCACACTCCTCTCTTTACTGTCCTTCAGACACGCCTGGTATTTGCCTGCTCACATCCTTTGCCTTGCTATTCCCTCCACTCGGATCATTCTTCTTTCCAATATCCACCTGCCCTCCTATCACTTCTTCAGTTCTTAACTGAATATCATCTCTTCATCAGACCTTCTCTGGTCACCCTATGTGAACTCACATACCCCTCCAAACTCCCTCCCTTCCTTTTCTGCTTTATTTTTCTTCTTTGTGCTTAATACTTTTAACGTTTATTTTTGAGACAGAGAGAGACAGAGCATGAACGGGGGAGGGTCAGAGAGAGGGAGACACAGAATCTGAAACAGGCTCCAGGCTCTGAGCTGTCAGCACAGAGCCCGACGCGGGGCTCGGACTCACGGACCGTGAGATCATGACCTGAGCCGAAGTCGGCCGGTTAACCGACTGAGCCACCCAGGCGCCCCTTAATACTTTTAAACATGTAATTTACCTTGTTTATATCTTCTCCCACTAGAATATAAGCTTCATGTTTTTTCACTGCTATACCTTCAGCACCTAGAACCATACCTGGCACAAAGTTGGCACATTCATTGAATGAATAAATGAGCTATGTAGATATATTAAGAGAAAGCATCTTCCCTTGACCTTTAGCTTGGTTGACAGTGACAGTTTTAACATTAATATAGTAAAAATGAAACCTAGGGAAGAATAAGGTCTGGGAGTACAGAGAAGATAGAATATACCATCTGGAAGGAATTGAGGAAGTGGCAACTGAGGCGGATCTTAAAGGTTGAGACCATAGGAAGACCTCTCAAACAGAAGTGAGAGCATTACAAAGGCATGGGATAAAAGGATAGATTGGAGTAAATGAGAGAATTTGGCTGGAGTTTAGTTTGGATAGTGGAGAGTATAGGGGATAAAGCAGGTAAGGTAGGTTGAGAACAGATTATGAGGCCTAGCTAAGGAATGGATAATTTCTCAGCCAAGGTGAAGCATCAAAGGATTTCCAGCAAAGTGGAGAATGGCCAGATTTGTTTTTGAAAGCTAATTTCAATATTTATATCTTTGCACCTAAGGCAGGAGGCCAATTTGAAGGCTGTTACCCTAAGTGTGAGATGACACGTGGTTAACCTAGGATACTAGTGGTATGTGGTCCCACATCATCAGCGTCACTGGGAACTTGTTAGAAATGCAAATTCTCAGGCCTCTCACTCTAGATTTAAAGAATCATAAATGCTGGGGTGAGACTCAGCAGTCTGTGTTTTAACAAGCCTTCCATGTGATTCTGATGCCCCTCAAGTTTGAAAACTTTCCAGAGTTGGCTGACCAATTTTTTGGGTTTGTTTGTTTGTTTGTTTTTGTTTTTTAAGTAATCTCTGCACCCCACCATTGCTCAAACTCACAACCTGAGATCAAGAGTCTTATGCTCCACCAACTGAGCCAGCCAGGCACCCCTTGGCCTTCCTATTCTTTTTTTTTTAATTTATTTTTTTTTTAATTTTTTTTTTCAACGTTTATTTATTTTATTTTTGGGACAGAGAGAGACAGAGCATGAACGGGGGAGGGGCAGAGAGAGAGGGAGACACAGAATCGGAAACAGGCTCCAGGCTCTGAGCCATCAGCCCAGAGCCCGACGCGGGGCTCGAACTCCCGGACCGCGAGATCGTGACCTGGCTGAAGTCGGACGCTTAACCGACTGCGCCACCCAGGCGCCCCATTGGCCTTCCTATTCTTAAAGGGCCAGACAGGAAATATTTTAGGCTTTGACAGTCATAGGGGCTCTTACACTATTCAACTCTGCTATTGTGTTGCAAAAGACATGTGAATGAATAAGGGTGGCTTATGATGACTGTTAATGTAAAGTACCATGGTTGTGGAGATACAGAGGGAAAGGCAAGTGGTAGCACCTGGGTGGCTCAGTTGAGCGTCCAACTCTTGATTTCAGCTCAGGTCAAGATCTCACAGTTTGTGGGATCGAGCCCCACATCATCAGACTCTGCCTCCACAACACAGACCCTGCTTGGGATTCTCTCCCTATCTGCCACTTCCCTGCTTGTGCAAATAAATAAACTTTTTTTTTTTTTTTTTTTTAAGGCAGATGGGAGACTCAACAGTTAAAAACAAAGGCTCTGGCATGAGACTGCAAGCCGCAATCACAGTTCCACCGTTCAATAACATTTTATTTAGGGACCCTGAAATTTGAATTTCACATAGTTCTCATGTGTCATGAAATATTATTTTAGAGGGGCACCTGGGTGGCTCAGTCGGTTGAGCGTCCAACTTTGGCTCAGGTCATGATCTCATGGTCTGTGAGTTCGAGCCCCACGTTGTGCTCTGTGCTGACCGCTCAGAGCCTGGAGCCTGTTTCAGATTCTGTGTCTCCCTCTCTCTCTGCCCCTCCCCTGCTCACACTCTGTCTCTCTGAAAATTAAATAAACATTAAAAAATATATATATATTATTTTAGATTTTTCAACTATTTAAAAATTCTTAGGGCGCCTGGGTGGCTCAGTCGGTTGAACATCCAACTCTTGATTTCAGCTCAGGTCACGATCTCAGGGTCGTGGGATTGAGCTCTGCATTGGGCTCTGTGCTGAGCATGGAGCCTGCTCGAGATCCTCTATTTCTCTCTCCGCGCCCCCCCATCTGCCCCTCTCCCCACTCTGGCGCTCTCTTTCTCTCTCAAATAAATAAGTAAATGTGTTTTTCCAATGTTTATTTTAGAAAGACAGTGTGCAAGCTAGCACAAGCAGAGAAGGGGCAGAGAGAGAAGGAGACAGAGGATATGAAGCAGACTGACAGCAGAGAGCCCGATATGGGGCTTGAACTCATGAGCCTCAAGATCACGACCTGATCCAAAATGAGACAATTGACTGAACCACCCAAGCACCCCAAAATTTGTTTTTTTTTAAATGTTTACTTATTTATTTTGAGAGGGAGAGAGAAAAGAATGTGAGCAGGGGAGAAGCAGAGAGAGAAGGAGAAATAAAATACCAAGCAGGCTCCGTGCTGTCACCACAGAGCCCAACGCTGGGCTCAAACTCACAAACTGTGATATCATGACCCGAGTCGAAATCAAGAGTTGGACACTTAAACCTACTGAGCCACCCAGGTGTCCCAAAAGTCTTTAAAAAAAAAATTTTTTTTTTAATGTCTATTTTGAGAGAGAGAGACAGAGAGACAGGGCAAGTGGGGGAGGGGCACAGAGAGAGAGGGAGACAGAATCTGAAGCTGTCCGCCCAGATCCTGTCATGGGGCTTGAACTCACGAACAACGAGATGGCGACCTTAGCCGAAGTTGGACACTTAATCGACTCCAGGCACCCCAAAAGTCTTTTTAAAAAATTAAAATTAAAAAAAATTTCTTAACTTAGGGGCACCTGGCTGGCTCAGGCCATAGAGCATGTGACTCTCGATCCTGGGGTTGTGAGTTCAAGCCCCACACTGGGTGTAGAATTTAAATAAGGACAAAATTTAAAAAAAAAAAAAAAATGCTTAGCTTTGCTTAGCTTGGGGCAAATACAAAAAGAAGCATTGGGCTGGATTTGGCACTCAGACTGCAGTTTGCTACCACTGGTCTAGAGACCAATAGACCAAACTGGAACCAATCTACAACAAAATGAAAAAAAAAAAAAAAGCAAAGCACTATGCAGTACTCGTGAATCAATGCAGGGTGGCTTAGAACTGTTATTTATTCTGTTATTTATTCTGACATTATGTTTCCTATTTTGTGTGTGCTAAAATGTACTTCCTTTTGTGAAATGATGGTGATAATAAATAGCAATTGGTGCTAGTAGTTTTTTTAATGTCCTTACTTGGCAAAATAGAACACTGGCAATTCTACATCAGTCCCCCCACTTTTTTTTTTTTTTTTCTGGAAATTTTACAGCTCTGAAATCCAAAGTCTAAGATTTCACTACTCCAGACTAAGTAAACATGCTTTTCTCCTCCAAAGCCAAAAGTCTGGACTTTTTGGATTTGGAGGTCTGATCTTGATCTCAAGTCACAGGACGAGGTAAATAAATCACCAGAAAACTTAATCCTGGGAAAAGAAGCTCTTCTAAGAATTCTTGCTTCCAAACCATTAGATTTTTAAACTGTGGTAATCCCTGAACTAAGACATATAAGGGCCCTAATACAAAACAGTAAAGGCGCAGAGGGAGAAAGGTGGAGCTGCCCACTGTTGAGAGCACTTAGGAAAACCCTGGGACCCATAAATTAAGTCCCTAAACAATCCTCTGCCTTTTTTATCCATAATGGGCTAATGATCATTTCCTTTTGCCCTCTGGCTAAGGGTATGGATGGAGTTAAAGCCAATACTATCACTACTCTAAGGATTTAGGATGGCGAATTCCATTTCTATGACCTACATTCTTGGAACTGAGTGTCTATGGTGTGGAAAGAGCAGGTAGTAAGCCCTGTTACCTGTCTGGGTGTTGGTTTTCCCAGACCAGAAAAAATATTGAAGTAGATCATCACTAAGGCCCTTCCAGTTTAAAGACTGTATGAAGCTCTGTTTTCCAGCTAACAGTAGGGCAGAACTAGGTAGTAAAAAGAGGCTTGTTTTGGCTTCTCCCCAAGGAGAGAGGCTTCATCTGGGCGGCTTCCTGAGGCTCTTGGAAAGGTAAATAAAGACTGGGGTTGCGTGGCTGGCATTAGCCCAGCTCCACATGGTCTCCGAAATGAGACCATGGGGGAGAGGCCACCTTTCCCTTCTCCGAGAGGATGGGGGATGGGAAACCAGCATGGAGCCACGGAGGTTTCCGGCTCCGAAGCCCGATATGGCTCAGAGCTCTTTCTGGCAGAAACTCTACCCTGCGTTCCAGGCCTCCGCGAGCAGGACGCGCGTGTGCCGCTCCCCTTCTCCCCTCTGCAGGGCCCTCTCTGAGGGCAGGACACACCCTCTCTGCTGCCTCTTTTTTTTCTTTTTAGTAAAATCACAACTCAAATGTGGTATTTTTCTCCTATTGCCAGCCCCGCCAAAACTTTCAGCAGGCTCCGCCCACTCCACGTGGACCTCCCTTCCCTGTCCCAGCAACCCCTTCGAGAACCCCCCCAACACATGACCAATTGTTATGTTTCCTTCCTGGGGCTCCCTTTTCTCTGGCACCAAAGACTGAACAAAAGTGCCCCCTTCAGGGTGAATGTGGGGCAGCAACCTGGGGAGGAAGAGAAAAGTTGATTGAGGTGTGCAGTGCAAGAAGGGAATGTGACTGTATCTACTTAAAATGATTTCATGCCGTGTAGCTCACTGCTTAATAACATTAAGGATTATGCAATTTAAAAGATGAGGTGGGGTGCCTGGGTGGCTCACTTGGTAGGTCCTCCTGCTCTTGATTTCAGCTCAGGTCATGATCTTTTGGTTCGTGGGTTTGAGCCGGAGGGTTGGGCTCCTTCTGACCGTGCAGAGCCTGCTTGAGATTCTCTCTTCCCTGCTCACGTGCTCTTTCTCTCTCTAAAAAAATAAATAAACTTAAAAAATAAAAGTAAATAAAACAGGCAATTCAAGAGAAGGGATATCATCAAAGAAAATGACTTTGGAGGTGGAGGTGGGTAAAGTTTTAGTCCCTCACTGCACAGTTGGTTACCTCTACTCCAACTCCTATTTCCCTTAAAGTTCTTCGTTGTTCTTGGCAGAGCTGAGATCCGCAGATACCAGAAAAGAACCAAGAGTTCTTTAATTACCGGCTGGATAATGGGAACACGGCCTCTCCTAGAGTGAATGTTTTGCTTCTTGCCTCCTCCACCACCTCCCCTTCCCCAACAACACTGGAAGCAGTTATTCCTCTGTGAGTTGGTATTCCTCGAGAGCTGACATAAATTATTACCAAAGTGGAGTCTTTTTTCTCAGCATTAGGGACATTTTCCCTGGATGGGAATAGCACAGGGGATCATGTTGGAGGGAGAGGTGAGGAGGGCAGCAAGGAACAAGAGGACTAACCAGGAAAAGCTGGAGTATAGGTCAAATGAAACCAGAGAGAACTGGTTTTCCTTGGAAAACAATTCTGACCTAGCTTTGTCCATTTTCCTTCCCACTCCTTTCCCCCACATGAGATGTGAGGTTGAGAGGTTGCATGGGAAATTGGGGTGATGGAAAGCATGTGTTTGGAAGCTGACCAGGAGAAAGAGTTATCTATCAGGCAGTGCTCAGGGAAGGAAGAGTAGGGAATGGTAAATTTAAAATCAGAAGTATCAGGATGCCTGGGTGGCTCTGTTGGTTGATCGTCTAACTCTTGATTTTGGCTCAGGTCATGATCCCAGTGTTCATGGGTTCAAGCCCCTCATGGGGCTCCGCGCTGACAGTCCAGAGCCTGCTTGAGATTGTCTCCCTCTCTCTCAGCCCCTCCCCACTTGTTCTCTATCTCTCAGAATAAAATTTTTTAAAAATAAAAAATAAAATCACAATTATCACAGGGCCATTTGTCCTTCAAAGTCATAGAGGTCCAAGAGGCTATGGGTCCTGGGGCTCAAAGAGCGAGACTTTATTACAGCCAAGTAGCAGGCTATCCAGGGGCATGTTAAGGAGCAATGTATGGAAGGGAGTGGGAGGAGTCCTAGGGCGCCTATTTTCAAGGGAAAGAGCCAAAAAGCGAGTTAAGCTAGAACATTAAAGACGAGGGACACTTGCTCTCCTATAACTCAGCATCTGTCAGCACTCCCATTACCAGGTGCTATTTCCAGAGTCCCGGGCCTAGCGGAGGAAAAGGGCGGGGCCCTGGTGGAAAGACGGAGGGAGACGCGTTGAGCTCCTCCCCCTGCCCAGCTGCAGTTCCAGAGTTTCGCCACTCTGGGTCTCCCGAGCTCAACCACAGCCCCAGAGTAAGGAAGGAAGAGAGAACCTCCAGAGGACAGCGTGAGACGTCATTGACAACCCTGCTCAGAGAGGTGACCTGGAGGTCATCTGCTCTGAAGCTGCAGACCCTTCGCATGGCCGTTGGGAAGGCATCCAGCCTCAACCCTTTTCTCTAAAAAGGACTTGTGGCGCTGGGAACTAGCTCCCCACCTCTTACCCTCACCCTCTTCTCTGTGGTCATTTCCTCCCCCGCGTGTTTCCTTCCCTTCTCGCTGTCCTCTGGGTGGGAGCACCACCACTATCTCCCCCCAACCCCCCAGCCTGTCAGAGTCCTGAGGAATGCTCTCATCCTGGCTGGGTGCCAGGATGTGGACTTCCTGGGCTTTGGGGGTGGGGCTTGGCGGAGGGGAAGCCCTTTGGAGAGAGAGCCATCCAGTCCGGCACTGCCTGCGTGCTCTCCCTCCCCTTCATGAGCTCGGGCTCGTTTGCTCACACGCCCTCTCTCCCTCCTCTCCCTCCCTCCCCCGCTAAGTAAAAGGCTCATCTATCATTCTCTGTCACCACCACCTAATTTCTCCCCCTACAATAGCATTTCCTTGCCAGGGCAAAACATCCACAATCTGGAGGCGATGGGCATGCTAAATACTGTGGTTTATAGTGAGAGAGAGGGAAAACACCTATTTCAGAACCTGCCTTCCTGTGCCAGGAGCCTGTAGCTGGAAGGAGAGGTTCAAATGCCAGGGTCCTGAGGTAAGGGGGTTTGTAAATGATAATTCGGTTGTGGGGCTTCTTCTGGATCCTTCTCAGAACCTCAGATCTAAAAAAATTACATGGGTCTCTATATAGTAAATCTTCGGAGTAGATTTCTGCATCTCTGACCGCCTCTCCTCAGCCTTCATATCCTGAAATAAATCAGCTGAAATCTGAACTCACTGGTCCACATCAAGGCCAAGGTAATCTTTCCAGCCAGATGCAGCAGACTAGGGTGAGTTCAGCAAGAATGGGGAGCAGGCAGAAACCGCTTCCAAATCTAGCGAGTAGAGGTCAGACCTGTCAGAGATCTCTGGCTCCTATCCAAGAGGTCACTGCTCAGAAATGTTTTTGTATATGAGGTTTGGATTGTCTTCTGCCGTTGTCCACAAATGACAAAGTGAGAACTCAGTCCTGCAGTACCCCCTGCCTTGCAGTCCCTCAGTGCCACTTTTGCAGCCTGTCTCCCTGACGTCATCTGCAGACCTGTGCCAGATTCCCAAGTTCCTATCTTGAAACCTCAGCCCCCACACCCAGGACCTAGGGGAGAGCTGATGTAGGTCACTGCGGCTGAGCCTGCAGGGCTGTCTGCTCCTTGAGCCCAAAGCCTTTCAGGCACAGAGAGGAACCCTTGCAGAGAGAAGTGAGAGAAAGATCTCTGTGAGAACCAGAGGAAAGCGTATTCCTCAAAAAATGAACTGGGGGGGGGGGGCAGCACCTGGGTGGCTCAATCTGTTAAGCGTCTGACTTCAACTCAGGTCATGATCTCACGGTTCATGAGTTCGAGCCTTGCATCGGGCTTTGTGCTGACGGCTCAGAGCATGGAGCCTGCTTCAAATTCTGTGATTCCCTCACTCTCTGTCTCTGTCTCTCTCTCAAAAATAGATTAGCATTAAAAAATTAAAGAAAAAAATGAAGCTGAAGCAGGGAGAGGCCAGGAGTCAACGAGTCATGGTTGAGACAGTAATGGGAGCTCTGCTCTTAAGGGACAATGTGTGATGGAGGAGAAGAGGTCACAGGAGAGGGGCTGTGCCTTACCCTTGTCCTGTTTGCCTGTGAAGGGAAGCCCTTCTGATCTGAAGTCCATTCCCCCATTTCGCCTTGGTTTGGTGCAGGTTTCATTCTCAGGAGCCTTTGTGATTTGCCTTAGAGACCCTCTGCTTCCTCTGGTCACAGTTTCTGGGTCTCAGGAAGCTGGAGTAGGCCAGAATTGTCCCCACCCTCCCCCATTGAAAGACTTTTCCTGCTTGTTATCTGTTAAACTCATTTTGCCTGGGGTACTTCCAACCCTCTGGGACCTCTTTCCTTTTCTTGGCTCTCCCTACCCCTGTCTCTGAGATCCCCAGGAGCGTGTGTGCGTGTGCATGTGCATGTGCATGTGCATGGTGCTCGTATTCTCTTTGTTATGTATGGGGAGTCAAGGACCTATGGCTCTAACTAGCTTGGGGTTCCCATGGCCAGCAAAAATAGACAAAGGACCAATTTCTACTTCCAGCCTCCAAACAATTTAAACCACAATCAACTGTTCTAAATAAAGCTTCACAACAGGGAGAAAAGTAGATAAGATGGAGAAAGGATAAATAATTACCTCCCTAGCCTTCACTTTCTTTATTCTTCCCTATTACCATCCTCTCCCTTTTCCTACTACTCACCTGCTCTCATTTCCAGAATCCTCGCACCCAGTTGGCACTCGATAAACACTTTTTATACTGTCAAACTGAATCAGGTTGTGCTCTCTGGCCAAACTTAGAGGAAGAAGCACAAAAGGGGAAAGTGGATCCTGGGCTAGATCCTGCAGGACTGATTTGCTAGGGAACAAAGACCTCAGAGCAGTGCTTCTCAGACCTCAGCATGCATCTGAATCACCTGCAGGGCTGGTGACAACCCAGATTGCTGGGCTCTACTCCCAGAGTTTTTGATTCAGTAGGCCTGGTGCGGGACCTGAGAATTTGTATTTCTAACAGGTTCTCAGGTGATGCTGACCCCACTACTAATCCTGGACCACCAGTGGATCCTGAGAACCACTGTGTTAGGGAAGCACAGCCCCTTGCCCCAGTGCTCACCATGGGGACCTGGTTGGTTTCCAATATTATGTAGTTTAAGAGGAAGAAACAGGTGAGAATTGAAAACACGTGACTCCTGCTCAGCCCTCAACCCCAACATGTATAGGGATCTAAGAAAGATAGGGCAAGGGTGAGAAGAAGTCTGTGTCAGACTGATGATCTCTTCTATGTCATTTAAAATGGTCTGTCGACTCCATCCTTGTTAAAAGTCACTTCCCAAAAACATGTTTTGCAGCAGCAGCAAAGGAGCACTAGGAATTTCCTGTGGCGAGGCAGCACCAGCGTGGGGAGGGGAGAGGCAGGGCTCAGAGAGAGCCTTCCCTTGGCTTGGGCAGGGCCACGTGCCCCACCCCCTCGCTTGCACATGTCTCCGCCACCACCGCCGCAGCAGCCGGGCTGTTTATGAGCGAGTTGTTGTGGTAGAAATGGAGCAGGCTGCACATGCCCAGGCCATGTGACCCTGCAGCCCGCGTGAGACTTGCCGGCACAAACACCCTCGGCCCTGTCCTCCATGGGCCAGAAAAACAGGAGAAAAGATGGGGAAGGAGCAAAAGGGCACTAGGCTCCCTTCTCCTTATCTCCCAGCTTTTTATTCTGCTTTTGCCTCCTTTTGTTTCTCCTGAGCCACTGGGGGAGCAAATACCCAGGAAAGAAACAAGGTTTCCCCAGGCATATTCTCTTCCCAGGCAGCCTCTTGGCGTATATACAGCCCAGGGCCTTAGGCCCCAGATGACAAAGGGCCTCCCCAAGCCAAGAGCACAGAGTGGCCACCCTACCCTTGGAGTTGATGTGCTAATGTCAGCCCAGGGCCAAGACTTGGTATCCCTGCAGGCTGGGTTCCCCAAATCAGACTGCCTGGTCCCCTTTTTCTAGGAAGGAGGATGCCACACAGACATGCAGCAAGTGCCTATTCCAGGATTAGAACAAAGAGAGTTCAGGGATTTGTGGGGTCAGGGACACGAAGCCAGGGTTCTTTCTGCAGCAGTGGTCTGCGGGACAGGAGAAGGAAAGTCTCTTTGCCAATGGGGGATAGGGAGGCACTGAGGGCAGGGTGGGGGGCTGGGGGGGATCTGGAAGAATTTCACACTAACCCCTGTCCGGCTGGAGAACAAACACTAGTGTGAAAAAGCTCAGCCTCCATGCCTCATGGAAGTGTCCCCTCCCATCCACCTGGCCCTTCCAGCCCCATAGAGTCCTTCTCTCAGGACTAACCCCAAACCCCCCACTTCAGCCCTCTGCTCCGGCCCCCTGCCCGTGACCCCGTTTCTGAGCAGCAGTGCCTCTTGCTGGGATGTGAGACCGTGCTGGAGTCAGGCGGACAGTAGGTTACCAGGAACAAGCAAATGAAGTGAGCACGACCCACATTTCCTCATCGCACCAAAACTTCGCAGATCCTGCATTGCAGAGCTAGTGCTTTTTTTTTTTTTTTTTAATCTCTGCTGGGCCCCTACACACGTCTGCATTTTTGCAACCAGCACAGATTTTTTTTTTTTCAGGGTGCAAACTGCGCATTCTAATGAGCCAAAGCTCCTTCCTGTGGCATTGAAAATCTCTTTGGCAAATTGCTTCTCCCCCCTTCACCCCCCCAATTTAGAAGAAGGGGGGGATCCCAAATTCACAAAGTCTCATCCTCTCTCTCTCTCTCTCCTTCTCCTGCACCCCTCCCCCAAGATACTGCAGTCTTTCCGGCCCAACTCACAGCTGCAGACTAGGGGAGAGGGATGGGAGGAGGGAAAATGAGCTTTCCTTCTTTCCATGCAGTATGAGCTAGAGGGGCGGGGGTTGCTTTTTTCTTGGGCAGCCCATTACACCCCCCCCTTCCCTTCCCATCCCAGCCAGTGTTTATGTAAGCCTCCTAGAAGCTACACATGGCCACTAATGTCTGCCCAGGCCATGGCTCCTCTGAGGTCCATCCTGCTCACAAGGACTGTCATGAGCCTCTGGCCTCCCTGGGCAGCTACACAGAGATCTTCCGTGGCCGAAGAAATGGGGAGACATTGGATAGAGAGTTTGAGCTAGAGCTTGTGGTAATAGGTGGAAACAGAGGCAGGCACACAGGTACCCCCCACCCCCCACTCCCTACTCACACTTCCCTGCATTTGCATCCTACACAGGCTCAAGGACAGACAACAGGTCGTTGCCAGACCTGGACCTGGAAGAGAAAACCACCAGTAGGCTCCAGCAGCAACATAGCAAAGGTTGGACAAGATGGCCTTGGCATAGCATGTGCTGGCTGCCACCGCCCCAACCCGGGAGGAAGACCCCCATGCCAGAAAGAGGATGATCTGAGACCTAGTCTTCCACTGCCAAGGTCAGCCCATGCACCTCCTGGATCCTGTGATGCGAGTGGGATCCTGGGCTCTGGAAGGAGAATCCTCCTTCTGGTTCCCCAAAGCATCTACTGCAGAAGCATTGGCCTAGGATGGTGGATGACTCTCGAAGGACTGTACTTAGAAGTGCACATTGCTCAAGCAGGTAAATGGAGAAGTGGGATGTTATTCCTAAGTAGTTTGTACACAATTTCTTTAGAGGCCTTCCCCACTCTCATTGAACTAATCCATTCTTTTTCATTTTTTTAATTAAAATTTTTTTATTTTATTTATTATTTTTTACAACATAGTGATTCAACATTTATATACATTACAAAGTGCTCACCGCGATAAGCATAGTTACCATCTGTCACTGTACGAAGTTATATGAACCAAACTATTCTTAATACATCCCCTGAAGGAAATACCATGGTGCTTTAAAGGGCCCTGGTCTCCCTGCCCCCTCCCCTTGTCACCAGCTGTGGATCCCAAAGTCAGAGGTAGAGAAGAGGGTTCAGATGCCTGCTTCGGTGACTCACCTCTGTAGCAGTCTATGTGGAAATGTGTTTGCTATCTGTTTGCTGCACCCTATTCTGGCCCCTGTCTACCTTTATAACCACATAGGGAGAATGTGGAGGGAGAGAGGGGAGAGTACAAGGGAAAAGGAAATGTGGCTCTGGGAAGGTGAGGTACTAATGGGGCCAAGGACAGGGGAGCTTCAAGTATCTCTTCTGGTTGACACCCCACACTTCGAAGTAGCATTATTGCTTAGGAAACACTGGGATGTACTTGCTGCTCAGACGTGTCAATGTTTCAGTCAAAGTGATCATTCTCTCCAGGAAAGACAGTCTTGCTAGTGGGAACAGTTGTATCCTCAGACCTGGGGTCAGATTTCCAGCACTCCTGTCTTCATTGTGACATTGACAGTGGTAGTCTCAAGAGAGAGTTGGGGGAGTTTTAGCCTCTCCAAAAATCTCCATTTTTTGATGTGACATAGTCTTTTATTTTTATTTATTTTTTTTTATTTTAGAGAGAGAGAATGCATGCCTGCCTGCACACACTCAGGGTTGGGAGAGGGGCAGAGGGAGGGAGAGAGAGAAAGAGAGAGAGAGAGAGAGAGAGAGAGAGAGAGAGAGAGAGAGAGAGAGAATCCCAAGCAGGCTCCATGCTTAGTGTGGAGCCTGACGCAGGGCTTGATCCCACACTCCCTGGGATCATGACCTGAGCTGAAATCAAGAGTCAGATGCTCAATCGACTGAGCCACCCAGGCACCCCTGATGTGACATCCTCTCAATCTGCAGTGTTTCACTCCAAATACAGCTTTCAGACAAATCAGCTAGTGTCTGCCTCTTCCCAGGCAAGCTAACAAACGTCTCAAAGTTTCAGGTTCCTGTCTCTAAAATAAGAATGGGACTTGTAGCATTGTGTCATTATGTATATTAAATGAGATCATATATACAAAACACTTAGCACAGTGCCTGGCATACAGTTGGTGCTTAATACATGCTTATTATTTCCTCTCCTTGAAGAAAGGAGTGGTGTAAGGATAGAATCTGAGATAAAACACATCCATGGAACCCAGCCCTGGACCATGCTTCACCCTCTCTTTCTCCAGTTCCCCCAGCGAACAAATCAGCTCAGACTTAGACCCTCCTGTGGCATATTCTTGAAATTCTCCCCAAGACATCAATGCTTTGGGTAGGTGAAGAAAAGCCAGCTGGGCCTTTAGAGAATAGGAAAAGATTCTAGGAGGGCAAGGCATGAGTCTCTCCCAGGCACATGGCTGCTTCCCTGATTCTGGGGGAATCCCTAGGGTTTCTGACCCAGGTTTGCATGACCTAGGCAGGGAGGTTACTCCCCTGGGCAATGGTTTGCTTGGTGAGAAAGGAGGGGGAAGGGAAGGCACCTAAGGAAGTCTGACCTGGTTTCCAGCAAGGACCACCCTCAGTCAGTCAGTTAGTCAAGCAGTCAGCCCAAGATTTAGGCCACCCAGGATTTGTACAGGCGTTGCCCTGTTACCCAGAACAACACACTGGCAAGGAGCACAGATTCTGGGTCAAACACACACACATCTATGCACACTCACACCATTCACACTTACACACTCACATGGGCAGTGCAGTCTCTCACTTATATGATCACATGCATACTCTGACAAGAGTTTAGAGCTCTTGATCCCTTTTCTTTCCTCTGCTTTCTCTGTGCTGTCCACTCCCCCCAACCCCAGTCCAAAGAAATCCAGGAGAATTAAAGAATATTTGGGAACACACAGACACACACACACACACACACACACACACACACACACACACACACACGATCTAATCCTGCCCCCAAATGGGGAGGTCAGTCCTCAGAATCCCAGACCCTGAGGAATCTGAGTGGAAGTGTGTGCAACATGGAGCCAGGGCTGTGCTTGCTGTGCTGGATCTTCGATATGCATCCATTCCACACAGTTCTAGTCTGAGCACTGTTTATTAAGAGTCCAGTTCCTTCTTGGGCTGAATTTGGCTATAGGCGGAACAGTGTGTGTGTGTGTGTGTGTGTGTGTGTGTGTGTGTGTGTGTGTGTGTAGAAGTGAACTGGAATGTCCAGCTGGCGTGGGGGGGTGGGGAGGGAGGCTGTGTTGAAATGCACCTGTTGTCTTAAGGTCAAGGTTGAGGTCAAAGAGAGGCCAAAGCTAGATTCTAGTCTGTGTCTCCAAAGGCCAGACAACTCAGCTTTTTCTCCTTCCCTTTGGTGCCTCTGGGTCCCACAGGTCTCTGTCTTTCTCCCAGTAGCTACTGGCAGAGAGAGGAACGTGGGGGGGGGGGGGTGAGAGGTGGCAGGGGGAGATAGGCTAGAAGCTTCTGGAACCAAGGACGAGTCTTGCCTCTTGATTCTTCTGTATCCTTCCCTCCAATTGTAGAAGGAATATCCCAAAGTTACCTCTTTGTCAGGGAAGAAAAAGGGGGCCCTATAAGAAGTGCTGCAGAGGAAGGAGGGAGCAGAGGTAACCCCCCTCCCTTGCTCCCTCCCTCCCAAGCCTCCGCCTTCATACCTCACTTAGACTGCAAAACAACCCAGCTCCTTGCCAAGAGTTAGGCTGACTGAATTTCAACTCTCCTTGCCTCTGCTTCCTCTTCCCTCTTACTGGCTGCAACTTCAGGGAGAGAGTCTTGACCCCTGGCCCTTTCCCTATAAAAGACCAACAAATAGAACAGGAGGTGGGTGGGATCACAAGCAAGGAACAGAGCTGTGGGCCTCAGGGAGGGTCCAGGACAACTGGGAGTGTGTTGGTGTTGGTACTGGGGCTGGTGGGGCACTAGAGGTCGTGCCCAGAGCCCTGATTTTGAATCCAGCCCTGGCAGATACTTGAGCCCTGGCCCTGCTTCTGATGGAAGAGTCAGGACAGGCTCAAAGAGCATGCAGTCCTAGACACAGCAGCTTACCTCCCAGCTTTCCCTCCAGAGCCCAGCAGGAGGGGAGGGGGGAGGGGAGAAGGCTGAGTTCAGAACCAAGCTTTCCTGAAAAGCCTCTTTCCCAGTTTGTCCTAGCCCCTCCCAGTTTCTCCCACGCTGTGTTACAGCTTCCCAGCTCTGGGCCAGAAGGCCAGGGCAGGCCAGGGAAGCGCCCCCTGTCTTCTCTCTCCCACATTTTTGGGCGGGGGGAATAAAGTAAAAACCCAGGCCATTCTAAGGAGCCCATTTTAGGGAGCACATCTCCCTGAAGGGTCTCCTAAAGGGAGTCAAAGGGTCAGTGATCAAGCCAGCTACTCAGTCACCTCTCAGTCAACCTCACAGCCCTCTCAGTTCCTCTCAGTTCACTCAACTCCTCACCACCCAGCTTCCTCCTTCCTTGGCACCCACACTCCTCCTTTTCTCTACCTCTTTGCTGACTGCCATGTTTCCAAGCATCCACCAGTGCTGCTCCAGGCACTGTCTGTGAACAAGTGGGGAAGGGCTTCCTGTGAGGGAAAACCCTCCCTCCAAGGACTGGGACTGAGGAGGAAATTAGCAGGAAGCAGCAGGTGGCTCAGCCTCACTTGGTTGCTTGGAGAAGAGGCCCCCATCTCTCCCCACAGTCCACGTCCTCAAGTGGGAGACATCTGTTTTCACCAGTGGGGCAATCGCTGCTTTGAAGGGGGCCATTTCTAACCCCTTGCTCAGTGTGTCACTGTGTGTCTGCTCATCTCCCTGATGTTTGGGAGGGCAGAGGGAACTAGGAATGAACGTCTGACCTTGGGCCACCCACTTCTTCTAAGGCTCATTTTCCTCTTACTGAGGAAAGGATACTGAGGAAGGGGTGGTGGTGGTGAAGATGATCTTCGTGTTCCCTCCTGAGTTCCCTTATGTGGGATCTTCATGCTGCACTCAAGCACCCAGAGTGGTGGGGGTGTCACTCTGCCCCCTGCCTCACCTCAGCCCCATTACTTTAGGATCTTAAAAAGCACTTTCACCATAAAGTTCCCTTCCCTGGTCCTTTTTATTTCCCAGACAAAAGGAAATGACTCACCCCCAAGTCACCTCGAATGAGTGAGGTGGTGTCATACAAGCAGACAGGGAGTCCCCAGAGACAACCTCACCCGCATGGCAACTCCTCCTCCCTTAGGGATGCTTTCCCTAAGGAGAATAAAAGGAAAAAGGGGTCACATTTCCTTTTGGTCCCTGGACTTGGCCCTGCAGCAGAAATTCATCTTAAGCTCTTGACTTTGGGGATATCTCCCTCCCCTACTGGTCATATCTCCTTGTGTCACTAGTAACCTCAAGGCGAGGTCAGTCCGGCAATCACGTGAAGCCCTCACGTTTGCAAGGTTTGCAGAAAGAGCCTGTTAGCTTTGATCTCCCGGCGAACAGCCAAGCTTGCCAGTCCCTCCCCAGGAATTCACATGCCTCTGCCATACAGGCTTTCCAAACACGCCACCCTGAGTCTTCAGGGCACACCCGACCCGACCCGGCTCTTAGCTCCTCCCCGGGTCCCAGCAATCGCTTTTGCAAAGCAGAAAGGGGGAAATATACGCAGTCCGCCCACTTTGCCAGTGGACTACAAATCCCGATAGGCTTGGCGTTACGCAGGCGCACGGAGCTCAACGTGCCTGCTGCTGGAAAAGTGTGTCACTGGGGCACGAGGCGCTCCCTGGGATCACATGGTACCTGCTCCAGTGCCGCGTGCGGCCCGGGAACCCTGGGTTGCTGGCGCCTGCGCAGAGCCCTCTGTCCCGGGGAAAAAGGCTGGGGCAAAAGGCGGCTGAGATTGGCAGAGTGAAATATTGCTGCCGAGGGAAGGTAGCAGGGCACACGTCTCGCTTCTTTGCGCCTGGGTGCCCCGTTTCTCCCCATCACCTACTTACTTCCTGACTGCAACCTCTCTCCCTCTGGGACTTTTGCACCGGGAGCTTCAGATTCACTACCCTGCAGCGCTGTGGAGCCGTCAGGCAGTGGCACCCCGTGCACTGCAGAGACCCGACCCTCCTTGCTACCTTCCAGCTAGAAGAACTACAGCAGGCTGATTTCCCCTCCCCCACACTCTGCTCTTCCCATGCAAAGCAGACCTCCGTTGCCTCTGCGTCCTACCCTTTTGCAGGGCTGCAGTCAGGCAACCCCGAGACCTTGCTGCAGGGTGCCTCGGATCTTGTTTGTGATCCGTGGGATCCACTCTCCGCCCTCAGTCAGTGTCCAGGGGGCGACAGCAGCAATTGCAACCTCCAGTCTGTGTCAAGGTCCAGTTTGAATGACCGCTCTCAGCCGGTGAAGACATGACGACCCTGGACTCCAACAATAACACAGGTACTGAGATTCTTTACTATCATCATCCTTTGGTACTGTCTCTTCGCTTCCATGTATGCCTTAGAACAAGAGGAACTTTTTAAGGGGCTGGGGACTCCCTCGGTCTGGGGATTTGCTAGCATAACGGGTACCATAGGCTGGGATTTCCAGAGCGAGTTATTCGTCCTGGGAATGTGCCCAGAGTCGCCCCACCACCACCTCTCAGAGTCCCAAAGCTCCTTTTAGCCTGATGGACTCGGATCCCGGGCAGGAGGAGATGGAGAGCGGGTATATGTGATAAGATGCACAGTTTAGAGGGACTGGGAGCTTTGGAGCAGTGCCCCAAACGCCCCTTTTCCCCCCTCCCCCCTGCCCTGCAGCTGTAGCATGGCTGACCCTCTCGGAAAGATGATCCTCTCCTTCCTCTCTTTCTCTTCCCCTATTTCCTGCAAGCTCAAGGGAACCTGAAAAGCAGTGGGGCGATAGGGGCTCCAGGCAGGAGCGGCTGGGGGAATGGGTCGGATCTCACTGGGGAATCCTCAGTGACAGTAGGGAGCGGCACTTGAGGAGCCAGCAGAGTGGTGCTCGGCCCCAGGGAGGACACCCACAGCGCCCGGGAGGCCCGGAGGGCTCACATGGCTGCGGAGCCGGGCCCACGTGCTGCGTTTGTTTTCATTCAGCAGAAGCCGTGGCCGCCACCCCATTGGTCGTTTTCTTCCGGCCCCGTTACATAATGAGCTCCGCCCCCCCCCGGTCGCCCCGGCAACGCGTGTTCCCATCTCTCCTCCCCTCAGTTGCCCCAGCCCGGCTGGCGTTTGGGGCCCAGCCCGGGACTTGGAAGCCCAGGAGGGGCGGGACGGGGGCGGGGCTGATGCTCCTGATTGACGGGACGGGGAGGGGCGGGGCCTCGGGTTCCGGGGTTCCTCGTTGGGGAGCCACGTGCAGGAGGCACACGTGGAGTGAGGACGTGAGGCCGGCTGAGGGCCCGGCTCCCGCCCCGCCCCGCCGAGATCTGGGTGAAGCTGGGCTGACTCACCGCCCCCGCCTGCCTCTTTTTCCTGTCCGCCTGCCTGGGACGGGAGGGGGGTGGGGAACCTTCTCCCCATCCCTGAAGCAGAGTAAGCTGGAGCTATCCCTGACCTCTCATGGCCTCGTGTTTACACTCCTCAATGGTACCTCACATTTAGCCACTCTTGTCTCCTCATTCCTTTTCTTTTTATTTTGTTTGCACCTACTTCATTTTACTGCCTTTAGACTCAGTTTCGCCACATTCCAAATTCTTTCTGTTCCTGGAGCATCTCTTACTCCTGCAAACACTGTCTTAACTCCCCACCCCCACCAAACCAGCAGCAGTCTGTCAGAAAGGACTTCCCCAGAACAGCTACATCCCAGAATCATTACTGAAAGTCTTTTTTTTTTTTTTTTGGTCACAGAAAACTGAGACCCAGAGAGAGAGGGAAGGTAACTTCCTCTAGGTCACAGATCAATTTGGTTCTGATAGATCTGGATCTAGAACTAGACTCTTTTGAGCATCCCCCTCACTTCCAGGTTAGAATCATCTTTGGATGAAAGTCTTACTCCCTTTTAGGGGATGGGTGAACTAGGTCAAGTTCATTTACCACCAAATGATATCCCATCCCATCCTCCCCCCACCCCCCACCCAGCTCTGAAACTGTAGGAGCTGACCTGTTGTGCAACTATTTTATTGGGAGCTGGGTTCACCCTGACCAACCTTGAGCTATTTTAGAGTTGCCCTGCCCAGCTCAGTGTGTGTCAGTGGGTGAGCAAGACATGTGCCTCTGGATACACGGTGACATGGCTTGTGTTGGCTCACACGTGTCCTAGGATCCTCCCTTTTCCCACCCCACCCGTGGCAGGCCAAGCTAGGTGCTTGGCAAAGGTGTGGCAGGCAGGTCACCTTTTCTCCTGCTAATGCCACGGGAGCACAAACACCTGGTTGACAATGTAACCAGAGGGTCGAAGTCCCTTGAATGGCTGAGAGCCAAGGTCGTTGTCACCTGGCTGAGAGATCTAAAAGGGGAATTCCTAAACCCTAGGCTGGACAATTTGTTTTTCATGTCCACCGCCTGCAATGGACATTGCTAAGTCTTCCCTGGACATGGAGGGAGAGTCCACTCTGACTCTTGCTTTTGGAGGCCAGGGGAACCAGCCTGGGTAGTTTCAGTACCTTTGGAGAAACGTCTTCCAGTTTTGGGGGAGTGTCACTGTCTTACTCTTGTAAGACCTTACTCTCCTCACTGTTGGCTAGCTTGCCCCAAATAGTCTCATCCCTGGAGTGGTCTTGGTGTTAAAATTGGCACCTTTTTTTTTTGGAGGGTGAAACTGGGCATTCTGAATGGGTCTCAGCTGCTCATCCCATCCTCACATCTGCCACTAACGATGAAGTCATTAGCTAGCTTCAGTCCGTATTCCCAAGGAAGGCTTCTGGGGTAGCGGGGTACATATATGAGATGCCTGCAGAGGTCATGCCTTTAGGGAGGCACCTCACACCCAAGGCAGAAGTTGAATGTACCCTGCAAAGAGCCTTGGGGTGTCGGTTGGCCATGTCATATCTGGTTTGCATTGGGGAGTTGCTTATTGTGGTTCTTCCTGGGACTCCAAGATTAAGGGTTCCACAGTTAACTTCCAAGTATGCAACAGTGGGAGGTAGATGGGGGATGAGCAGGAGTGGTGCCCTAGGACCAAAGATACATGGTGCTGACACCCCCTTCCCTTGTGTTCTCCTGCCAGGTGGTGTCATCACCTACATTGGCTCCAGCGGCTCTTCCCCAAGCCGTACCAGCCCTGAGTCTCTCTACAGTGACAGCTCAAATGGCAGCTTCCAGTCCCTGAGTCAAGGCTGCCCTGCCTACTTCCCACCATCACCCACTGGATCCCTCACTCAGGACCCAGCTCGCTCCTTTGGGAGCATTCCACCCAACTTGAGTGATGATGGCTCCCCTTCTTCATCTTCCTCCTCCTCCTCCTCCTCCTTCTATAATGGGAGCCCCTCAGGGGGTCTACAAGTGGCCCTGGAAGATAGCAGCCGAGTGTCCCCCAGCAAGAGCACCAGCAACATCACCAGTGCGTAAATTTCCAGCTGATTTGGGGGAAGTCGGCCAGGACTAGGTTGGGACTTGGTGTTTAGATGACACGGTTATTCCCAGGGCCTACCCTGGCCTCAGGGATTTCTCCTAGAGTTGCACCCACCGCTGTCCAGCCCAGTCTGGATACTGGAGGAGCTCCTCAGCTTTTCCCCTAGAATTTCCAGCCCAGAAAACCTCCACATCTCTGGCCAGACAGCCCTCCTGCTCACCTGCTGCCCCTCTCTTCCCACAGAGCTGAATGGCATGGTGTTACTGTGTAAAGTGTGTGGGGACGTTGCCTCGGGCTTCCACTATGGCGTGCATGCCTGTGAGGGCTGCAAGGTGAGGCAGGTTGGGGTAAGGGCAGAGAGGTATGACCTCATTCCCCCGGACACATAGGCCTGGCCTGGATGGAGATGCTTACTAGCTGCCCCCGTCCTTCCAGGGCTTTTTCCGTCGGAGTATCCAGCAGAACATCCAGTACAAAAGGTGTCTGAAAAATGAAAACTGCTCCATCGTCCGCATCAATCGCAACCGCTGCCAGCAGTGTCGCTTCAAGAAGTGTCTCTCCGTGGGCATGTCTCGAGATGGTAAGGCGGCACTGTTGCCCCACAAAGCATCCCCACAACTTCCCCCCCACTTCCTTCCACCCAAAGTTTGAGTTAATCCCTCCCTTAAAAAAGTCCCAACAGAGACACGTCAGACTGTGAGTCTCCTCTGGGCAGGGGATGCCCATCTTTCATCTTTTTAGATAAACACACTTCTTTACTATTCGCTCCTCTGGTCCCCTCATAGGGCAATCCCTACTTGGAAAACTCCCTCAAGGGGCGTGGCCTTGGTTTTAGTTTTGATGTCGAACCCCAAGCGTTCAGGGCCTTGCCCTTTCAAGAGGAAGGAAGGAAGAGAAGCGTGTGAGTGTGTAGGAGAACTTCCTGACGCTGCTCTCATCCTGTCACAGCTGTGCGTTTTGGGCGCATCCCCAAACGAGAGAAGCAGCGGATGCTTGCCGAGATGCAGAGCGCCATGAACCTGGCCAACAACCAGTTGAGCAGCCAGTGCCCGTTGGAGACCTCACCCACCCAGCATCTGACTCCAGGCCCCGTGGGCCCCTCACCACCTCCCGCTCCGGCCCCCTCACCCCTGGTGGGCTTCTCCCAATTCCCACAACAGCTGACACCTCCCCGATCCCCAAGTCCTGAGCCCACAGTGGAGGATGTGATATCCCAGGTGGCCCGGGCCCACCGAGAAATCTTCACCTATGCCCATGACAAGCTGGGCACCTCACCTGGCAACTTCAATGCCAACCATGCATCGGGCAGCCCTCCAGCCACCACTCCTCATTGCTGGGAAAGTCAGGGCTGCCCGCCTGTCCCCAATGACAACGTTATGGCTGCCCAGCGTCATAATGAGGCCCTGAATGGTCTACGCCAGGCTTCCTCCTCTTACCTTCCCGCCTGGCCCCCTGGCCCTGCCCACCACAGCTGCCAGCAGCCCAACAGCAACGGGCACCGTCTATGCCCCACCCATGTGTACCCAGCCCCAGAAGGCGAAGCACCTGCCAACAGTCCACGGCAGGGCAACTCCAAGAATGTTCTGCTGGTGAGGGCACTGGGGGTGAGGTGGGCAGGGGGCCTGGGAGACTGGATTTAGCATAGGGCAGCTGGGTGTGCCTGGAGGCTAATGCAGGGATATCCTCTTCCCAGGGGGGAGGATGCTCAGCCCTGCAGTAAGGGCTGTGCCTGCAAATCCCTGATCTCCACCTGGCACCTGATTGCTCCTTTACCTAAAAGACCGATCCTCTAGGGCCACAGCCTCTAACCTGGGCAGAAGCTGGGGTCCAGCCCTGCTGGGGGAACCCACCTGAGCCAGTCTGGTTGATATTCCCCTCCCCAAATCCCTTCCTCCTCCAGGCATGTCCCATGAACATGTACCCCCATGGACGCAGTGGGAGAACCGTGCAAGAGATCTGGGAGGATTTCTCCATGAGCTTCACACCTGCTGTGCGGGAGGTGGTAGAGTTTGCCAAGCACATCCCCGGCTTTCGTGATCTTTCTCAGCATGACCAGGTCACCTTGCTTAAGGCGGGAACCTTTGAGGTGAGTGACCCTTTGTGCTCCCTGGTCTTGACCTTGGGAAGGATCCCGCAGAAAGACTTGGTATCTAGGATAGGGAGGGACTCTGAAAGGCTTTGGAACCCCAGTATCTTTGTCCTGGCAGCCTCTGACTGCTGAAGGAAGGGGCAGAATCCCTTCCCTTCCTGCGTCAGGTTGGCTGGGACTTCTGTAATCTCAGCTGGGGTCTCAACACATCCCATTACCTGGAAATAACACCTTAGGGCACATTGCTACCCCCATTCTAGACTCAAATTAATTTTGGTGAACTTTTGCGACCTTGTCCCAGGTCACGGGTAGTGACAAAGTTAAGACTCAGATTCAGCCCTGCTGGATTCTAAAGCCAGGGTGATGTTCCCCATCCTTCCATCTCTCCCCCACCCCCACCCCACTGCCCATTCAGAACCCACCCACACTCTTTCCCGAGATACCTAAGGCGGTGCCAGTAAACCCTTTGGAAAACTTTAGGGGCAATTTGGCAAATGCTCCTCCCACCCCACCAGGGTGACTGTCCCTGTCCCCTCTCCCTTAGGTGCTGATGGTGCGCTTTGCATCGCTGTTCAACGTGAAGGACCAGACAGTGATGTTCCTGAGCCGCACCACTTACAGCCTGCAGGAACTTGGAGCCATGGGCATGGGGGACCTGCTCAATGCCATGTTTGACTTTAGTGAGAAGCTCAACTCCCTGGCGCTTACCGAGGAGGAGCTGGGCCTCTTCACCGCGGTGGTGCTTGTCTCTGCAGGTAGGTCAAGCTCTCTCCTGAGCCTGACCCTGGAGGGGGGTGGGGGGGAGGAGGCGGACGCAGTTCGATTCAACACACCTTTTATGGAGTACCTACTCTATGCCAGGCCCTGCACCGGGCACTGGGGATACAGACATGATTCAGACACAGTCTAGCTGGGGAGACAGACTCATGCCCGACTAATTATAAAACAGTGAGATAAGTGTCACAGTAGAAGCATGAACCAAGGGCTTTGGAAGCACAGACAACTATTTCTGCCTGGGGGAGCTGGGGAAGGAGGTGACACTTGAGTGGGGCCTCAAAGGACAAGTAAGGTATTGCCAGGCAGAGAGGGGGAAGGGCATCCCAGGCAGAGGGAACTACAGAGCAAAAAGCAAGGGAGCCTGGACATGTTTGGCCTGTTCAGGGAAGGAGAGTGGCCTTGTGGGATGGGAGGTGACCAGCCCTGCTGAGCCCATGCTCCCAGCTCTCAGCTGCCTCCTGCTCTCAGGGCAGAGGCCTGGGAGAAGGAGTTGCGCTCCTCTCCTCCTCCTTCCCCCGTGGGCCCTCCGAGGGGCTTCAGGGAGAGGCTGCACCGGTGGCCGGGTCCTCCTCCTTCTTCTCCTCCTCCTCCTCCTCCTCCTCCTCCTCCTCGCAGACCGCCTCCGGTTCCTCCTCAGAGGAGCTCGGGGAGCCTGCCTCACTGCTGTCGTCTTCCCCACAGACCGCTCGGGCATGGAGAATTCCGCTTCGGTGGAGCAGCTCCAGGAGACGCTGCTGCGGGCTCTTCGGGCTCTGGTGCTGAAGAACCGGCCCTCGGAGACTTCCCGCTTCACCAAGCTGCTGCTCAAGCTGCCGGACCTGCGGACCCTGAACAACATGCATTCCGAGAAGCTGCTGTCCTTCCGGGTGGACGCCCAGTGACCCGCCCGGCCGGCCTTCTGCCGCTGCCCCCTTGTACAGAATCGAACTCTGCACTTCTCTCTCCTTTACGAGACGAAAAGGAAAAGCAAACCAGAATCTTATTTATATTGTTATAAAATATTCCAAGATGAGCCTCTGGCCCCCCGAGC
Organism: Herpailurus yagouaroundi; assembly: GCF_014898765.1. Taxonomy (NCBI): domain Eukaryota; kingdom Metazoa; phylum Chordata; class Mammalia; order Carnivora; family Felidae; genus Herpailurus; species Herpailurus yagouaroundi. Next base: position 14,388,450 of record NW_024412420.1, on the reverse strand, counting down.
CTTCTTGTAAATAACTGCCTCCCTCCCCCATCACTGACCCTCCCGTCCTCCCCTATTTAAATCACTCTCCGCCCCCCCCACCCCCCGCTTATTCTCTAGCCCCCCGATTTGTTCTATTCCTGTCTCAAATCCAATAGTTCACAGCTGAGCTGGCTTCTGTGGTGTGTGCTCGTTTTGGGGGTGGGGGTGGAAATATTGCCAAGGCTGGGGCACACCTCTCCATCTGGTCAGTTTGTGGGGTGGGTATTCTGCCAGCAGATGGGAGGATACAGGGAAACAGCACACAAGTCTAAGGGGGGGTGCCCGAGGGGGTTATTTTCATCATATATTTATTACATAAATATATAGTAAAATAGACGAGCAACAATTACCATAAAAATATCTTTCTTTAAAATCCTGACCCAAAACACAACGGGGTGAAAAATCGCACGTAACAGACATACTGATTGTCAACGTGGGGCAGGAGTAGGAGCCCCCCAAGTCACCCCTGCCAGTCCCCCACCCCTCCCTGGGGAAGGGACCTACCTCTTTCCCTGTTTCTGGCCACAACCCCCCTCCCCCCACCCCAGCACCAGCTTCTCATACATTCAGTAGCGCCTCCAGGGAAGTGCCCCCTCCCCCACCCAGGAGATCCCGGGGCAGGAATTACTGTCCCCCTTATGGACGGTGTCTGTGTCACACGCCCCGCCCTCTCCCAGCCCTGTAGACCCGCCACCAGGGGAAGGGGTAGGGGCTCCTCCACCCCCACCCTCCCCAAGGCTGAGCAGGGAGGAGGCTGGATGAGGTATGTGTGTTCTGAGTGATGGGGGGTGGGGATACTGAGATGGAGAGGCGGGTGGTGGGCACGGGGGAGTGGTCATGGCTCTGGCACCCCCTTGTCCTGGCCTGGCCCATTCCCAGCAGTCCCTCCTCCCACCAATACTGCACCTGCTGCCCCACCCCGCCTGCCCTAGTGCCCCGGGCCAATACTGGGGGAGGCATACTAAGCACCCACGTCAAGGCCATCCCCCTCATTAGCACCAATGGCCCCCAGGAGAGGGCCCTGTCCCCCACTTCCAAAGCAGGGGCTGGGACAGCTGCCTCTCTAGAGCAGGTGCGTGGTGCTCCTGAGTCCCCTGGCTCCTGCCCCACCACATGTACTTGCTCACACATTCACGCAGAGAAACGCACACATACACCCCACATCACCTAGAGTGAGGGGGGAGGGGTCAGAGATGGGGGGGAGGAGTAGGGGATCACAGCTCATATGATTGGGGAGGTGAGGGGGGATTCCCAAGTGCCTGTAAGAGGCCAAGCCCCTTTAAGGCCTTTTCTCTACCATGTTCATGGCTGAGAATGGGGATGGAGGGGTGGAGGTGGGGATGCAGGGAGGGAGGGAGGGAGGGAGGGAGGAGACAGCAGACAGGTCAGGAATTCCACTGGGCCCCCAGGGGTGGTATACCCCCAGAGGAGGGTACAAGAGGGCTTACCCATGGGACTGGAGTAATATAGGAATCAGTACCCCAGGAGAGAGAGAGGATAGAGACAGACAAAGACAGCAGGGGCAGCCCACGAGCCCAAGGGGGGCAGGGCAGGCACATGCACAGGTGACAGCAGATGCTCTTCCAGGCCCTCCACCCCTGTCAGAACACCTGGACAGTGGGGGAAGGACATGCCCTGATGGGCAGCATAGCATTGCCTTCCCGTGTGTGTGTGTGTGTGTGTGTGTGTGTGTGTGTGTGTGTGTATGTAGGGGGCTGTGGCAGGCTGAGGGTCAGGGTGGGGTGGCAGGTTCCCCACTGCTTAAGACATTTTTGCCCCAATAGTGCAAAGCGCAGGAAGCCCTGGCACCCCTCCCCCTGCCCCTGCCCCATTCCCCATGGCTTCCGGGGGCATCTATGTCCACCCATCCATCCCTGCCGACATGCAGCCCTGAGCCCAGGGCCCTCTGGTCTGTTCTGTCCCTCCCCACCCTCCCCCCCCCACCCATGGGAGGGCTACCTCCTCCCTCCCTCTCTCCCCTGTGGAGTGGGCAGTGGGCGATAGCCAAAAGGAAGAGGAGGAGGGCAGCTCACCCAAGTGCAGACCAACAGAGCACTCCTCACCAGGAGGGTGGGAGGTGGCTCAAGCCAAAGTCCCTGAATTAGAGAAAAGAAGAGGGGAGGGGGTCCCAGGGGCAGAGGGGTGGCTGGCCTAAAGAGCTTTAAAGAAAAAAGGAGGAGCACCAACCGCCCCCTCCCCTGGGGCCCCAACTAAGTGCCATTTATCTAGGCACCCCCATTCTGGTGCCTGCCTGCCCAGAGTCTGGGTTAGTGCATTGAGTGGGAGTGGGGAAGGAAGAGGGCAGAGGTTAGAGAGAGCCCAGAAGACAGATGGGGACACAGTCCTAAGGGGGTAGAGGCTCTGGGAGAAACTCACACACACCCCCCTAACTCCCCCCCAGTGCAGCAGCATCTGGATTATAGCTAATACTGCAGGTGTGAGGAGGGCAGGAGCTTGAGCCACAGTTTTTCCTGTGTGGGTGCCAGGGGGGGGAGGGGGGGGGGGGGGGGGCAGGGAGAGGCCCCTGGGGCTGGGCACTTGAAAGGGGAGCTGTGTGGGCAGCAGGGCAGGCTGGTGAGGGGCCAGCTGGCATCCAGCGTGAGAGGTAGATGGAACTCAGCGGGCACGAGTGGCAGAGAGCAGAGGGAGCACTGGGCGGGGGGTGCCGAAGGGGCACAGGGGGAGGGGCAAGGCAAGGAGGGATGGCCAGGACCCTGTTGTGTTAACTCACAGCTCTGATCGGCAGCCCTGCCCTTGGGGACCTGGTATGTGGGGCAGTTCTCTCTGATTTGCGGGGAGGAGGGGCAGCTCTCAAAGTGCTTAGGGGTGGTAGGGGGCCAGCCTCGGTTAATAACTTAATATCATCTCTCTCTCTCTATCTCTATCAATCGCTCACTCTTTTTTTCTTTTTCTCTCTGTCTAGTTTTTCTTCATTTATCTTCTCCCCTTGCCTGGTTTCCAAAGTGCAGTTAGAATGACTAATTTTTAACCTCCAGGGGGAGGAGCCAAGCCAAGCCTTTCTTTGCACCCAGGCTTCTGGGGAAGCAGAGAGGCCCTTAGCCTGGAGGGGGAACCTCTGTCAAGGAACTGTGCAGGGGGGGCTCTCTCTTGTGTGTGTGTAGGGGCTGAATTGAGGGCATCTTCCCCCACCCCACATTCTTCCATCCCCTACAGTCAAGATGGCTTGTCCCCTCTTAGATCTCCCTCCCTTCCCCTACCTTCTTAGAGGATGGGGTCCTGGGAACTGCAGGACACGGTCCCCCAGCCTCCCACACTGTCTTTTTCATAGCAAGTTCATGTGTTTGCCCTGTCCCAGGGCTGGAGGTTCTGAGGAGGGACGGGCAGTGCGGGGTGTGTGTGTGGGAGCTGAATCTATCCAAGGATGAGAGGAAGGAGAGAAGAGGGGTGGGGGGCCTCCCTCAGCCCCCCAGCTCTGCCCCTTCTCTCCAGGCTCCTCCCCACCAGCTCCGCACACCCTCTGGCCGCCTGAGGCTTTAGACTTCCTGATCCTCAAAGACCTCGAGGAAGAGTGGGGGGAACAGTTCGGTGGGGCACTCGACTTTCATGTGGAGGAAGCGGCTGGCGTGGCAGGCCCCGATCATGCGGAGGTCAGTCACCTTCATCAGCAGCTTGGGCCAGAAGTGCGGAATGTTGTGTTTGCGGTGGTTCACGTAGTGCTCGAACGCCAGCAGGTACGCCTCCTGACTCTTCTCGATCTTGTCCACACACAGCAGGCCCGAGCGGTCTGCAGGGAAAAGGGGCGTGAGCTTGAGTGGGTGAAGGGAGATAGACTTGGAGAGGCTAGGGTGGGGAAGGGGAGGGAAAGAGACTGCAGCGTGTGCATGGGAGCAAGAGCAGGGTGGAGGAGGGAGGAGTCTGAGCCGCTGGGGGTTTTGAGAGAGGTAGTGAGTAAAGAAGACAGAAGGACTGAGAGGTGAGAAGAGAGGGGAGGCTTGGAGACAGGGCAGGACTAGGGGGCAAAGAGAAGAGTTGGTGGGAAGAGGGGCAGAGGGGGGATAAGGGGCAGGGAGAGGGGACAGAGGAGGGGTAGGGGATAGGTGGTTGGGGTTGTGGAACAAAGGCAAATGTGAGTGACAGAAAGTGGAGGGGGGGTGGTGGTGGGCAGAGAGAAAGAATACGGTGAAGATGGAATAAGGGGCAGAGGAGACATGGCAAGAGATGTGCTTGGACATCAGAACTGAGGGGGGATGGGTAATAGAACAAGGGACAGGGGACAGAGAATGGGCCCAGTGATGGAGGTAAGCTTGGGGAACAGAGAAGCTGAGGAATAGAGAAAGACTGTAGAATTCAGGGAAGAGGATAATGACAGGCGCAGGGCCCAGCCAAGCCCTGGAAGCTTCTGAGCCCTCCCAGCCAGTAGGCAGGTACCTGTTGACATTAGCAGCACAGCCTGCAGCAGAGCCACTTCCGTATCATCCAGGTTAAAGGCAGAGAGTGACTTGCCCAGTTCAAAGATGGCGTCGGAGACTACGCCCAGGCCACCATTCTTGAGCTGCTCCCGCTTGACGGCCATCTCCCCACTCAGCGTCAGGGTGTCGCTTTCGGGGTCATAGCGGACAGCCGCCCGCAGGGACATGATCTCCATGCAGCACCCCTTCAGGAGGATGATCTGGTCTTCGCAAGGCAGCTGCAGAGTGGCAGGGCCACAGGAACACTCAGCATGCCCTTCCCCATGAGTGTCTCTTGTGGATGCCCTTTGGGAGCTGTGAGGCCACCACTCACCTCAGCCAGTAAGGTATACTCTGAACAACTAGCCTTGCTCTGGGCCACGGACATGCCCTATGTCATTAAATCTCACAATTATGCCTATGAGTTCCCTCCCATCATTATCTCCATCCCCACTGCAGATGAAGAAAGTGAGGTACATGGTACCATGGCCAAGGTCACACAGCTAGTAGGGCAGCCTGTACCCAGACTTAGTGCTCTTTAAAATGAGAAATTTGGGGTGCCTGGGTGGCTCAGTCAGTTAAGTGACTGACTTCAGCTTAAGTCATGTTCTCACAGTTCATGAGTTCAAGCCCCACATCAGGCTCTGTACTGACAGCTCAGAGCCTGGATCCTGCTTTGGATTCTCTGTCTCCCTCTCTCTCTGCCCCTCCCCTGCTCTCACTCTGTTTCTCTCTCTCTCAAAAATAAATAAACATGAAAAAATATAAATAAATAAATAAATAAATAAATAAATAAAATGAGAAATTTGAAGCTGTTGGAGCCAGGATAGCCATGTAGATGTTGGGGGAGAAGGACAGGGAGGGGCTGGGGAGGCCAGGCACTTGGAATATCTTGGTTCCTTAGGCATTCGCTAGCTGTGTGTGTGTGTGTGTGTGTGTGTGTGTGTGTGTGTGTGTGTTGGGGGTGTTTGGGTTGTGTGTGTTAGATGTGTGTTGACCTACAGGGATTGCTCCCTGTCCAGAGGACCTTAGATGAGCATATGCTGACACTGGGTGACCAAGGGAGCAGCCCCAGTTTTCCCTCTAGGGTGGCACCATGCCTCTTCCCATTTGCCACTCACCTCGGAGAACATGGGCAGTTTTTTGGCAAAGTCCACCACACGGGTGATGGCCGGGGTGATGATCTTGGTAAACTCGCTGAAGGCCTCTAGGTCCACCTTGTCTCCATCCGGCATGGAGACGATGGGTGACTGGCCGATGTCATCCGGCTTTATAAAGAAAGAGACAGGGGTCAGCTGGGGCTGCAGACCCCTTTCAACCTCTCACTGAGGCTCCCTGCCCACCAGGGGGAGCTCCAAGTCAGCTTGGGGAAGAGGGGCGGCCAGTACCAGGGGACTGCCCTGTCCCATGCCTAAGGCTTCTCCTTCACCTTAGGGCAGAGAATAGATCAGAGCCAGAGCTGCAAGTCGGCTAATAATAACAATGACCATAACAGTAGTAGAAGTAATCTCATAATAATAGAAGCTATGTTTACTGAATATGTAACATATTTAATACGCAGCCAGGCACTAGGCTACATGTTTTATAGATCCTATTGAATCCCCACCACAACCTTATAAGGATGTTATACTTAACACCATTTCACAGGTGAGGAAACTGAGGCACAGTGCAGCTGAGTAATAAGCCCAAGGTCACATGACTAGTAAGAGGTAGAACCAGGATTTGAACCCAAATAGTCTGACTCCTCACCATTATACACACATGTGCTTGGTATTAAAGGCTGTGCTCTTAACACTATACTGTTCCACCCGCTGGCACACTCCACCAGGAACCAGATACCAGGTTCCTGCCTTCACTCACCATATACAATCAACTGTCCATCTCCTCCCGAGCTGCCCATTCACTTAGCACTCAGTTTTGCCAGGGTCTACCATAATGCCTCGTACCCATCAGGTGCCCTCAAATACTATTACATAACTGTGTCCTAACCCTCTCCTCCCAGTCACTGTGGGCAGGAAAAAGAGGAGAGGTTGCCCCTGCTCTCTAGAAATTCAATGGGGAAGCTCCCAATCACACTGAATAGGCAGGGCTGTGACAGCAGCAACACATATGCAGGCATATGAATCAGGATCACCACGTCGTAGAGAGCATTAGCTTTGGGTCAGATTAAACCAAGAAAGCTTTCTGAAGGAGACAAGACTCTGAGCTTGCTCTTCCTCCTGGCCACGTGGCTGCTGCTCTCCCCATGCCCCCTCTCTCCTTACCAGGAATTTCCGTCTCTGCTTCCAATGGCTGCCCTGGGCATTCGTGCTGCGATGGGCCTCTGTGGCAACATGGATCAGGTCCCACTCTTCGGGAGTGGGCTCCGGTCGCTGCTGCAGTGATCGGATCATCTCTTCCTTTCGTCGCCGCTCCCGGTTCTGCTCGATCAGCTTGCGCTTGGCCACCCGCTTTGAGTCATCTAGAACCACTGTCAACGGCAGAGAGACACGATGCTCTCTGCATGGCACTCTCCACAATCTACTCAGAAACTACTCTTCCCAATGTAAGGTTAGGAAACTGAGGGCCAGAGATGTTAAGTGACTTCCCAAATACCACCTAGCAATTGGGTGGCACAACCTGGATCATGATAATCACTGGGCCCATGTAGACTATCACGTTCTGGTCTAAGTGGTTATGGTGATAGTGGTTACTAGAAGAGCCTGCTACGCAATCCCCAGCCAATGCAAGATGCCCACTCTCACCCAGAAGTGGGGTGTCTTCTCTGGTAGTCAGGAACACTGTGCTAGGGTGAAGTACTCAGGACTCCTTTCTACCCAACAACTCTAAGGCCTTGGAGTGGTGAAAGGCAGGTAGGCACTGGGGCCCATGTGCAGGGCCCATTCAGGGATCCTTTGTTCCCTTTTCCCCAGGGATGAGGGCAGCAGGGACCAAGATCCTGAACATTCATTCCCCATCATCCTGACCTGGATTGTCACTCTGCACTGTGGGCCCTAAGGATACTCTGGCAGGGAGCAGTCATATCTGAACTCACCCCCACCCATGGCTGCCTGGCTCGACACCCACCCCCCCATCCCCTTACAGTCCATGGCCATGCCCACGGCGATGCACTTCTTGAAGCGACACAGCTGGCACTGGTTGCGGGTGATCTTGTCAATGACACAGCAGCTGTCATATTTGCAGGAGTAGGTGGGATGGAGGTTCTTCTGGATTGTGCGGCGAAAGAAGCCCTGGGGTGGAGGGAGATGTAGCATGTAGTGATCATGATCTCTCCTTCATGAACCAACCATGCAACTCACTGGGCGGGCGGGGGTGGGGGAATTAGTGAGGGAACTTGGCATCCTCCTGACACCAGCAAGTCCAGGATCACCTGGTGGGGCCAAAGGACTTTAGAAATATGGAACTATGTGCCCTCAGCTCCCAGGCTGCTGAGGCGCAGGGGCACATGGGGAAGGGTGGTGGCAGGGGGGAGGATGAGGAACCCAGTACACAGACATGAGCCTGGGATGGTGTCAGGTGCTATGATGCCTGAAGGAATAGCAGCAGCTTTGGAGGTCCAACTGATACCTTATTTTCGATCCTGCTAAACAACTCTGAAAATAAAACTGACTCCCAAACCTACCCTTATACATGCTGCCTGTTGCTCATGCAGGTGGAATTCTCGAAATGGGGGGTGGGGGTGGGGGTGGAGGTTAAAAATCAAGAAAAGGCACTGTGTATGGACACTAGTAGATTTAAAAGAAAATTTTCAATTCTGTGTATCGGGTTTAGTCTTTGCCCTAAAGAAAAATCCTCAAGAATCAAGATGGCAGCAATAACAGGAAGAGCTAACATGTGCTGAACACTCACTATGAGGCACTTATAAGCCTTTTCCATGTGTGCATTATCACATTTGATGCTTGTGTCCACCCGTGAGGTAGTAATGTTACTATCTCCATTTTGAGACTAGGAAACTGAAGTTTGGAGAGATTAAGCAATCTGCCCAAAGTCATATGGCTAAATGGGCAGGAGAGCCAGAACTGGACCTGAGGTGTGGGACACCAGTTCCGAGTTCTCAGATTCAGGGGTGTATTAAAATCATCTAGTGCACTTAAAAATTAAAACAAAAGAGAATAAAATAGAACAGAATAGAATAAAATAAAACAAAATAAAATAATCATTTACTGCACTTAACGAAAAATGCAAAGTCCTGGGCCTCACTCTAGACTTAAGATATCAGACTCTCTAGAGCTGGGGCCAAGGCATTTCTGTCTTTCTGGGATGCTCCTCTGGGACTCAACTGTCCTTGAGGGTGAGGATCCTTGCTCTCTGTTGTGCTGCTTGTATTGCTTCCAGGAACACTGCTATGGGACTCTGAACCCCTGGTGGTCTGGGCTTTGTTGATACTAAGAAAGAGAGGAATGTGAAGCCTTACTATATTTTTAAATACTTTCATTTCTTGGAAAGTCTTACATTTTCAGGAGGTGATGATCCTGGAAAACCCTTGCAGGTGAAAATGAGCTAGGTGAGATGTAATTAAAGCTCCCCAAGTCTATGACCTTGTCCCAACTGCCCACGGAGACTCTGTCATCCTCTCCAACTCTGGGCCCCACTGTGCCCCTCCCCCCGGCACTGGTTCTCACTCTTCTAGGTGCAGGGGGAGTAACTGGGGACCTGTTCCAAGGCAGAGTCCACAAAGGCCTCACCACAGAAGTTCTGACTGAGTAGGGTTGGAATGAGGCCTGGAGATCTGCACTGAACTAATCCTGCAGGTAGTCCAGGGACCACATTTTGAAAACCAGTATTTGTTTCCAGTGTGCCTCTCTGGTAGACTATGAGCAGCTTGAGGGCAGGACACATACTACCTCCTTCACATCTGATCCACCAAGTGGATGGAGGATAGCTGGGATTTATTGAGTGCTTCTTATGTTCCTGACACTGTTTTAAATACTTTATGAATTAGCTCATTTAATTCTCGCAACAGCTCTATGAGGTAGGTAATGTGATTATCCCCGTTGTATAGAGGAAGAAACTGAGGCCCAGAGAAATTAAGCATCTTACCTATGAGTGAGTGGCAGAGCAGAGATTGTAAACTGACAAATGAATAAGAGAGGAGAAATGGTGGTGCAACAGGTGGGGTTTAGGTTAGGTGTCTATAGGGCTGTCTTTGCCAGGAGCTGAGGGCCTTCAGGCGGGTGAGATGGGGGCTCAGGTGGGGGGTAGGGGGGGCAGGAGCTGTCTGGTCCATACCTTGCAGCCCTCACAAGTGATGCAGCGATAGTGATAACCGGTTGCCTTGTCCCCACACACGACACACTGCTCGTCTTTGTCCAGGTAACTAGGGATATACCCTGGGAGGGAGGAAGGGAGGCAGGCAGGCATGGCTTGGGCCCCCAGCAGAGAGGCTCCTACACTTCCTTCATCCCCCCAACTTTTCCTTCCTGGCCCATCCCCTAGCCCAGCCTCCTTAAAGGATTCTTTGTGTCCAGGTAGAATCCTGGAGACACATCAGAGTCACCTTGTCCATCCCCTTCCCTAAGAATATGGAGAATCCCAGTTCTTCCGACTGCCCATTTGGGGATTTTTCTCTTGCTGCATCTGAGGGGCAGGGGATGCAGGACATGTCAGCAGCTCATCTCAGGGGAATACAGTCCCTTGGCCAATTAGCCCCAGATCCTGACTCAGGGGCACAGGGGGGTGGGGCTCAGGGAAGGGGTTTATCAGGGAAGAGAAGAGGTCCTTCTTTTTTGAGGACCTGTCCTCAAAGGCTGGAGCATGCCCTTATCACCCCTCTCACCTCCAGACAAGTTCGTCCCAAGCTCTCTGGAAGGCTCTCCCCAAGGGTCACAGGAACTGCTGGTCCATGCCCAGGCCCCCAAAGAGCTCCAGGCCTGGTTTGGTGGGGTTGAGGGTAGGGAAGAAAGGCACACACAACCAGGCTCACCTGACATGCTGGTTTTCAGGGAACATTGGCCGTTCTTTCTTTTTCGCTTTCCATCTGGTGACCTGGCACTGGATGGGGGTAGAGTGGGCAGAATCACAGGGCAGTCTTTGGGCAGCCCCCTTCTCATCCAATAGGTTTCTATAATCTCCCAGGCCCGATTCCCTCCATCTTGTGTCCTCATTCCACTTCCACCCCCAGGTCAGCTGATAAAACTGAGAAGGGTCCAGCTATCTAGAAGCTTTGGGATGAGAGATAAAGGGCATGGCTGGGGGCACAGGCATGTTCTAGGGCTCCAACACACACACACACACACACACACACACACACACTATAGAACCTTAAACACCCATAATCCACAGGATATCCACATATTTAAACCTTCAATACATGGAACTTATGCAGAAAGAATCTTCAGGACATGCTTACAGCTATATAACCTTTAGGGCACACACATATGTACATAACAGAAGACCAGAGCATCTGTCTGTCTTCAGTATAAACCTAAGGATTATAAATAAGCACCAGGATCTATACATCTATGAAATTTTCAGGGCATTCTCAAATGCGTTCTATGACCTCTAGGATATGCCCATGTGTTACACAACCCTCTGGACAGACACCTAATAGTGAACATGTGGCTTGATTCCCAGGTCATGTACATGGTAGATAACCCGAGTGATTGAAAACCTATACTGACTAGCAATGATAATCTATAACCTGGAATAAGAAGAGACTCCCAGAGCCACCCTGTTCATGGCCTTCATTTAACAAAGCAACAAACCGAAGCTCCATTTGTGCCTGGTGACACTGTGCACTAGAGTCAGAACCAAGACAAGGACCCTCCACGCAAGGTGTTAGCAACCCTCAACCACTGCACATATATGTTACCAACCTCGACCCATACATGTTACATAACCACAGCACACACAGGTTACATAAGCCTCCACATACGTGCACGGATTGTATAACCTCCCACACCCACCCTGCATGTGGCATGTTGCAGGGCTCCTCCCCCTGGAGCCTGATGCAGCTCCCAACACACTGACACAGTGACCTTGGCCAGGGTCGCAGTCATAGACAAGTCTGTGTTCCAGGCCCCCTGGGGATTACCCCTGTCTGATTTCTACAACCATTGGAGAGTCACATCTCCCTCCTGCCTCCAGGAGGAGTGGATGTGGGAGAACTCCAGGCCACCCAGCCCCCAGTTGAGCTGGTGGTTTTCAGCAACTACGATTTACAGGGTGCAGTCCCAGGAACAGCCACAAGGTGGCAGAGAAACGGGGTGGGGGGAGGGGATGCTGCCTTGGAGGGAACCAGGAACCTGCATTCCTGCTTTTCTTTGAGTTAGGAGCAGGCTCGCCCAGACTCACAGAAGTCTGGGCAGGGAGATACAGAGGCTGCAAGTGAGAGCTATCAGTGACAGGCCATATCTTCTTTTTCAGAGCCCTCCCCCGATCCTGGGCTTTGGGGAGGGATACCCAAGGTGCCCTACTCAACTGCCAGCCTCATCCACTTCCTCCATCCCTCCAGGGACCCAGACATGGGCCCCAAGGCTTTGCCTAGCCAAGCCTCTGGCCTCCTGGCTCAAGATCTGGTCTCCAAGGCAACAGCCACACTTCTCCCCAGAGCACCCCCACCCCCACCCTCTCCCTGGCCATAGGCACAGGCTGTACCCAGCTCCTGGGGCATCATGCCAACTGGGACAGAACTCTGTGCCACTTGGGGCTGATGGGAGAAGCAGAGACCCTCTGGGCTCCTCAAGGGCAACGCAGATCACAGGTAACCCATCCCTAGTTGTGTATGCAGGGCTGATTCCTCCTCCACGTGTGAGCAAAACCTTCAGAGTTGGCATTTACTTCCACTTCCTGGGAGGAGCCCCGTGGCAGTGCCTGCTCTTGCCCATGAACAAGGAAGAGCTTGTGGGGCTCCCAATAGATTCCAAATATAAGCACGGGCTCTGACCAACAGTGACTGGTGCATGTGCTCTGAAATGTCATGTCCCATGCATCATGGCTTCTGGACCACACACTAGTCTGGTAGGGAGAAGAGGAAAATGGCAAGGCTGTTTGGATTCCACATGCTCAGGTGAGGGCGGCTGAGAGCCACTGGGAAGGCATCTGAGATCTCCCAGCACTGTCAAGAGAAGGGCCACGTGCCTGCCGCCTGTAATTACTGTGTCCTGCATCCCCCCCCCCCCCTCCAAAATGGACATCTCTCAATCCAGGTGCCTAATTCCCTGCCACATGTGGCCATGACCTCATCTCCTGGGCAAAGGTAGGCAGCAAGCTTGTTGGCCCCATGCCCAGCCCTCCAGAGGTGCTTAAAAGGCCCAGGCTCAGCGCTCATTTGCCCAGCCAGGAGATGACCATGCCTGCTGCCTAAGAACTGACACAACCTGGTTGCTGGAGCCATTACCTGTTCTCCTCTGGGTCTGACCCACACTCCACCTTGCTTGGCTTCTGTTCCATTCACTTCAATTCCATCCAGGATGCCCTCCAGCACGCCAAGAGACTGGGGTGGGCACGATGGCCCCCCCGGCACACCCACAGGCCGCCCACCCCCTGCCACCCAGGCCCTAGGGCACAGCACCCATGGTGCTCCCCTCAACACTTGGCCTTTCACACCATGCCCTGCGCCCCAAGGGGGGCGGGCGGTGAGAGGGGCCAGGGAGTGGCAGGTGGTAGGGCTGAGGACAAGCTGGGTCTGAGGAGGGGTCTCGGGCTGGGGGAGTAGCTTTGGAGTCTTGTCCAGAAGTCCCTGCAAAGAGAGGAGAGAGGCAGGGATAAGGCAGTGCAATGGTGGCGGTGAGTGGCTAAGATTCCTTTGGTGGCAACATTTTGGGCTCTTGGAGCTCATAACAAGATGGTGGCAGGCATGGAGGGCAAGCACAAACGGGATCAGGACAGCCTGTCAGTTAACAGGTGCAGGAGGCAAGACTGGAGATACACATCCTAAGCCCCAGACCTGGAAAGGTGTGGAGGAAAAGAATCAGGTCATCACGTACCGTGTCTCAATCCTGACATTCAGTCAAGCGCCTGGCCTTTTGATGTGTCCATTGAATGTAGCTATTGTTACCACCCGTCTAGCCAAGTTTTTCTAAAAGTTATCAGTATTATAGGACAAGAGGGGACCCAAGATGAGCAATTTTCAGCTCACCTGTAGGGGGTACTTGAGAAGGAAGGGTGGGACATGGGGCAGCACGCAGGGATCATGAGTGCCCACCCAAGTGCATTGATGGAGAGAGACTGTTGAAAACAGTGGGGAGCTGACCTCTCCCCTGCTGCTGACCAAATAACCACTCCTCAATCCCAGCTCCCCAAGGACCCTAGAGCTTCCTGTACAAGGTCCCAAATCACACTTCCCAGTCTGAGGACCAGACCTCCCAGTTGTTTAGCTGTGCTACCACCCACCAGGACAGCAAGGGCAAGGGGAAAGGAAGCAAACATGTGTTACCTGGATAGATAATATGTGCCCTCTGAAGTGGGCATCAGAACTTTACAGATGAAGAAACAAGCTCAGGAAAGCTTGATCATTCATTCATGTTCACACAGCTAGGAAGCAGGTGGCTCAGGGAAAAGAACCTAACAGCCTGTCTCAAATGCTAGCCTCAGTCCACCAGCTGGGGTCCAGGGCAGTGCCAGCATGGGGCCACCATTCCCTCCACACTGCCCCTCTGACCACAGGCTACAGACCTGAGGTGTACTGTCTGCACACACAGGCAGGTGTGGGCATGTGAGAAGGGGACAAAGGGTGCAGTTCCCCACACACAACCTCCATCACGTGGCTGCTGTACCAGAGACCTCACCCCTGGGCCCCCCGCCCCACCCCCAGGAACTGATAAGGAGCCAGGGTGGGAGGGGAGACAGATAAGTCAGGTCATTGGGCAGGGCAGGGCAACCGGACAGGGCCTCTGCACCCAGGCAAGCCCCCAGCATGACGAGCATGGCAGGACCATTATGCCTCTGCTACCCCCATAGACTGGGCACTGGGGGCTGGACAGGAGACTGGGGTGGGGGGGGCAATGAGCGGGGAGCCTTAGCCCAGGGAGCCGTCAAGAAAGTAGGTCAAGTTTTTCTTGGCTTGTGAAGAAATTCCTGTTATAAATTTATAATGGCGTAGCCAGCCCTAAGGGGTGGAGGTAGGGGGAGGAGAAGGAGTGGGTGGGGATGCCCAGGGACTGGGCACTGGGGCCTGCTGCCCTCAGTCAGGGCACTGAGGGGTAGGGGGCCAGGGAAGTCGTGGGGGTTGGGCCGGACAATAGAGGGCTATTTTCTGTCGCTTCTGTTTCCACTTCTATCTGTGCCCAGCGAGGCTTCCTTTAGTCGGCTCTCTGCATCTGAATGTCTCTCTCTCTCTCTCTCTCTCTCTCTCTCTCTCTCTCTGGGTCTGGGTGTCTCCCTGTCTCCCCCCTCAGGCTGTGCCTCGGTGCTTGGCACACCCTGGCTGCGGTGCTGCCCCCGCCTGTCTCCTGCCCACCTGGCATGCTGCCACCACTTGTTTACAGAAGCTGGAAAAATCCACTCGCCAGCCGGAGGCCCAAGCGCCCCCAGGGATGGGAGGAGGCAGGCAAAGGAGTGGGCATGCTGAGAGAGGGGCAGCCCTGGGGAGCAGGCCCTGGGGGCAGGCAACAGGGCCAGGGTGTATGGGAATGGGTATTAGCAGCTGTGGGCCAGGCCAGGCAGGGAACACCAGCAGCAGCCACATGGCATGGGCAGCTCCTGCCCCGGGCCATAGCTATGGAGGACCCCCTCCTCCTGCACCCTGCCACTGCCAATTGCTACAGGGCACACCTGGGGCAGTGCCAACCTGAGCCACCATGTTTATTTTCCCTTCCTCCTCCCCAGCCCAGCCTTAACTCCAAATGTGTCTGGGCACTGCCAAGGGCTTGCACGTGCCTGCTGGGGGGAGGGGCAGGCTCCCTCTCTGCCCCACCTCTGTGCTGAGCTGAATGGTGCCCCGGTGCCTGTCAGTGCAACCAGGCTCCAATGACCCCTGGCAATGGGCAGAGGAGCGAGGTGCTGCCTTCATGCTCAGGGCACCCTCATGTGGCACCGAGCAAGAGGCTGGAGAAACCCTGGGGACCCCAGGTCTCTAGGGACATACCTGGGCCTCTGAGGCAACACAGAGTAAGCAGACGGCCCAGCATGCAGGGAGGCATAGACCATGTGCGCCTGTGTTAGCTGTGGGCAGCGGGGGAAGGGGGGGGGGTATGGTAAGTATGCCCACCCTGAAGGGCAGCCTCTCTCCCCTCATCCTGGAGTCCGGCTCCTTCCTGGCATATGCCCTGCAGAGACAGAGGCTCAGCCTGAAGAAGAGAGGGTGGAGCTATGGGGTTCTGAGACTGGGCTGGACAGCCGGAAGGCAAGACGCACCTGTCGGGTGGGCTGGCCACCCACTCTCTTTGTCAGATAAGAGCTGTTGGGTGGCAGTATGGGCAAAGTGCTCATGGAGGGGGAAGCATTTCATTAAGTTTAAGTGCTTCTGCAATGGGGGGACAGAGGCAAGAGGCCAATGCGGTATCTATGGGCACCATGCCAGGTTCCCACTGCTGGACTGCCCCACTCCGCAGTCCTGCAGACCCAGGGGGATTCTCTGCCCCCAAAATCTAGCCCCAGATTCTACACATGCTACTCCTCTGACTGTCCGCTCTTGGCTTTGGCCCCATCTGTCTGGGGCCCCTGGACTTTGTCCTTAACGCTCTAAAGAAAGCCCAGCCCTCCTCCTTGCCAACCACAGAGGAAAAGACACACACATAGAGGGGGCTGAGAAAAGTGGAGAAAGCAGAGAAGGAGAGGGGCAAAAGGGATGATGGGGGAAGACAGGGAGAAAGAAAGGAGGGGTAAGAACAAAGAGATGGGCAGGGATGGGGGGGTAGAGCTAGGATGACAATGAAAGGAAAGGCAGCGATGAGATGGGGGATGGGGGACAGAAGGGGTGAGGTAGGGAGGAGAGAAAAATGAAGGAGAGGGGAGACAAAGAGAGAAAGGTAACAAAGAAAGATGGGTGGGGGGTGCTTCATGCCCCGCCTAAGTCCCACCCCATGGAGGCTGGGGGAGGGGGGGGAGTAGAAATGGTTTCCACGGTGACAGCTGGTTCTTGGTGGCCTGGCATGTGGGCTATTAATAGTGCTGTGGGTAGGTTCACGCCTCCCTTTCCCCTTCCCCTTTGCCTGATGCTAGGGTGGGGGGAGATACTTCCTCCCTCCCTCAATAACCTGGCATTGATGCCCTGACTCCACACCATGGGCGCCAAGAAGGGTGATGCTAAGGGGCCCCGGTGGCCACTGTAGCCCAAACATACACAGGGGCATGCACAGGCAAACACAGGCATCTGTGCACACACTAGTGCCTGTGCCAACGTGGGCTCCCACGAGCAGCCACAAACACCAACGGCCCCTGGGAGTCTGGCGAGAGTGAAAGCTGCAGCACAACATAGGCCCCCACGTGGAGGGGTAGGTGCGTCTTAGAGCCAGGACCTCTTTCTCCTTTCCCAGGTCACCCTGTTCTATTCTCAGGTATGGACTGAGTAGGACTGCCCCACCCAACTCACTGTTATCCTAGTGCCAGGAAGGAGAAGGTAGCGAAGGCGGGAAGGAAGGTACTACTTGGCAGGTATGATGGTAGAGGAATACACAGACGCAGGCACCAGCTTGGCAAGTGGAAGGGAGGAGGAGAGTGAGGCAGAACTCCTTGGTGGGTTCTCCCTGCGGCCCCCTGAGATGGGATTCTGGAGCTTAAGGGCAGTGACCCTTAAGTCTGATCTCCTAGCCACCAAGGCACCTTGGAGGCTAGAGAATGGGAGAAAGGGGTGGGGGATATGACATAGGGGGCTGAATGATTAAACAAAAGATCCTCTGCCCCCAAAGAATATAACAGGAAACTCCCCCCTGCAGATCAGAGACAGAAAGACATAAACAGCAGCCTTGACTTGGGCCAGATGCCCAGTGTTAACATCAAAGACTGCAAAGACTGTACATCCCCCCACCCCACCATAACCTTAACCACCTGCTGCTCTCCTCTCCCTCTTCCTACCCCAGGCCAGCTCCAGTCAGGCATCAAGGTGGGTGCCCAGGTCTAGAGGTCAGCTCCACCCCCCATGCCCACAACCATGCTCAAAAGCTCAGCCCCTTCCCTGGCAACCCACAGAACTTCTTGCCTCTGCCCCAGTTCCCCTCAGGAACGGAAGCGGGAGATCCAAGTAGCCAAAAAGGCACAGTTCGGAGCACCCCCAAGCTGGGCATGGCACATTGTCCCCACCCTCCCCCCAGCAGCCAGCCGGGTAGGGTAATCGGAGCTGGGAGCTAGGGCAGCTGAATGCTGGAGGCATGAATGTCACGGGGCCAAGGCACTCGCTGCAGATGGCATGGGCACAGAGCTTGGGGTCCTCCCTTCTCTGCTGCCTTCCTCCCAGGAGACCTTAGAAAGGAGTAGTCTGCAAGCCCAGGGGAGCACAGCCCAGGAGGGAAGAGAATGGTGGAGGCGAAAAGAAAGGCAGGGATGTTCTCCCAGGCACCCCAGGGACGGGAGAGTTAGCCCCCACCCAGGCAGAACTGGCAGAGGCAGAGAGAGGGGGCGGGGAGAGGGAGGGAGAGTGAAAGAGGGAGGGGGGGAGGGAGAGAGAGAGGACGAGAGAGAGTGAGAGAGACAGAGCCCGCAAGCGCTAGAGAAGGGGGAGAGGGGGTGGGAGGGAATGGGAAGAGAGAGATTGAAAATTGTGTGTGAGTACGTGTGTGTGCGCGCGCGAAAGAGACAGCAGGAGAGAGCGAGAGAGAGCGCGCGCGAGCAAGTGAATGCAGCTGAGTCTCCGGCACACACACGGACACGTGCAGACACACACACTCACTCCGCATGCGCAGAGCCACGGCTGCGGGTGCCCAGTTCCAGGAGATATTCAGAGCCCTCCCCAGCCCACACATGCACAAAACATGCACACATGGATGCGCGCACAACACACCCACTCACTGATGTGTACAAAAACGCCGATAGCCACCAATAGCCGATAGCCTCGGGTCCGCTTTCCCCTTCCCCCGCCTACGCGCCTGGGTAAAAGAGAAAATGAAACAGGCAGCTCAGGCTCTGGGAGCCAAGAACTCATCTCTTCCTTACAAGAGGAAGAGAGGAGGAAGAAGGGGAGGTGGGCTTGTGCTGCTCTTTGCCACTGCTGGGGGTGTGGCTGTGCCTTTGGCCCTAACCCTTAACCCCAGTCCCTGTCCCCAGACTAAGTGCTCATCCTTAAAGCACTAGAGCAACCATCGCATTTCCTGGGCACCAACAAGTTCCACCTTGCTCTTCTCCTCTACCCAGAGAACTTCTAAACCTTCCCTCTGGACCACCTCATACAAAAGCATACAAGAGGGAGGTCCCCTTTGTGACCACAACCTTGGCCTGCTGGGGAGGAGGGCAGGTAACAACGCATGTCTGAAAACCATGTGACCCCCCCTCACTGCCCCCCCCCCACTAGCCCCAGATGCTTCTCTCAGAGACTGGGAACTGTCTCTGGTTCCAGGGGGCATGGGGATCCGCATCCTGGTGTGTGCCAGATCTGGGAAGAACAGGAGAATCCACAGGCGTTGCTTACCCAGCCAGCATGCAACGCGGATTGAACACAGGTGTCAGGCCACATTATGTTATTTACCCTCACTCGGAGTGAGGTAGGCATCATTGTCTCCAGATGACGAAAACCCAGGCCAAAGTCAGCAACTGGTGAATGGCAAAGACCCAGCCTCCAACTCCCAGCCAGTGCTCTTTCTGCCACAGTCATGCTTCCCTCCTCCCTAGGAGGCACCAATCCCCCAAGCACCTTTGCAACTGTGAGAACTGGAGTTGGGACTAGCCTCCCAGCCCAGAGGCTCTCCAGTGGCCCACCACGGGGTATCCTTCCACTGTCCTTGCTGCATCTTGAAGGGGAGGGGCTGAAGAAAAGGGATCTGGGGGAGAGAGGGAGTCTTTTCTCCAGACTCACAGAGGAAGACAGGCAACCTAGGACAAGACCCTGGCCTTCAAGATGTCACACCCACCCACTGTTCCTTACTCAGCACTACCACCCTCACGCTAATGCCCTCTCAGTGCAGGGATGGGGAATGTGGTATCTATCAGCCAGGGCTAGGTCCTGGGTGATTGATTAATGGTAGGTAGTAGCTGGGATGCTGGATCCCCAGCAGTGAGGTAGGGTGCTGCACTCTGTGTGCAAGAGGTAGAGGGGCTCCAGGTTGCAAAAACTTGTAGGGGAGACAGATGTGACATGAAGGGTAAGGAGGCTGGAGATTAGGGACCCACTATCCTCCCCATCCCCCATCCTATTTCTATGGGAGAACCAATTCTCCACCTGGCTTCTCCAAGAAATCCAGGGGACCTCGGACCTACAGGCTTCCTCACTGTAACTGCCTACATATACAGTGCTTGTTATGCACCAGGCACTTTTAAAAGCATTTTATATATTCTAACTCCTCTGATCCTCAAAAAGCTGAATGAGATAGGTATTATTATCCCCAATTTACAGATATCGCAAGGTTCAATAGATTGCCCAAGGTTATACAACCAGCAAGTGGCAGAGCTGGGATTCAACACCAGGCACTCCAGCTCCAAAAAAAAAAAAAAAAAGAAAAAGAAAACAAAACAAAACAAAAAACAAAAACAACCAACCAAACAAAAACCCTGCTCTTAACCATTACCTGATAAAGGAAAAATACCTTGTTCTTTGATCCAGTTACTCTTCCCTTTGAGCCTCAATTTTCCCTTCTATAGAAGCCTATGGATTATTTAGAGTAGAATCACTAAGAGTGCCTTCTCATCCAAATAGGTCATGGCTACAGGGGAGCATGGCCAGAAATGCTTAGTGCCCCCTGGGCTCTGGGCTCCCTGCCCCACTGCCCCCTGCTCAAAATTCCCACTCTGGGCTCGCGTCTGCACTCATGGAGCAGGGCCTCACTCAGCCCCCCACATAGTCTGGGCAGCTGTACCCTCAGAACCAGGCTCTGAGGCTGGGCAGAGGGCACAGCTGTTGGGCATCTCTGAGGTGGATTTCAGCTGCCAGGGGTGTGGAGAAAGACCATTGTGAGTCCTGTCACTGACCCTGCTCAGTGGGGCCCTGCCAACTCCCGCCACTGCCCACAGTGGAGGGGGGACCGTTTTCCTGTGGGTCAGTGTGGTGGGGGGCCTCTTCACTGGTTTGCTTAGGAGCTAGCTGGCTGTAGCCCGCATACCCAGGGCTTCCACTGAGCTGGTGTACCCTTGGCTGAGCCCACCGGGTCTAAGAGGTCAGCATGAGCAGTAGCTGACCCCCCTTCCCTTTCCCCCATTCTCAGCCCCCAAAACTTGCTGCTGCAGCTGCAGCACTGAGGAAGTGCAGGAGGATGTCCTGAGCAGGCAGCTGAGCCCCCCCCCCCCCCCCCCCCCCAACCTCTCATTGACCCCAGAGGCAGGGCGGGCGGGGCGAGGGGCGGGGTTTGAGTATTAACAACTGGAAAAGTATGAAGCTCATCACTGCCAGTTCCCAGCTCTGAAAAGAGGCTGTGACAGAGACAAGAACAGGGGTAGACAGGGGTAGCGACTGGGGGAGAGTTCCAGACTGTCAGAGAAACAAGCTGAGGGAGAATCAGACACAGCAAGACAGAGCAAAAGAGAGACAGCATTAGAGAGAAATTCCAAGTCAAAAATACACATCACTCAACCAGACACTCACCAGCACACGGCCTCCTAAGGAAGGCTTCCAAGTTTAGACGGGAGGGCAGAGGTGGGAAAAGGGGCCAGACTCATGATGGGAGGCAGGAACTCCGCCCAGGGGGCAAGTCAATGGTCCCAGGAAAGGCTCAGACATATGACCCCAACAGGAGCTGCTAGAGCCCACATTTGCTTTTAAGGTGGCATTAGGGACCGCTCCCTAAAAGCTGG
The DNA here is from genome assembly GCF_014898765.1 of Herpailurus yagouaroundi. Taxonomy (NCBI): domain Eukaryota; kingdom Metazoa; phylum Chordata; class Mammalia; order Carnivora; family Felidae; genus Herpailurus; species Herpailurus yagouaroundi. Next base: position 14,367,208 of record NW_024412420.1, on the reverse strand, counting down.
CTCTCCCCAACTGCCTCTCCCCCTACACACACACACACACACACACACAGCAGCTAGGATAATCTCAGCTGCTGGAAGTCACTGGACATTGCTTCAGCCCCATGACTCGGCCCTCTGGAACCCCCCTGCCCCTGCTCTCTTTGCTCTTGTTTCTCTGTCCCTCAAAAAGAGAGAGAGAGAGAGAGAGAGAGAGAGAGAGAGAAAGGCTAAGCCTAGAGGAAGAAGACAGGAGGAAGCTTGAGGGGAAAAAAATCTACGACACAACTCTATGTGCATCCAGCGGTGTGCCTGACTGCACAGCTACAGTGTACACATCTGGGGTTGTCTGGACGCAGCTGTCGGCATAGACCTGTGACTGTGTGTGGACCTGAGCCCTGTGAATGCCTTCTGCACCTGAGTCCCTGGGAGTATGTGCAAATGAGTACACCTGTGTCCAGAGATTTCAGTCAATCAATTAACAAGTATTTACAGAGCACTTCCTGTGCTAGGCTCTGGGTGGGATCCAGAGCTCTTGGAGTGATTCTCCCAGGTCTCAAGGAGCTAGCTCATGATCTAGTGGGGGTGGGGGGTGGGGGATGACAAGCAACAGAGACTCAGAATATTATTATGAATGCATGCCTTGCACCATTATGCAGGAAAGTCTTTTCACAGAGACAAGTTTAATTTTCTTTGGAGTAGAGGTTTTGTTGTATACAGAACCTTAGAGATCCACAGTAAGAGTCCAGGAAAATACTTGTTGCTAAGTTGTGTATACATGTGTTGAAATGTAACTGCGTTTGCTTTTGACTGAGTGACAGCCACTGTCACGGCAGGCGATGATGTCTGTGTGACTGGGCTCATGCTAGCACGTGTGTGCCTGTGAGTGACAGGGTCTTTTGTAATGTGCGGCTGTGTGCAATTGCTCTGTGTTCATGCATGCGTGCGATAGTGACTTTTTCTGTGTGGGTGACAGCGACTCCTCCTTGCCCCTGTGTGTGACAGCATCTCCGTGTGACCCTGTGCGTGGGTATGTGCATGGGTCGGTCTCCCTGCTCTTGGTCTCCTGTGGGTGTGTCCCACCCCTTTCAGCTCCCCGGTGCAGCAGCAGCCTGCCTCTTCCCTTGTCCCTATGTGGGTGTGTCCAGCAGCTCCTGTCCTTGAGTCTGCCTGGGTGTCCCTGGGTGTGCATGCATGTGGCTGTCTGTGTGGGCATATCTGTGTGTCTGCATGTCACATTTGCTTCCCCTCCCTCATCATGGACAACATCCCCCTTCATCCCTTCCCCCTGCTGGAGCCAGAGCCAGCATTGAGGGGAGGGCTCCCATCCCACAGGCTTTCCTTCTGCGACCTCCACCCCTGTAAACGGTGGCACTCTTCATTGGCCCTATCATCCCTGTCCCCCCCTCCCGCCCCAGGCCTTTCTTTCACACCGGACAAGGGAGGGCCCCAGGCATAGAAGGGGCACCAGAGACACGTTGCAAGGGGGAGGAAAACGGGGCGGGGGGGGGCACACCACACAGGTCCCTTCCTCCCTCTTCTCCCTAACCACACTAGCTTGCAAC